>NW_010967707.1:591403-637381 GCF_000463585.1 Tarenaya hassleriana | reverse complement strand
CTTTCCCTTAATTAAGCATTTATCCAAATCATCACTTTTTTCTGCTAATTTTCAATTTAGGCAACTAATTAATCAGATTAATTAAAATATATTTAATTTCATTATCACGAATTCTCTCTCTCCTCCCTTGGGAGCAGCAAGAAAGACGTTGGTGCTCACTGTTCATAGAGATCTCACTGAAAAAGCATCCAAATGAAAATGTAATAAATGGGAAGAGAGAGAGAGGACACAAGAACGAGAGAAAAGAAGAAAAACTTTCCCTTTTACCAAACAGACAAAAGAGCTTGGAGAGAGAGAGAGAAGAGAAAAGTGTGTGAATTTGGAAAATTTTCCCACTCTCTGGATATCTTCACTTCGATCTCTGACTCATGATTCTCGGAATTTTTCGCCTCAGCTATTGAATCTCTCTATTTGAGGTTCTTCCTTACCTTGCCCGTTGAAGCTCAAGCTCGATCTTTCTCACCCCCTTGTTCGTATCTTCACCTCTCGCCGGTTATCGGTTTTACATTTGATGTCTTTCGGACCAAAGTCTTAGACTTTGCAGTTTCTCTTCGAGTATTCTGGGTCTGGGTTTTGTTTTTCTTGGAGCTAGTAAGCTATTCAACACAGTTCCAGATTAGGGTTTTAGGGAAGTTCTGGTCTTGTTGCTCCGCATTAATTTCTCCGCTGAATTTTTGTAAAGGTATCGTATTTCTAGCGATTCTGGGCGAATTTCAGGTGCCCATTTATGGTTTTTGTTTCTATTTCTCTATTTGCGTAGAGAAATTTTGTTGCTTTGGGTAGGGGAAGATCTCATAGTGCGAATTCTTCCTTCCTTTTTTGTAGAAATCAATCTGGGAGTCATCATTCTCCCCAATTCTTGGGCTGTCCTGTTTGCTAATGTGTTTCCCAAGTACTGGGAAAGAGAGAGCTCTTTAACGAGTATTCTCTTGCTCTGGTGATTGTGGAGATCTGGGATTTGTTTCATCTCTTTTGCCAAATGAGGACTTTGTTTCCGTCTGATTCTTGTAAAGAATCACAGCTCAATGCCTTCAATCCACAGTCATGGCTGCAAGTTGAAAGAGGGAAGCTTTCGAAATTATCTTCCTCCCCTTCCTCCTCTGTGTAAGTCGCTCTCCCCCATTTTGCATCACGAGCTTGTTCATAGTCTTGTTTGAATCCACTAGTGGGTTTTTGATGAAATGTTGTTTGCAGAGACTCATTTATCAAGGTTCCCGATCCGCCAGTGCTGCCGTACTATAAACCACTTGACTATGTAGAAGTTCTAGCTCAACTTCACGAAGAACTCGAGACGTGTCCTCCACAAGAGAGGTCGAGTCTCTATCTATTGCAGTATCAGGTGTTTACAGGCTTACGGGAAACCAAACTTCGACGTAGAAGTCTTCAATCGGCTTGGCAGAATGCTACTACTGTTCATGAGAAAATCGTGTTCGGGTCCTGGTTAAGGTATGAGAATAAAGGGGAAGAAGTTATTGCCGATTTGCTTTCCTCTTGCGGTAAATACGCTGAAGAATTCGGACCCTTTGACATTGCTTCTCGTGTTCCTGTTACTGCGAATGCTGTGGCCCCTGAGACAGCATCGACGAGAAGGAAGCACCAAGTGTCCGAGAAGGTGGTTTTTAAGATTGGAGATGAGAAAATAGCCTGTGACAGGCAGAAAATCTCGGGTCTTTCTGCTCCATTTCATACCATGCTTAATGGGGATTTCACGGAGTCACTCCTAGACGAGATAGATATGTCGGAGAATGATGTATCGCCATCTGCTATGAAGGTTGTCGGAGATTTCAGCGTCGAGGGTGTTCTAACCGAAGTTTCCAAGGACCTTCTATTGGAAGTATTAGTTTTTGCAAACAAGTTCTGCTGTGAGCAACTCAAAGATGCATGTGATAGAAAACTGGCATCTCTAGTTTCCTCGATCGAAGATGCTGTCGAGATTATGGAATACGCCCTTGAAGAGAGCACTCCAATCCTTGCCGCCTCGTGTTTGCAGGTTTTTCTGTACAAGATGCCCGATAGTTTGAACGATGAACGTGTTGTTGAGATTTTGGCCCGTGTTAATAAATCGCAGGTGCTGACCATGGCAGGACAAGCCTCGTTTTCCTTGTACTCGTTCTTAAGCGAAGTGGCAATGCATCTAGACCCTCGGTCCGATAAAAGACTGGCTTTCTTCGAAAAATTGGTTGACTTTGCGGAAAATGACCAGCAGAGAATACTCGGGTTTCATCAGTTGGGATGTCTGAGGCTTTCAAGGAAAGAGTACAACGAAGCCGAAAAACTCTTTGATGCCGCCTTTAATCTAGGCCATGTGTATTCCGTCGTCGGGTTGGCAAGAATAGGTTACGTCCAAGGCCATCGGCTCTGGGCTTACGAGAAGCTAAGCTCGGTTATCTCCTCTTGTACCCGTACCCCTCTCGGCCGCGTGAACAGCCATGAACCTTGAAAAACTCAGTTCGGAAGTTTCTTAACGGAAACTCTTGTCGGAATCATGCCGTGTAATTTCTCCGGCTGTAATTCTTTGTTGTTATTATCTATCTGTTCATCTTTCTCTCTCTCTTTCGAATCCCATCTCTCCGAATCCATTCGACCGCATTTTCGTCACACATTTCCGTTTATAAATTCAAGATCCAAGAGACCGATTTATAAGAGCGACCGAGCTGGACCCGACATTGACATACCCTTACATGTATCGAGCTGTCGCGCTAATGTCAAGACAAGATGCTAAGGCAGCAGTCGAGGAAATCGACCGAGTCCTTGGGTTTAAACTTGCTTTGGAATGCTTGGAAGTCAGGTTCTGTCTGTATCTGGCAATGGAGGATTACGAGTCAGCTCTTCGAGATATCCAGGCGATTCTTACTCTGGCCCCGGATTATAGGATGTTTGAAGGGAAAGTAGCGGCCAGACAGTTGCGGATACTCGTTCGGGAGCACGTCGAGATTTGGACAACTGCTGACTGTTGGATGCAGTTGTACGAGAAATGGTCGAATGTTGATGATATCGGCTCGCTTTCTGTCATATACCAGATGCTGGAATCTGATGCAGCTAAAGGCGTTCTTTACTTCAGACAGTCTTTGCTCCTCCTGAGGTATGCTTTTAGTGTAAGTGCATAATTGTGGATCTTTGACATTACGAGTGATGGGTTTTGATTCAATTTATCAAAAAAAGATCGAAACTTTTGTGACCCGAAAGCACATTCGAACATGTACTCGATCCAAGTATCTCAAATGATGGCTTTTGGTTCAGTTTATCGAAAAAGGATCGAAACTTTTGGTGACCCGAAAGGTCATTCGAACATGTTTCTCTCGGTCCAGGCATCTGATTGTTCGTATATTTCTTATGAACAGGTTGAACTGTCCTCGAGCAGCCATGCGTAGCTTGCAGTTAGCACGTGAGCATGCGTCGAGTAAGCACGAGCGTCTGGTTTACGAGGGATGGATATTATACGACACGGGTCACTGCGAGGAAGGGCTTCGGAAAGCAAAGGAATCTATTGAGATAAAAAGATCGTTCGAGGCTTTTTTCCTCGAAGCATATGCATTAGCCGAATCCAGTCTCGACCCGTCGTGTTCTGCAACTGTCGTTTCGCTTCTCGAAGAGGCCTTGAAATGCCCTTCGGACAGGCTCCGGAAAGGCCAGGTACTGTCGCATCCCGTCTCTACGCCTCTGAATTACATGAAAACTATTAGGGTTTGGGAAAACAAACCAAATTCTGGACACTGACCCGACTCTTATGAGATGAGATCCAGGTTATAGTGTGAACAAACCCGAAAATAGGATTCGAGCTCGGATTCAGATAATTGGGTCCAAGATCCAACCGTTAATACTTGGATGAACTGTAACATGACATATATAAGAACTGATCCATATCGGATGAGTTCTTATATGATATTTATCTTGAAATTTTTTGAAATTTCATGTTTAAACTGAGGTTAAGATATATGTGGATATCCGAAAATTATCTTTAGCACTCGAAATCCGAGTATCCTATCAAAACGGATCCAAAATTGGGTAATATCATCAGACCCGTGATATTTGGGTTTTGTTCGGGTAATCCGAAAATCTCGGTATCTGACCCGTATTCACTCCTCCGGGATACGATTAGATGTAGCGGATACCAAATTGTTGTAACATCCGTTGGTTTTCAGGCTTTGAACAACCTCGGGAGCGTGTACGTCGACTGCGGAAAGCTAGACTTAGCAGCAGATTGCTATATCAACGCCCTTAAGATAAGGCACACCCGTGCACACCAGGGCCTTGCCCGTGTTCATTACCTCCGGAATGATAAATCCGCCGCGTACGACGAGATGACCCGACTTATCGGGAAAGCCCGGAACAATGCATCTGCTTATGAGAAGCGGTCGGAATACTGCGACCGGGAACTCGCTAAATCAGATCTCGAAACTGTCACCCGGCTGGACCCCCTCAGAGTCTATCCTTACCGATACCGAGCAGCAGGTTCGGATTTTTTTCACGCCCCTCGTCCTTTGAATACATCGTTCATATCCGCTGCCACCCGTGAGTTAAACCCCGAAGCCCACGATTTTTTTTTTTTTTTTTTGATGTTGGTGTGGTCAGTGTTGATGGACAGTCACAAGGAGAAGGAAGCGATAGAGGAGCTGTCGAGGGCGATAGCATTCAAAGCCGACCTTCATCTTCTCCATCTACGGGCAGCGTTCCATGAACATGTCGGAGATGTGGCCGGAGCATTAAGGGACTGCCGAGCCGCCCTGTCCGTAGATCCTAGCCATCAAGAAATGCTCGAGCTCCACAGCCGCGTGAACAGCCATGAACCTTGAAAAACTCAGTTCGGAAGTTTCTTAACGGAAACTCTTGTCGGAATCATGCCGTGTAATTTCTCCGGCTGTAATTCTTTGTTGTTATTATCTATCTGTTCATCTTTCTCTCTCTCTTTCGAATCCCATCTCTCCGAATCCATTCGACCGCATTTTCGTCACACATTTCCGTTTATAAATTCAAGATCCAAGAGACCGATTTATTTCTCTAATGGCAACGCATTTTGGACCAAAACATTATAAAACCCTCTAATTCATTTCCTGTGACTTGGAAGCGTTTGTTTTCGAAATTGTATAAATATTTTATCTGGTCAATACAATATATATATATATATATGTATATATGTATATATATAATAGAGAGTTGTGTTATTGAAATAAAAGTATGGAAAAACATTATAATGTGGGATGGAATATATTCGGTTTGCATGGTTGGTGGTTTGGTCGTGTCTCCGTGGATAATTATGCATAGTCACATGATGTTGGATAAACGCATGGCCCTTTGAGAGAAAGCGAGGCCCTTTTATTTTCATCGTCATCATGTAAATTACCAAAATAGGCACGACAAGGCCATGTGCTAAATTCGCTCCAAGGTCTCTCTCGTGGGGGCAAAATCGTTAAACACTTTGGGAAATTCCTTCGCAGCGTTATCTTCGGCTTTGGAATATATACATACATACATATATATATATATATTTTCTAGAGATATAAAAGATTTTTTTATAAAAAAAAAAAAGAAAAGAAAAAAGAAAGGGGATCAAAGTAAACGATATTCCTCATGGTGGGGTTTGAACTTTGAATGAACACCTCCTTTTTTTTGTATTTTCCTTTTTTTTTTTTAATAAAGAGTGGACTAGGATTTGCATGAGCATTTTGTCACCACATATATATATATATATATATATATATATAGTTGTATACGTGGGAAATGTGAGAATATTATAAGGGAAGAAAAAAGATATAAAAAATATTTACAATCATATGATTAACCAAATATTCCATTTGTATTCATCAAAGCCAAGCTGCCTTTTTTTAAGTGCATATTCTTCATGGCTTTGTATAAGTTAGTGTCTTTTCTTCAATCTTTCTCGGAAATATTTAAAGGGTTTCTAGTATACAAGGGGTGGGTTTGCACGTTCGGATATTCGAAAATTGTAGAATGTCAAAACATCTCAATTATTAAGATTCGAAATCCAATCTCATATCTTTGGACTTTAAATACAATATCTAAATTTTGGACCATCAAAAGAATTTCCCAAATTTCAATTTCATTAAAAAAAAATAAACTGTATTTTTTGTAAAATTTTACTAAATATAGGATGTTTCTGTGATTAAAAAATATAATTTTATAATTTAAAAAACTCAGATAATTGCATAACTTTAATTAATATATGAATGATACTTTTGTAATTAATTACGTGGGTTATTCTAAATATCATGAAATCAAAACCTCTAAAACCCTACAAAAACAATTATATCAATTATAAATCCAAACTCGCATATACATATACATGTATATATGTATACTGTTATATAGTTGAGACAAAGATCACTTAGTTCCTAGTTTATAATAAACAAGAAGAAGTGGCCCTTGAGTCACTTTCATGGAAGAGCTTCCTTTTCCTTTTTCTTCTGGTTCGTTTTCTCCTTCGTCCATCATACAAATGCTAATCCCACACTTTGCTTTAATGTTCGGTAACATTCAAACCCTTTTTAAGGTTTTGGGTCTCTTATAAAACATATGCTAAGACAGAGACATATCAATGTTATTCCAATAACCTCACCAGAAAGCAACATTTGCTTCGTTTCACTCTTTTCTCTTTTTGTCCATCTGAATTGAGGGTGTCTGGCGTTTGCTAAAGCAACCTATTCCCCCCCCCCCCCCCCAAAAAAAAAAAATTGATTTTGAATCGTTATTTATTGGTTTATATGCATGCATGCATGCATGCATATAATAGTTCTCTCTCAAGTGAAATATAGCATTTAATTTATGGTTAATTAGGGGAATGCAAAAAAAAATTACGTTCTCAACTATAGTATTTTTATACACGATGAATAAAAAAAGAATTACAAATTAACCCATGTTGCGGAAACTAAGACCAAAAAAAAAAACTTTTTCTTGAGAAATTACTACACATATATATATATATATATATATATATATATATATATATATATATATATAACGATTCGTTTGTTGATAATTATTTTGAAGAATTTGGTTGAGACAACGTTACAGTCTATTTTTCTCTCATTTTCCATATTTTTTTATGGGGTCTATGATATCCTTTTCCTCTCATAGGCATTTTAAGTGTATGCTTAGTCTGATGCTGTAATCATCACTCTTCCCTCTCTGCACTGTTCATCTACAAAGCCCTCATGCCACAGTCTGCACCTCACAGAAGAAAATTTAAAAAAAAAATGTTAAAACATAAAAGGCGGTCGATCATTATTAATTTAATTAAATAAAAACTAATTCGAATTCTCTCTTTATCTGTGTACATAGATTCATACAAAATGGGCATCAAACAGTCTTTTCACCAATCTCCTCGCTTCTCCTTTTCCACATTTTCATCGCCAGCATGCATTTATTGTTTGCACATTTGTATGTAAAAATACATGTGTGTACAATTACGGATAGCGACCTTGGAGAATAATCCATCATAGTCGTCCTCTTCACGAGATTCATTCTGCTTTCGAAACGTATACCCACATACATATATCCTTACACCTATACATATACATACACGCATGACATAAAGAGAGAAAAACACACACACACGTATATACATATATGACCTATATTTTGTGCATATATAGCCAAAGAATGACGCCTTTCTGCATTGTAGGTATTTGATCTGAGGTATAGAACAGAGAGGTGTGCTTCCTTAAAACCGTATCAAACAAAAAGAAAGAGGTTCAAATAAGACCAAAGTTGGGATCTTTTTTTGCGGTTGAGCTTTTGTTGTTCTTAGCCCTTGGAGTTTTCTTCTTCATAGCCATGGCTATGTTCCCTTCTTGTACTGTCTCCCATAAATTTTGTTCTCTTTCTGAGGAAGCGAGTGCCTCTTCTGGTAATAGAGTGGTTCAAGGTTTCGGTGGCCTCAACAACGTGGTTTCCTCTTTCAGTGCACCTCAGAAACCCAAGAAAAGGAGAAGCCTTCCTGGTAATCCCGGTAACTAAATCTTGCTTTTTCCATCATCAGTTTGTGTTCATTCCCTTTCTTTCATCTGGGTGCCTCATTTTTTTCAAATCAGTCCCCAAACTTTCTCCATCTCCCATTAGGGTTTGCGCTGAAAACCTGAAAAGGCCAGTCTTTTGAACCGGTTTTCATGTTCAAGGTTAAAACTTTTCACCTGGATTGATCTTGCCTGATTCTGAGTTCTTGAAACATGGCAGACCCAGATGCCGAGGTAATCGCACTGTCGCCAAAGACGCTTTTGGCGACCAACAGGTTCGTTTGTGAGATATGTAAGAAAGGGTTTCAGCGAGACCAGAATCTGCAGCTTCACAGGAGAGGGCACAATCTTCCGTGGAAACTGAAGCAGAGAAACAGCAAAGACACAAAGAAGAAGGCGTATGTCTGTCCGGAGCCAAGCTGTGTGCACCACCACCCATCTAGGGCTCTTGGTGATCTCACGGGGATCAAGAAGCATTACTGCAGAAAGCACGGCGAGAAGAAATGGAAGTGTGACAAGTGCTCAAAGATCTATGCGGTTCAATCCGATTGGAAAGCTCACACTAAAATTTGTGGTACTAGAGAGTATAGGTGCGACTGCGGCACCCTTTTCTCAAGGTAACTTTTGAATTCTTTTTCTTCTTATTATCTCATGATCGATTCCCTTTCTTTCCCCTTTTCTTGTCCTCTTTTTTTTTTTTTTTTTTTACGCAGTTATATGTGTTTCTGTGTTCATGTTGGCAAGATCTAAAGACCTTTCTTTTCATTGTTTGTCCTTGCAATTTGTTAATGATAAGTTAGCTAGGGTCTACACATATATAAACGGGACTCGGTCTAAGTGTCTATGGTTTTTCTTGGACTGTTTAAGGGATTTATTAGGTAAAAATAATGATCAAGGTTAGTGTCATAAATGTTAAGATATTATTATTTTAATGGTTAATTTCATTGGATATTCTTGCACAAGACGTTGACTAGTAGTGTCTGCGTTCGTCGAATACATACGGTTTGAGATTAAATGCAGTGGGAAAATTCATGGAGTAGGGCATGCATGCCCATTAACTCATGCGTACGTCTGTTTCTTTGTTGAGTTATTGAAGGGAAAAAAAACCCTCTATATCTATCCAAAATATATAGACCAAAAAATGTAATGGTTTCTATAGTATCAGGGAAATGAAACTAAGACCTAAAAGATTCTGTAACGAGCATACCATAAATCAAACTCATCGAGTTAGATATTCTTTCTCAGCCCATATATATTAGGACACAATGCATGCATGCATGCATGTATGATTCGATATAGTATGTTGGATATTGTTACAATTTTTGTGTGTGTAAACATTGTTTTTCTTGTATGATTCTTGTTGTAAGTTTGTTATACAAATGGGGTATATATATATAGATACAGTCTACAGAGAAATGATGTCCATTAATAAGTAAAAAGTCCTGCATTTTTTTTTTTGGGGTCTTTGGAATAAAATGTGTTGAATTATGTATGTTCCATAATTGAGGTGTAGGACAAGGGAAGCCCGTGAGTCTTCTATCATAATGCTGAAAAATCTGCTAGAGAATCTGATACGCTGATGATACCAATAATCTCTCTCTCTCTCATCTGCATTATATTATGTGTATCTACATGCGTTTTGCTATATATGTTGCATGGGTCATGTAAGTTTCAAAAGCTTTTTGTTTGATGGTGCATGACTTTTGCCAATTTCTTGAAGTTTTCGGCTTCCAAGTGGTCCACCCCCATAATTAACTCTCTGCATGCACTGTCATCATCATATCCATGCATCTTTCTTGTATGTGTGCCTGTATATATATATATATGTATACACACACTTAACATATATTCAGATTTAGAAATCATCATATTACATGCTAATATATTTTAGAAGAGATCATATATATATATATAGATAATGTGATTTCACTTTTCATTATTATTAAGCCCACTAGCTCATCAATAATGTTCTCAAAATGGGACACTTGCAAACACCACAACTTTTTATACATATTCCTCTTGTAATCAATATACTGCATTTTGCATGGAAAAGCATAAACCTCATGGACCCATGTCTCCGACCAGACAGATTAACTCGATGCTCATCGTGTAAGAACCACACGTGACCACATTTTCTCCTAATATTGTCGCTCTTGCTTCTTTTTTTTTGTTGTGAAAATAAATCTATTTCTCTAATCAAACTTCGTCCTGTGTCGGAATAATTGTACAGGAAAGACAGCTTCATAACACACAGGGCGTTCTGTGATGCGCTGGCAGAAGAAAGTGCGAGAATCCTCTCGTGTGCTTCGTCCAGCATGTCCCATCTCGCAAATCCTAACCCTAATTCCATCATCCCTCTCCAAAACCAGTCCTTTATCTTACAAGACAATGACATGGTCAAACCCTCCTCCTCTTCTTCTCCCTTTATGGTCAAGTCACCTCACCTGGACCCGCTCGCCGCCACGTCATCATCCTCGGCGGCCCTTTCTGCCACGGCCCTCCTCCAGAGAGCTGTGGCGCTCGGAGCCGTCGTGGGAGGGGGCGGTCAGACGCAGTCCGTAGGTCATCACCAGAACCACCACATGACAGCCAACGAGATACTCGGCGTAAACCGTCATGACGAGCCAAGTCACGTGTTGGGAGTAGGGTCAACTCCTTGGTGGGTTTGGTGCAACGTGGCAGAAGGCTGCCGTTTGACCAGGGACTTTCTTGGGCTCACGGGTCACAACCACCACGGGATCAGTCGCACGGACGATAGCAATCTTGCGCACGTTAGCATGAGCGCGGAGGATGCGTTAGAGTACGCAGGTGGGGTGCAGTTTTCGTTGCCGTTTGGTAACGAATAAACGTCACCGCATCAGAGGCCTCAAGATTTGGGATTTTTCGGGCTCCTACCAAGCAAGCGTGGGAGAGAGAGAGAGAGGGTATTGACATGAAAAGACTAAAATGGCCATCCCACCGTATAGACTGGTGGAGACACCTTATGGAATTTGGATTTGGGTGACGTGGATTATTTTGAATAGTCCACTTCGTTAAGATTATAGTTAATTTCTATTGATTACGCACGCTTCTCTTTTTAAAATGTCACGTACCATATATCTGATGCATTTCGAGTTAATATATATATATATATATATATATGAATCAAGTTTAATTAACCTTAAAAAAGAGTTTAATTAACCTATATATGATTGTCACGTTATATATGTATCTATCTGCATTATGGCTTAATGGAACGGGGTTTGCTTGATATATATATATATATATATATATATATATATTAAACTTTCAACGTATAACAAAATCATGTTATGTGTTGGTTTGGTGGTGAATGCTACGTGCCAACTAACAATGTCATCGTGACTTATTATATATATATATATAGATAAATTTAATTTACAACATCATGATAATTGAGAGAAACGATAAGAGGGTTGATTAGAGGGATAGCAATTGCACAAAAGATGAACCGAGAATTTGTCGGGATTGAGGATCGTGTCATTTCAAGCCAGCTTGTTAGATAGTGATGCAAAGCACATTTCCACATTCATCTACTAATTAAAAATTTAAAATCATATATATATATATATATATATATGCATATATATGTAGGTGACATGTTTACGATGTATTGATCTACGTAATATTTATTGGCTGTGACCTTTTTTTTTTTTTTTGTAATTGTCGTGATTTTATCATTATCATACATGCTGGAAGAGAAATCCTTTTTATAACATGTTCAAATCCAATCTAAATATTTTTAGATATAACTTTATAAATATCAGGAAAAAGAATTCAAATAAAATTTGAATATGATAAATATAGAAGAAAATAAAATAAAATAAAATATAAAGGATTTGTAACGGAAAATAGTTTGAAAATTCAACAAAGTTGTCAAGCACGTATGAAATCCCAATTGGAAGATTTTTGTGAAAGCATGCATTTATCAATTCCCAATGCATCCTTTATTTATCAAAAATATAATCACGTGACAAATTTTGGCATACATTTTTCTTAAGATGAATTTAATAATACGTTATCTATTTGTTATTCGTTGTTATGAATGGTGTTAGATACGCGTGATCCGTGCAAATACAAATTCAGCAGTAGCTTATCTTTTTTTTTATATATATTAGGAACACATTAATATAATAAAAATAAAAAAAATTAGTTACACAAAATTTATTAGACACACTAAGATATTTTCGCTATAAATTTCTATAAGTTTCACATGAAAATATTTTTTAACAAAACTAATCGGGACAAATGGTCATATGGAATTATATATATATATATATATATATATATAAATAGAGGTGGTCTTGTTACTCTTGCCAGAAATTAAAGGAAGGGGAAAAAGTGAAAGGTGAAAAACAAAGGTCAACAAAAACACCTCTCCTTGAAAACAACACACTTTCTTACACTTAATTTTTCCATGCTACAATTCTTTTTTTGCTTTGATCTTATTAACCTTATAATTGGAGATTTTTAATTTGCTCCAATATATATATATATATATATATATATATGATATTGATTTGTTTTTTTTAATTAAATTAACCCAAGTTATGGAATTCTCTACTAACGCTATCCCAAATTCAAAGTTGCAAACATGAAGATAAAATTTATTATACATATTTCTTTCGTGTGATTTACATACTATTATATGATAGTAAAAAATTTTCCAAGTACGCATTCGAAGGGTAACGATTCCGGATTTCCATGTTATAAAAAAAATAGAAGCCAATGGGTTCATCAAAAACGTGGATCTTGGTGACAAACAAAAAAAATTATCAATATACAATATGAGCAATTCATCAATATGTAACTCTGATTACCTATATTAGGAATTTAATATCCAGAGAGAGAGAGAGAGAGAGAGAGAGAGAGAGAGAGAGAAGTGGATGGATTTCCATGCTTTAAAAAGTGCATATGGAATTTTACTTTAGCGAAAATGGTACGTTCAACAAAGAGTATACTACGAGGAAATTGACAGATAGAGACAGAGAGAGGCCTGGGGATTAATGAAATTAGCAAGGTGGGCGTGATGTATTTTATATCCCATGCTTTTTATTTTTATTTTTTTTATAAAGTATAATAACAAATCGACAAGTATTTACATTATATATGCAAGTATATTAGAACATTAAAAAAATGTTTTTTTTTTTATAATTTAATTGTGCATTCAATTCCGCGTGGGCCGTTTCCCCTCTATTTTCCGGTCAACCGGTGGGCCTGGTGGGTATTGGAGGCCCAGATAGGCAATAGTTGAAGTGGGCTTTGAACATTCAAAGGCCCACTTTCCTTTAAATTTATATTTTCCATTTTGACCCCTGTGTTTTTTAATATTCCGTTATCCACCCAGATTAAATTTTCCTTCACCGATATAAACCTTCTTAGCGTCGTTGTTATTTGCGTTTCAAGTATAATCCGTGTAAGAAATATCTGATATATACCGACATATTTGAATTTTAAAATATTTTTTAAAAACAATGAACATGTGTGTGTGTGTGTATATATATACACATATATTCACATGTAATTAATTTTGGGTGTAAAGTTTTGACAATGTCAAGAAATGCGATTGTTATTCTTGACCTAACAACAGTGACTTTTATTTCCGGTAAATGATCTTTAATATATATATATATATATATATATATATCGTTTTCAATGGATTTACCAAATTTAAAATCTTGAGCGATGTTGGAGCAATAGGAAAATCCATTGGGAATAACTTTATATTACTTATTGATTTTCAAAGAGGGTAACTTGCACTCAATTAAAATATTTTTAATTTCCAAATGATATCCATAAACTAATTAAGGAGGCTTTCATGCGAAGAGGTATTTATTTATATTTTACATAAAATTATTGTATGATTTCGTTACAACATGGTAAGCATGCACCATCGACATGCATGATGGCTTAGTTTTCAAGACTTGCGTCTGTATATTATTACAAGACAAAACTCTCGAGAAATAACCAACGGCTACATGGCTTTGGTCCTTTTTTTTTTTTTTTGGTTAGGTTTGAAATGCTTATTAAAATAAAAAAAATCCCAGTTATAATTTTGGGAATAATTACGAAAAAAATTTATATAAGCTCTTCGACAAATATCCAGTTGGGGAGTTCCCGTGTCCCATAGAGGTCACCACGTCTAGTTTGTCAAGCCTCGTCTGGACACGTGGCATTCTCGTGATGTGGATCCCACATCGCTCGTTTGAACGTGAAAGGAAAAAAGTTAGTGTTTGACCCCGGATTTCTTATTAATTTCATATTTGGACTCATTAGTATTAAATAATCACACAAATCCTCTCAAGTTTTGTATTCGTCACACCTACGCCCCATGCATGCATGACACCTAACTCTTTTGCAGTTATAGTATTGCTGCTCATTTTGGTCTTAAAATTTATAAATCTCTAATCGGAACAATTTCTATTTTTAATAAATTTTGAAAATATTAGAATACTAATGTTTAATTCAACATTCAAATATTATTGGATATGATCTCATTAGTTATATAGAAAAACACACATTTAATTTTCAAAAGTTTTGTAATGATTATATATAGACATTATCCTTGTATATATAAGTGTCTGATACTTTGATTAATTTACATTAAACATAGAAGTTAATCTATATGTATATTTATCATCCGTTACTTTCGCTTTTTGGGATAATATTTTATTTACATACATATTTTTCAAATAAATTTGGTAGCTTATGCATAAAATGGTATATACGTCCGTCTCTTTTAAACTATGTTAGGTAAATGACAAAGCACCATTTCGTACTCTACAGGCTCACATATATATATATGCCTTCCAAGACAAGTGGGGCTAAAGTGTCATTTATAAAAATAAGGGTTTGAAATTAATATAAACAGAAACTCTGAGGGCAAATATAGCTAAAAATTGGGAAATTTTAAATCTATTTTTAGGGAAAAAAAACAAAGGGAAGAAGAATAAGAAGAAGAAGAAGATCGCGTCTAGAGAGAGAAGGAGAGAAGACTTGAGCGAGAAACAAGGCGCGGAGACGCCGTCAACAAAAAAAAAAAAAAACAAGAAGACAGCAGAAGAACAAAAACCAAACGAAGAAAAAGAGAGAGATTAATTACTGTTTTCGTTAAATGATCAACGAAATATATTATTTTTTTCGGTTAATCAACAAAAAGATCGCGTCTTTCCGCTCTCTTCTCTTGTGCCTTCCCTTCGTCAAAATCCGTTTCCCATTTCGTCAAAATTAGCAACGAGATAGGAAAAGGGAACAAGGGTTGAGGGCGTTGAATCGCAGATCGGAATTTGGATCTCAGATCTTCTTCTTGACCCGAAACCCTAATCTGACGCATTGCCCCAGCTTAATTCGATCTAAGTCTGGGATTTCTGTGTTTTCCTTCTTCTTGTCTCGATCTTTTGCCGGGTCTTTTCAACATGTGTTTCCGGTGGAAGATGAGATTGTGAGATTGATTTTAGTATCGTCGGCTGAAACGGGTCGATTCCGAATCGGAGACTCGGATCTGGGTCGAGTTGGACCGAGTCAGGTCTGGTCAGGTGAGGTCGTCGGATGAATGTTTCTAGGATCGAAGGGCAAAACAATGAAATGGGCAACATTGCTCAAGGACATCAAGGAGAAGGTCGGGCTAGCTCAATCCTCCGCCCCGGCGATCGCCGGCGCCGGCGCTTCTGATGCCACTGCTCTGTCGTCTTCCTCCTCTTCTCCATCTTTTAATGTTGGCGCCTCTGCTCTACATGACCTCAATTTATTGTCTCCCTCAAGGTTAGATTTTTCCTCCCCTTCCTCCCCTTTTTATGTTTGTTGCTATTTTTTGTGCTTGTTTCTCGTGCTGGTTCTGTGGTTTGTTGTTTTTGCATTTCTTAGTTCTTGTGGTTTCCGGTTGATATGGTTTGTTGACTTTGCTTGTATCTTAGCTCTGATGGTTTTGGGGACCTGACTTTAATTTCTTTGCCTTCGTTCCCTTTGAAAAGGCTTTAAGTCATATAAAATAGCTCAGTTAGGATCATTCTCAGGTAACGATGAACTGTTTGAACTGAACCATTGTGCCTAAGTTTAACATTTTAAACTAATTTCACTGAATGTCTGTTGCGAATGACTTTGCCAAGAGATTTTGTTTGATGTGCATATCCTGCAATCTATCTGCAGTCTACAACGGCTTTAATACTTTAGGATTTTGTGGTGTATGGGGTAAATCAATTTTTTTTGTGTTTGGATTCAATTCCGATGTAGGAGATGAGAGACATCAGAAAACTAGATGGACTGAGTTGGATGAGCTATATCTTTGAAAATATGTGAATGTTGTGATTTCAAGTGGATGATCTGAAAAGTCCCATGTAGCTATAGTTGACATCTTTGGGGAGATTTTGATGATTTTCCTGCAGAGAAGAATATCTAGGAGTTCTGAACAATACTGAAATTAAGGTTAGGCTGTAGATTGATACTGTCTTTAAACTTGATGGTGGGCATGTCCCGAATTACTAGATGGTGATGGTACAGCAACTGGATTGCATTGGAATCTGTGAAAGAGAGAATCTTATGCCTAACTAGTTAGGGAAGAATTATAATTCAGGGTCAGGTCAAAGGCGGCTACTTTCTTGGGTTATAGTTTTGCCCTGTCTGATAGAAATAAAAATTCAATTTGATGAGGGCTATGATGGTTATATTTACCATATCTGCAAAAGTTTTCCCCTTAGAGCTATAAAACTTTCGATACTGCGGCTGTTTGTGTTAGATTCTCTAAATTTCATAAACTGATAACTGTTGGTTTAACACAATTGTTGATTCTCATTTTACTCCTGTGAAACCAGAGATAAATATGAGTTGGAACTGGACTTCAAGAGATTCTGGGAAGAGTTCCGTTCATCAAGCTCCGAAAAGGTTTTTACGAGACAATTCATGTCTCCTCCATGCTTTACTCATTTGTTCAGAACTTCTTTGCATTATATTCAGAACAGTAACAGTACCTCACATTGTCTTTTGAGCATCAGATGGGATTTTTTTTATTGACAAAAGGAACTACGAAAGCATGAGTTCTAACCATTCGTATGGTATGCAGGAGAAAGAAGCCGCCTTAAATCTCACCGTAGATTCCTTTTGTAGATTAGTGAAGCAGCATGCTAATGTAGATCAGTTAGTTACCATGTAAGCGCTCCTAACTCTTTTTTGTTTCTCATGTTATTCATTATCAACTTGGGTTTATTCTTTTCTTCAAGAAAATTAGCATGTCCACTAAATTTAAAAAAAAACTATTTGAGTCTTGACATAATCTATAGATTTTATGAGGTCTATATACATTTCTGAAACTTGTATTGTCTTCCCATGTTCTGGGGGGTGTTTTCTCTATCCCATATTCCATGCCTTGAGGTTGCATATGATAGTGACACCAATGTTGTGAATTTTAATTGAATTGCAGGTTAGTAGAAACACATATATTCTCTTTTGTTATTGGAAGAGCATTTGTGACAGATATTGAAAAGTTAAAGATCAGCAGCAAGACGAGGTCACTGGATGTGGGTAAAGTATTGAGGTTCTTTTCAGAAGTCACCAAGGTTTGGCTTTCTTTCTTAATACCTTGAATTGGAACTCATAGTGTTCCCTTTTATGTGCTAATTAGTGTTTTTGTTCATACAGGAGGGATTTAGTCCTGGTGCAAACCTTCTAACTGCTGTTGAAGTCCTAGTATCTGGGGTACCATTTTATTTTTTTATCTGGTTTCCAGTTTTACTTTCCCACGATGAACATATAAAGCTGAAATATGAATGTGATATTTGATGTCAAATTAGTCACCTTGAGGCTATGGAACACCTTCTAAGGGGCTGATTCTTTGATGGCGGATAATATTATATATATATATGCACACACTGTTGGTTCATGCACTTAAACTCTTCTGTGATTTCTTTGCAGCCCATTGACAAACAATCATTATTGGATTCTGGGATATTATGTTGTCTAATACATGTGCTCAATGCCCTTCTGGCATATGATGAAGCTAGCCAAGTTGAAAAAACTGCTGATTTTGAAGGAAATGCGGCAGCAGATAAAGATGTTGGATGTGATGTTCTCCAAGCTAGGCGACTTGAGGTTCTGTTCCCGTGATTTTTATATGAGCATATCGATGATTTTACCCCAAATAAACAAAAACCTTACTTTTCAACATTTCAGTAGTTTCAGTTCTTACATTCTCAAGCTGGATAACAACCACAAATAAGCTATGCCAATGCTATTTCAGTCTCCATTCTTGCAGGTAGAGGGTAGTATTGTCCATATCATGAAGGCATTGGCTAGCCATCCTTCTGCTGCTCAGAATTTGATTGAGGATGACTCACTTCAGTTGCTTTTCAATATGGTTGCCAATGGTTCTCTGAAGGTTTTCTCTCAGTATAAAGAAGGTCTAGTTCCTCTCCACAGCATACAGCTTCACAGACATGCAATGCAGGTGAGTTCTAGTGCCTTTGTAATGTCTAGTCACCCAGAAATGTAGCTGTGAAACAGAAAAAGCTACTAACTGATCTAGAGCTTGATGATTGAATAAGTGAGAATGTCTTGACACATGGTTTCATTTGTGTTTTGCTTATCTTCCAGATCCTTGGGCTTCTTCTTGTCAATGATAATGGGAGCACAGCCAAGTACATACGCAAACACTACCTGGTATGCCATTGCATTAACTGTGGAGCGTTTGCGGAAATCCTAACTGTATTATATCAATTTCTTGTGCGTTCTGCAATGCTGTTACCACAAATATAGATTATTTCTTTCTTCTTGTGTAGAACTTATTCATTGCTACCAAGATAAAAAAAACTTGGTTATCAAGAATGGGGCAAAAGCAAATAATAACTGTTTCCTATGTATAATTTCTTATCATTAATATATTGGTACGCAATGTGACTGCAATATGTTGGTGAAATTCTGCATGCCTCGAGGATTACATATGCTGCTTATGGTAATCTACAGGCCATTTGAAATTATTCACAAGCTTCAATATCAGGAAACTGTGAGATATTTACAGGTCGTTGCTTGTACATTTTGGATAGATGTCAGCAAGCTAGACTGCAAAAGATGTAATAGTCATGCCTAGAAGCTAATAGTGTTACACCAACATCTAAGTAAATTTTTTACCTCTGTTTGAAGTGCCAATTTTTTCAATTCTTTCAGGCATGAGAAAAGAGAATTCTCTTTATTGTGTACTTGATTATAAAGTTAGGTGCTAGATATATTCATTAATATAGCTGATCATTTTCTCTTTTTTTGGCATTATGATTTCTGTCTGCTTGTTCTGTATCAATCACTGGCAATCTTAGTGCCTATCCTGATGGGGTTCTGAGTTCTCTTGCAGATAAAGGTTCTTTTGATGGCTGTCAAAGATTTTGATCCGGATTGTGGTGACTCAGCCTACACAATGGGCATTGTGGATTTGTTACTTGAATGTGTGGAATTATCATACAGACCTGGTAAATTTTGGAACTAAAACTGTAGATAAGATTTCAAAATGTTTGCATGCTCGTATGAAAAATTTAGTTGGAGGATACATGTTGTCAGCAGTCACCTTTCATTTGTGCACATGTATACCTTCCTGATTATGGCTGCTAAATTGGTTCATTTTGACTTTGTAGAGTCTGGCGGTGTCAGGCTCAGGGAGGACATACGAAATGCACATGGTTACCATTTTCTT
Organism: Tarenaya hassleriana; assembly: GCF_000463585.1. NCBI lineage: Eukaryota > Viridiplantae > Streptophyta > Magnoliopsida > Brassicales > Cleomaceae > Tarenaya > Tarenaya hassleriana. Next base: position 617,725 of record NW_010967707.1, on the reverse strand, counting down.
GTTCAGTTTGCTCTCGTTCTATCTTCCATGCCATCGAGTCAGGTTTCTGTGTCCAGTCATTCATCTCCGCGCTCAAATAGTGGTTCAGATGGCTCTGAAATGTTACCTGATGGAAAAAACACAAATTATAGGGGAAGCGATGACCTGGCCTCACCAAACTTCTCTCCTTCATTGTCAAGATTGCTTGATGTCCTTGTCACCCTGGCCCAGACTGGTCCAGCTGAGCCATCTGGAGGAAGGGCCTCGAGATCATCCCAGACTAAGATCAGTAGGCACAGCAGAAGCCGTACACCATCCATTGAAAGCTTATACGATGAAACTTGGGAACAGGGCAGTAGTAAAGTTAAAGACCTTGAAGCTGTCCTAATGTTGCAAGACATCTTTCTGAAGGCAGAGAACAAGGATCTTCAGGCAGAAGTGTTGAACAGAATGTTCAAGATATTCTCAAGCCATGTGGAAAACTACAGATTGTGTCAAGAATTAAGGACTGTTCCACTTCTTGTCCTCAACATGGCCGGTTTTCCTTCCTCGCTGCAAGAAATTATACTCAAGATCCTTGAATATGCTGTGACAGTTGTGAATTGTGTTCCGGAGCAAGAACTGCTGTCACTTTGTTGCTTACTGCAACAGCCGATCACTTCTGAGTTGAAGCACACGATACTTTCTTTCTTTGTAAAGCTTATATCCTTTGATCAACAATACAAGAAAGTTCTCCGTGAAGTTGGCGTTCTGGAGGTTTTACTAGATGATCTGAAACAGCACAAGCTTCTTATGGGTCCAGATCAGTATAGTGGAGTCCCTAATCAACTGGATCGGAAGCCTAGTTCTGCTAGCTTCAAAAAGCATTTAGATAGTAAAGATGCCATTATCACATCACCCAAGTTAATGGAGTCTGGTTCAGGAAAGTTGGCTGTATTTGAAGTTGAAAGCACTATTGCTGTTGGCTGGGATTGTATGATCTCTTTGTTAAAGAAAGCTGAGGCTAATCAAGCAGCATTTCGTTCTGCCAATGGTGTAACCATTATTCTCCCTTTCTTAGTCTCTGATGCCCATCGAACAGGTGTTTTGAGGGTCTTGTCATGTTTAATCGGTGAAGACACTAAACAGGTAAATCTACCTTGGAAATGCTTATCTTGATTACCCTTATTGCACATCTCTTTTCTTCATGTATCTTTAAATCAATTACATCAGGATTGCTTATCTCGCGAATGCATCCAATCTTAGATTATCTTGCATACGGTGCAGACATCTTAGTTTATGTAATGATTAACTTGCACCTCACTGTTGAACCAGGTGCATCATGAAGAATTAGGAGTAGTTGTTGATCTATTGAAGAGTGGAATGGTCACTGGTATTTCTGGTCATCAGTACAAGCTTCATGATGATGCCAAATGTGATACAATGGGCGCTCTGTGGCGTATTCTTGGAGTTAATGGCTCTGCTCAAAGAGTATTCGGTGAAGCCACTGGTTTCTCTCTTCTATTGACGACCCTTCATACTTTTCGAGGGGAAGGAGGAGAGCACACAGATGAGTCTTATTTGATGGCTTACATCAAATTGTTTAAATATTTATTACGCCTCATGACAGCAGCAGTCTACGAAAATGCTGTTAATAGGATGAAACTTCATGGTGTTATAACATCTCAGACATTCTATGATCTTCTGACGGAGTCTGGTTTGCTCTGTGTTGAGTGGGAAAGACAAGTCGTTCAGCTGTTGTTAGAACTAGCACTTGAAATTGTGCTTCCACCATTTTTGACATCAGATTCTATGGCCTCAGTGGATATAACAGAAAATGAAAGAGCAAGTTTAGTTGTAACCAACCCGTCCAGTCAGTTCAATCCTGACAAGGAAAGAATCTACAATGCAGGTGCTGTTAGAGTTCTGATCCGTTCATTGTTGCTTTTTACTCCAAAGATGCAGTTAGAATTTTTGAATCTTCTAGAAAAGCTTGCACGGGCTAGTCCCTTCAATCAGGAAAACCTCACATCTGTTGGTAAGAACCTGTCTTAAGTCTCTTCTTGCTTTTATTTTTGGTTCAGTCAAATATCCAGACCTTAATCAATGTGTGTTATCCTCTTATTCTGTGTTTTCTCTTCTCCGAATCATAATGGATCAGGTTGTGTGGAACTTCTGTTGGAGATAATCCACCCCTTTCTTCCGGGTTCATCTCCATTTCTTTCCTATGCTTTGAAGACTGTTGAAGTTCTTGGAGCATACAGGTGCCCAGTGTTCTTTAGAATCAGTAAATAGGCTAAGAAGTATTTCTAAGTTATCTACTTTTATTTCCTTGCTGCTTTGACTCATCAAATGGTTTTATTTTGGTGTAGATTGTCTCCATCCGAGCTCCGAATGCTGTTTAGATATGTTTTGCAAATGAGGATTATGAATTCAGGCCATGCCATAGTTGATACGATGGAAAAACTAATTCTCATGGAAGACACAGCCTTGGAACATGTTTCCTTGGCGCCTTTTGTAGAGATGGACATGAGCAAAACTGGGCATGCATCTGTTCAGGTGTCTCTTGGAGAAAGATCTTGGCCTCCTGCTGCGGGCTATTCATTTGTTTGTTGGTTCCAGTTTCGTAATTTCTTGACAATCCAAGGGAAAGATACAGAAGCATCCAAAGTTGGTGGTTCATCAAAGATGCGGATGTCAAGTGGACAGCAGCACGAGCAAAATATTTTCAGGATATTTTCCGTTGGTGCCCTACAAAATGAAAATCCATTCTATGCAGAACTGTACTTTCAGGAGGATGGTTCTCTGACCCTTGCCACTAGCAATTCAAATTCTTTATCATTTTCTGGGTTAGAGATAGAGGAAGGCAGGTGGCATCACCTTGCTGTTGTTCACAGTAAGCCAAATGCTCTCGCTGGACTCTTTCAGGCTAGTGTTGCATATGTCTATCTTGATGGAAAATTACGGCACACTGGTAAGCTGGGATATTCTCCTTCACCGGTTGGAAAAGCTTTGCAAGTAACTGTTGGAACTCCAGCTACTTGTGCCAGAGTTAGTGATTTGACATGGAAAGTACGGTCATGTTATCTTTTTGAGGAGGTGCTCACATCAGGTTGCATTTGTTTCATGTACATTCTTGGTAGAGGGTACAAAGGTCTTTTCCAGGACTCGGATCTCTTACGCTTTGTGCCCAATCAGGCTTGTGGCGGGGGTAGCATGGCGATCCTGGATTCGTTAGATACAGACATGGCTTCATTGTCTAGCACCCAAAAGCACGATGGAAGTAACAAACAAGGGGATTCTAAGGCAGATGGTAGTGGGATTGTTTGGGATCTGGAGAGGCTGGGAAATCTTTCCTTTCAGTTACCTGGAAAGAAACTCATTTTTGCTTTTGATGGGACATGTTCAGAGTTTATGCGCGCATCTGGATACTTTTCCCTCCTCAATCTGGTTGATCCAATGTCAGCTGCTGCTTCTCCAATTGGAGGTATACAACGATCTTCCATTTTGTACCTTCTTCATCCAATATGATTATTTTTTCCAGCTTTTTATTTTAACTCCAAGTTCTTAATGGTTTTAGGGATACCGCGTTTCGGGCGTCTGGTTGGAAATGTGTATATCTGCAGACAAAATGTGATTGGTGATATTATTCGTCCAGTGGGGGGAATGGCTGTTGTACTTGCTCTTGTTGAGGCTGCCGAGTCCAGAGATATGCTACATATGGCTCTTACATTGCTTTCCTGCGCACTACATCAGAATCCTCAGAATGTGAAGGATATGCAAACATACAGGGGTTATCATTTACTCGCTTTGTTTTTACGTCCCAAAATGGCGTTATTTGACATGCAATCTTTGGAGATTTTTTTCCAAGTTGCTGCATGTGAAGCTTCATTTTCAGAGCCTAAGAAGTTGGAACGTGGTCAGAGTGTTACTGTGTCACCTACAGAGACTATACTTGAAAACAGCTATGAGGATCTCAATCTCTCAAAGTTCCGTTATGAAACTTCGTCAGTTGGGTCTCACGGAGATATGGATGACTTTTCTGTACCAAAAGATTCTTTTAGTCACATCTCTGAGCTGGAAACAGGAGATATTTCAGTTGAAACTTCAAACTGCATTGTCTTGTCTAACGCAGACATGGTCGAACATGTCCTCCTGGACTGGACTCTCTGGGTGACAGCTCCTGTTTCTATCCAGATTGCTTTACTTGGTTTTCTGGAGAATCTGGTGTCAATGCATTGGTATAGGAATCACAATCTTACAGTTCTTCGCAGAATCAATCTGGTGGAGCATTTATTAGTGACCCTTCAGCGGGGTGATGTGGAAGTTGCTGTCCTAGAAAAACTAGTTGTTCTGCTTGGATGCATCCTAGAAGATGGCTTCCTGACTTCTGAGCTTGAAAATGTGGTTAGGTTTTTGATAATGACATTTGATCCTCCTGAAAGAAAGTCCCGAAACTCATTAATGCGGGAGTCAATGGGGAAGCATGTAATTGTGAGAAATATGCTCTTGGAAATGTTAATTGATCTCCAAGTAACGATAAAAGCAGAAGAATTTCTGGAGCAGTGGCATAAGATAGTCTCGTCAAAATTAATAACGTACTTCCTTGATGAAGCTGTGCATCCTACGAGTATGAGATGGATCATGACCCTTCTTGGTGTTTGTCTTGCTTCTTCTCCGAACTTCTCCCTTAAATTTCGGACTAGTGGAGGTTATCAGGGGCTGATGCGGGTACTTCAAAGTTTTTATGATTCCCCTGACATATATTACATCTTGTTCTGCTTGATATTTGGGAAGCCTGTTTATCCAAGACTACCGGAGGTCCGGATGTTAGACTTTCATGCGCTCGTACCAAGTGATGGGAGCCATGTGGAGTTGAAGTTTTTGGATCTGTTGGATTCAGTGGTTGCGATGGCTAAATCCACTTTTGACAGGTTGATCATGCAGTCAGTGCTTGCCCACCAGTCTGGAAATCTTTCTCAGGTTAGTGCCAGCCTTGTTGCAGAACTTGTTGAGGGCAATGCAGATATGACTGGGGAGCTTCAAGGGGAGGCTCTGATGCACAAAACATATGCAGCAAGATTGATGGGTGGTGAAGCATCAGCTCCTGCTGCTGCGACATCTGTCCTTCGGTTCATGGTTGACCTTGCGAAGATGTGCCCTCAATTTTCTGCTGTTTGCAGACGAGCAGATTTTCTTGAAAATTGTGTTGATCTTTACTTTTCCTGTGTCAGGTTTGCATCACATACCTGCTGCATATGAATTATAACTTTTTTGTTTCTCGTTTTAAGGTACTTAGAACACCTAAAATAGAGTCATGGCATAAGTTGAATGAAGGCAGTATTTTGTTTTACCTGCCATCTTTTGCTCAATATAGAGGGTCTGAAATAAGCAGGTTACCTGTATGACTTTGGATGTAACGTGAATAAGAAGATTATTTGCGTAGTCTGACCAAAAGGTTGTTTTTGTGTTGTAGGGCTGCATATGCTGTGAAAATGACAAAACAGCTTTCTGTAAAGGCGGAAGAGAAGAATATAACAGACGGTGATGATAGCAGCTCACAAGGCGCATTCTCTAGCTTGCCCCATGAGCAGGACCAATCCAGCAAAACCTCCATCAGCGTTGGAAGCTTCCCTCAAGGGCAGGTCAGTCTGAGTTCTGAAGATATGATTTTACCTTCAGATGATGTGGCTCATAATAAGGTGGAAAATGTTGTTTCAACACAGCCACAGGATTCAAATAAATCTTTTCAAGGTGTTCAAGGTGTCCAGAAACAAGATGGTAACACTGTTGGTCATGTATCAGCCTCCGTCGAAATAGATTTGCGGGATCTTAAAGATAATCCATGTCAAGATCAGCCAATAGATTCTCAGAGTTCTGCATCGTTCCCTATGACAGAGTCTCCCCTTTTATCTGAAAAATCAAATTCCAAAATCCCACTCACTCAATCACCATCTCCGGTTGTTGCTCTGGCATCCTGGTTGGGCTCTAACTATATCGAATCCAAAAGTTCTACAACTGGCACCCCCTCTCTGGAATCTTCTGTCTCTATTAGTGAGTTTGACGCATTAGACCAAAAGTCTGGGTCCCAAGGTTCATCTTCCGCCAATACATTATTTTCAGTTAGCCCAAAACTTCTCCTTGAAGTCGATGATTCTGGCTATGGTGGGGGCCCTTGTTCAGCTGGAGCAAGTGCTGTGTTAGATTTTATGGCAGAGGTACTTGCTGAATTAATGACTGAACAGATTAAAGCAGTACAGGTTTTGGAGAGCATTTTGGAGATGGTACCTTTATATGTCGATGCTGAATGTGTACTGGTTTTCCAAGGTTTATGCCTTAGTAGAGTGATGAACTTTCTTGAAAGGCGTCTCTTGCGTGATGATGAGGAAAACGAGAAAAAACTGGACAAGAGCAAATGGTCAGCAAACTTGGATGCGTTTTGTTGGATGATCGTGGATCGTGTATATATGGGTGCTTTTCCTCAATCCACAGGTGTCCTCAGAGCTCTTGAGTTCTTGTTATCAATGCTGCAGTTGGCTAACAAAGATGGTCGGGTTGAAGAAGTCACTCCTTCAGGAAAGGGTCTGTTATCTATTGGAAGGGCAACCAGGCAACTGGATGCTTATGTGCACTCAATCCTGAAGAATACAAATAGAGCGATCCTATATTGTTTCCTTCCATCGTTCTTGATCATCATTGGAGAAGAAGATCTACTATCACGACTGGGCTTACTTGTTGAATCTAAGAAGCGGCCATCTTTGAATCCAAATGTTGATGAATCTGGTATTGATATCTCAACAGTTTTGCAACTGTTGGTTGGGAACAGGAGGATTATATTCTGCCCTAGTAATCTTGATACTGATTTGAATTGCTCCCTTTGTGTGAACTTAATCTCTCTACTCAGTGACCAGAGAAAGAATGTGCAAACCATGGCACTCGATATTGTCAAATATTTGCTGGTTCACCGAAGATCTGCTCTTGAGGACTTGCTTGTCTCTAAACCAAACCAAGGACAAAATCTTGATGTACTACATGGGGGTTTTGATAAACTGTTAACTGGAAATCTGCCTGATTTCTTCAAGTGGCTTGAGAGCTCTGAACAGAATATAAATAAGGTACTGGAGCAATGCGCTGCCATCATGTGGGTACAGTACATAGCTGGCTCAGCAAAATTTCCTGGTGTCAGGATAAAAGGCATGGAGGTTCGGCGTAAGAGGGAGATGGGAAGAAAATCACGAGATGGGTCAAAGCTAGACCTAAAGCACTGGGAGCAGATAAATGAAAGAAGATATGCGCTAGAAGTAGTACGTGATGCAATGTCCACTGAGCTTAGAGTTGTCCGGCAAAACAAATATGGTTGGATACTTCATGCTGAGAGTGAATGGCAAACTCATCTCCAACAACTTGTTCATGAGCGTGGAATATTTCCATTGCGTAAATCCCAAGGATCTGATGATCCTGAATGGCAGCTCTGTCCTATTGAAGGTCCATACAGAATGCGCAAAAAGCTTGAGCGGTGCAAGCTGAAAATTGATAGTATTCAGAATGTTCTAGATGGTAAGTTGGAGCTTGGAGAAGTTGAGCTACCTAAGGCAAAAACTGAGGATGGTGTAATCATTTCGGATACAGATTCTGAACCAGCTTTCCAGCTAACTGAACTTTATGATGAGTCCTTTGTGAAAGAATCTGATGATTTTAAGGACGTAGCTTCAGCTAGCAATGGATGGAATGATGATAGGGCTAGTAGCACAAATGAAGCCAGTCTTCATTCCGCTCTTGATTTTGGTGGCAAGTCAAGTGTAGCATCTGCTCCAATAACAGACAACACAAATGCAAAATCGGAGACTGGCTCTCCGAGGCAGTCATCTTCTGGAAAAATGGATGAAACCAGAGGTTTGGAGGAGAAATCTGATAAGGAACTGAATGATGATGGTGAATATTTGATCAGACCGTATTTGGAGCATCTTGAAAAGATTAGATTCAGATACAACTGTGAGAGAGTCATTGGTCTTGACAAGCATGACGGGATATTCTTAATTGGAGAACTCTGCTTGTATGTTATAGAGAACTTTTACATTGATGATACAGGGTGCATTTGTGAGAAAGAATGTGAAGATGAATTATCTGTTATCGATCAGGCTTTGGGTGTGAAGAAAGATGTCACTGGAAGCATGGATTTCCAGTCCAAGTCTAGCACTTCTTGGACTACACCAGTGAAAACAGGAGCTGTAGGCGGGAGAGCATGGGCTTACTGTGGTGGTGCATGGGGAAAGGAAAAAGTACGAACAAAGGGGAACTTGCCACATCCTTGGCGTATGTGGAAGTTGAATAGCGTTCATGAGATTTTAAAGCGTGATTACCAGCTACGTCCTGTTGCTATCGAGATATTTAGCATGGATGGATGTAATGATCTCCTTGTGTTTCACAAGAAAGAGAGGGAAGAAGTCTTCAAAAATCTGCTTGCCATGAATCTTCCAAGGAATAGCATGTATGGAGTCATCTACCCTTCTCTCCTCGTTTCTTCTTTTTCTTCTACGTTTGATTGCTTTGAGCATAATGCATATGGTTCTTCCTTCTATCCGATAATCTACGCTCATATGAATTTAGTTTAATGAACTTCTATTCTTCACTACCTTGCTTGTTAGTGAACCATGAACGTGTTTCATTATTAGCTTAATCTTGAATAAGGCAAATCTCTACTTTTTACTTCATCTTTTCCTGTTTGCGTTGTCACATTATACCACATGATTGCATTGCCTATTTATTTTCATGAACTTCAGGCTATATGTACCAGCTTTGTGTATTGTATTTCAATTTTTCCATGAGTTGCATGTCCATGTTTTGGTAATTTATTGATTTTGAAGTACTAGTAGTCTTTGCTATTTCACCAATCACTTTAATTATAGTAGTCAAGCTTCAGGTATCCAGGAGACTGTAAATTCAGGAAATTATGAAATTTAAATTTTGAAATGATTGATTCACTTAGCCTGCAATCAGACCATATTCGTTTTGAAAGTCTTCCAATGTCATGTTTTGTGTTGGTCCATATCATTCGAAATTCTTCAATGCAGGGTATTTTTGTAAGTTGATGTTAGATACTGTTCATTAAGCTGTTTGATTTTGAGTTTCTGGTGTAAGCATGTTCAATTGATATCTGCATTCCTTTACCCTATTCATGCCCTGGAGATTTTGCAGCATTTATGAGATTCATCTTTCCTGACATCTGAAAGTGTTGTTTATTCTGTTATCTTTTCAGGCTCGATACGACCATTTCAGGATCAGTAAAACAGGAAAGTAACGAGGGTAGCCGTCTTTTCAGATTAATGGCAAAATCTTTTTCAAAAAGATGGCAAAATGGGGAGATTAGCAATTTCCAGTATCTAATGCATCTCAACACCTTAGCAGGGCGGGGATATAGTGATCTCACTCAGTATCCGGTGTTTCCTTGGATTCTCGCTGATTATGAGAGTGAAAATCTTGACTTGTCAGATCCAAAAATATTCCGCAAGCTTGACAAACCAATGGGTTGCCAGACACCTGATGGGGAAGAAGAATTTAGGAAGCGGTATTCTATTTCCTTTCAAAATCAATGGATTGCCAGATCCAAAATCTGGACTTGTCACAATTGGATATGAACATTATTTTTTACGCTCTTCTATTTCCATTTTCAGATACGAGAGCTGGGATGATCCAGAGGTCCCGAAATTTCATTATGGGTCTCATTATTCGAGTGCTGGCATTGTTCTGTTTTATCTTATTCGCCTCCCACCATTCAGTGTTGAGAATCAGAAGCTACAAGGGGGTCAGTTTGATCATGCTGATCGGCTCTTCAATAGTATCAGAGATACTTGGCTAAGTGCAGCTGGAAAAGGGAACACATCTGATGTGAAAGAACTAATTCCTGAATTCTTCTACATGCCTGAGTTTTTGGAAAATAGATTCAACCTTGATTTGGGTGAAAAACAGTCAGGAGAGAAGGTTTGTGTTGGTTAAAACCTTGAACGATGCTTGAATTTGTCTCTTTTTTTTTTAATCCTTTTTCTCTTACACAGACTGTGGTTATGGACAAGTTCTCTTTTTTGGTTCAGGTTGGTGATGTTATGTTACCCCCATGGGCTAGGGGCAGTGTCCGTGAATTCATCCGCAAGCATAGAGAAGCTTTGGAGTCTGACTATGTTTCAGTGAATCTGCATCATTGGATAGATCTCATCTTTGGGTACAAACAGAGAGGAAAGGTACGTGGGTACAATACTTTCCTTTTGCTAGTCAAGGAGATAAAACTGATTTTGAACTTTGAAAGGTTAGAAAATTTCCAGTATCGTGCTTTAGATTATGATCCATTGTTCTCATTATTAATATATCCTGTTTAGAAGCCCCTCATTTTGTTGCTAATGCCTTCTACTCTCATGATGAGCTTTTCTTCCTCAGGAGTTGGTTTATAGGAGATTCTCGTACAGAATTTGCTGCCTAATATGCTTAATCTTGTGGTAGTCAGTCATGTTATAGAGAGTTGATAATTTCTCAATTCAATTTTTCGATTTGCCCTATTGAACAGGCTGCAGAAGAGGCTGTCAATGTTTTCTATCACTATACCTACGAGGGCAACGTAGATATAGATGCAGTTACAGATCCCGCAATGAAAGCATCGATACTTGCTCAGATTAATCATTTTGGACAAACCCCTAAGCAACTGTTCCAGAAACCTCATGTCAAAAGAAGAACAGACAGAAAACTTCCTCTTCACCCTCTGAAGCATTCGATACATCTTGTTCCCCACGAGATACGTAAATGCTCATCTTCTATAAGCCAAATCGTTACTTTCCACGACAAGGTACTTGTTGCCGGAGCAAACTGTTTCCTGAAACCCAGAGGCTATACCAAATACATAACATGGGGTTTCCCGGACAGGAGCCTGAGATTTATGAGCTATGATCAGGACAGACTGCTCTCCACCCATGAAAACCTCCACGAAGGCAACCAGATCCAGTGTGCTGGTGTTAGCCACGACGGGCGGATTTTGGTCACTGGAGCAGAAGATGGGTTAGTGTCTGTCTGGAGAGTCAGCAAGGATGGTCCACGTGGTTCTCGGCGTTTACGGTTAGAGAAAGCTTTGTGTGCCCACACAGCCAAAGTCACTTGTCTCCGTGTAAGCCAGCCTTACATGATGATTGTTAGTGGATCAGATGACTGTACTGTTATTATATGGGATCTCAGTTCCTTGAGTTTCGTGAGGCAACTTCCCGAGTTCCCAGTTCCCGTTTCAGCCACCTACGTAAATGACCTTACCGGGGAAATAGTAACAGCTGCTGGAACTGTTCTTGCAGTTTGGAGCATCAATGGGGATTGCCTCGCTGTGGTTAACACTTCTCAGTTACCATCTGATTCCATTGTGTCAGTGACGGGTTCAACATTTTCGGATTGGCTGGAAACAAGCTGGTATGTGACTGGTCATCAGAGTGGGGCACTGAAAGTGTGGCACATGATACATTGTACTGATCCGGTGAGTGCTGAGAGCAGAACAAGTAGCAACAGAACAGGAGGGCTGAATTTGGGTGATCAGGTTCCAGAGTACAGGTTGCTTCTCCACAAGGTTTTGAAATTCCACAAGCAACCCGTTACTTCTCTTCATCTCACTAGCGACCTGAAGCAGTTACTGAGCGGCGATTCCACTGGGCATCTGCTTTCGTGGACACTGCCTGACGAGACATTAAGGAATTCTCTGAAAAAGGGGTCGTAGATTTCAATCAAAAGCAGCACTTACTTGATGCTTTCACTGGAAAGGACAAAGCCGAAAAGGGCTGGAGAGAGAGAGAGAGAACAGGACAACATAGAAGGCTGATCAAGTGAGAGTGTGGGAACCTATGACAAAGTCTTCGCCTTTACTTCATCTTGGGAGTCAGAGCGGGGAAAATGGCAAAGAGAGGCTTTGTCTTGCGTGTTCTGGTAAAGGTTTGTGTTGAGAATGGAAGTGTTGGTGTTTTCTGTTGCTTCATAGTGTAAATAGATGGGAGTGTTTGTGTGTACAGCCGAAATGTAATGTCTTTTTTGGCGGCCAAGTCCTCTCTTCTTTCTCTGTTGTTGTTCTCTTTCTTTAGTGTATCAGATGCATTCATCTATTTTTCTTCTGTCTTTGTTCAATTACAATAGCTTGTGACCATATGTATACCCATCTTCTGTTTCGACATGAGTGTTCATCTTCCCTCTTCTTCAATGCTTCGAATGCGGAAGAAAATGCTTTTTTTTTTTTGTAGATTCAAGCAAGAAGTTGGATTCCAAGATTTTTCCGAACCAGAAACTCGAGCCTTTTGCCTAGATGCAAAGCGTGCGTCCTCACAGACGCCGAGAAATCCCAAGAATCAGTCCGAGACGTCTTGTCTCTGAAATCAGACAAGTTTAACAGTCTTGTCCCACCGTCTGGTGGCCAAGAAGATCTCTTGCTCGTAGAGCCGTTGGATCAAGGTCAGGGTCTTGAGAGCCACGGTCCAGTCTTCGAGAGAGCATGTTCATACACGCGCTGATATAGTGACGTGCACACGATGTCAGAACGAGCAGTGCGGAGAGTATACGTCCTAACGCGAACAAACCGAGGTTTATAGCAGCGATCCCACAAACGCTGCGTTTGCGTTTGAAACGACGGTCGATTCTCTAAAGATTCGCTCCGGTTCGCGTGGTTTCACGCGCCGTTTCCAGCCAATAACATGGGGTAGTATCGTTATACGTCCGGGAAGTAAAGGGTACAATCGTCAATTCAACTTGCCATCTGATTGCAGAAGTTAAAATAAAATCCTAGTTCTCCCTGTTCTTGCTCGCATTGTGATCGCGAGACAATCTCAATCGAAGGGAGAAGAAGGGAACCGAGGTATGGAAATTCGTTGTTGAGAAAATTTGGAAAAAAATTTCCACCTTCGAGTTTTTCTTCTTTCGATTTGTAATCCCGAAAAAGTTCGGCAGTGATCGAATCGCAGGTTCCGAAAACTGCGTTGGGTTCAATTCACGGACTTTTCCATGGTGGATTGATTTTTTTTCCCTGGCGTTTTCATGTGTAGTTAACCGTTTTCTTGATAGAGATGGCTGGGAGAGCTCAGATCCCTACTAAAAACTCTGCCCTAATAGCCATGATCGCCGATGAGGTAACGACGTTTGCAGAGACATCATCATCTCTTTATATCTTTTTTGGATTTCTTTTATGGTGTGTGTTATGGTATTACTTCCTTAGACTCTATGAATTCCATCGGGATACTCTGGTTAATTTGACCTTCCGATAAGACGTGGTTTTCTGTGTTAATTTATTGTCGCTTTGATTTGGAAATCGTATTTACTATCTGCTAGTTTATTGGATTCCGAATGCATCAATTTTAGCTTGTTCTTTCAGATTTGTAAGTTCCCTTGAACACCGTATGCTAAATTTAAATGTAGAACCAGTTATATCTGTTGGACGAAGAAAAAGTTTCGTGTTTTACTTGCTCGCGAATCCAATTCTTTGTTATCTTCTTCACTGGAATAGGATTTGCTACAGCCATAATGTTCTATTTCCGGCCCTTGGTAGTAGCAATGACTTACTTTGTCTTACATATCTGAGTATAGGACACTGTAGTTGGATTTTTGATGGCTGGAGTTGGTAATGTTGACCTACGGAGGAAGACGAATTATCTCATCGTGGATTCAAGTATTCTTCTAAACTCGCTTTTGATCTTACTCTCTTCAGAAGAGATTAGCCATTGTTTTCCTTTTTAAATTTGGATGCCCTTTTGATCACTAGACTTGTTTGTTACCCTTTTGATATTCTGTTATCAACCAAATTGGACTCGAGAATAAAGAGTCCTGTTGTTTGAACCCCGTTATCAAATTACACCGTCGTGGTCTTGTTGTTATGGAGATAACTTCTTGACCTTCATCGGGTTTCATTAGTCGTTATGTCCTACATGAATGTCTTTTTCTTTATGCACTTGTGTCTGGTTCAGTTATTGTCTTCTCCTACACGGCTATATCTTAGGGTTTTTTTTATATTCTGATTTCTTGTTTTCTATTCCTCTTTTGTTTGCTTGCCTTCTAGAGACAACTGTGAGACAAATTGAGGATGCCTTTAAGGAGTTCACTACCAGGGAAGACATTGCTATCGTCCTCATCAGCCAATACGTAAGTGCTTTCTTGCAATTTTACTTTCTGGTTCATGTGCTGTGTCCATGCTGTATGTCACCTTAGCTTAAAATAACTAGCCAGAATTTTAGCTCTTTTGCACACTTCTACCCATTTTATCTTTAAGCGAAAGGGCCGTTTTGATTTCTTGTTCTTAGCATTTAGTGGATTGGATCCAAGTACCACAAGTGATTTTTGTATGGCCTCTATGATTCATAATGCATGGTTTTGGTCTGTTACAAGCATCCAAATATATTAACTTGTTTCTGGACTTTTTTCACATCTGTTTCTTTGAACAATAATCCAGACATTGTAAGCTTGCATTTAACTATTGCATTCTTGGATTCCCACTAAAACCTGTTCTGCTGTTTATTTAGGTTGCCAACATGATAAGGTTCTTGGTTGATAGCTACAACAAACCAGTTCCAGCAATCTTGGAGATTCCTTCCAAGGACCATCCATATGATCCTGCCCATGACTCTGTTCTCTCCCGTGTCAAGTACCTATTCTCTGCTGAATCCGTAGCTTCTGATAGGCGTTGAGCTTATATGCAGTTCTCTCTGCTCACCCGAGTGTACCCTGAATTCTCTCTCACCTGAACCTGCTCTATTACCATTTGTTTCTTGGCATTCTTCCATTTCCTTCACAACCCACCAAAGTTTTCAATAATGTGAAACTCTGTTTATTTGTTGGTAAATGGATGGCAACACCGTTTTGTTTTTTTTGCAAAAGATGACAAAACATAGTTGTGTATTCAACAGAGAGCAGACTTCAATGATTTGGTGAAGGCTTCAAGCGCATTGAGTCCTTGCTCAGGGGATTCAGCCTCACCCAGAATCTTAACCATTGCGCTTCCGACAATGACACCATCGGCACCCCATTCAGCTACCTGAAAGAAACTCCATGACCAAAGTTGATTTAACACATTCTCACCAACAAGACAGATCAATAAAAGAAACCGACTTAACAGAACTGACCTGTTTCACATGCTGAGGTTTTGATATGCCAAACCCGACAGCCACTGGTTTTGTTGTGGCCTCTTTGATTTGTCGTAGAAGTGACTGAACTTGTTCATTTACAGATTCTCTGGTGCCAGTTACACCTACTGAACTTACCTGTGAAAACAAGTCAGAGCTTGTCATCCATGGCAATAAGCTTTAAGCATTCATAGATTTCTTTGCAGCAAATATCTTCTAACTCGCGCCTAAAGTTCACATGATTTACTAATCTAAGAAACTCCAGAATGTGATCTTACAAGATAGACAAATCCTTCAGATGCTTCAACAATGGCTTTCATTCGCTCTGTTGGGGTTGTGGGTGTCGTGAGCAGTACCTTTGAGACAACAGAGTAAGATGTTACACGAAAAACAATTTATAACATGGATTGCAACAGAAGATGTTCATGATATCTCCTCCGTTTGTTAATGGCCAACAACTACTCACTAGTTCAATATGATGCTTCTGAGCTTCCTTCCGCAGCAACTCGGTCTCCTCGAGTGGAACATCCGGTACAAGGAGGCCTGTAGACGAGTAGAATACGCATTGAGCAGAGTCTTATTGAATAAACTTGTTACTGTAGGTCTTCCAGAGAACAAATCCATGAGATAAATTCGATAGCATCACTCACCATGTACTCCAGCATCCTTTATAGTAGCCATATAGTTCTCAATCCCACGCCTCAGAATTGGGTTGTAATATGTAAACAGGGCAATAGGGCAAGATAACTGAGGAACAACCTGAAAACATGGAAAGCGAATTTTCTTTAACAAGATCAAACGCAGAAATGCACAAAGCAGATAGATGGCAAAGACGTGAACAGACAAAGAGTAATCTATCTTTGTCCTAAAACAGGTTCAAGTCAAGCTGAAGATGATGTTTCACTGAATTGTAGGAACACATATTAAGCAGCATTTACAATTTGAACCCAAGAGATAACAATATTCATGAAACATTCACCTTCTTCAACATAGCAATGATCGAGTTGAAGTTGGTCCCCTTGGCCAATGACCGTTTAGCAGCAGCCTAAAGAAGAAGAAATATAGATTAAGGAAAGACAAGACACACTTAACCAAAGCAAGGGAAAGACAAAGCTGTTGACCTGACCTGGATAGCCGGACCATCTGCTAGTGGATCAGAGTAGGGCACACCCAACTCAATTATGTCTGACCCGCAAGAGTCGAGCACTTTAAGTGCTTCCGCCGTCGTAGAAAGATCTGGATCACCGGCTGTGATATACGGAATAAGAGCCACCTGAATAGAATCGCAATACACGGTGCGAGAAAGTATGTGACTCAGCGACTATGGAATTACCATCCGGATTTCCCCAATCTAACTAGCAACTACCAATCACTAGGAGGAGGGGAGACCATGGATGTGCAGAAGAAACCAAAACACAAGAAAGACCAAACCCACTTCACAGGATCTCTGCAAACACAGAGACATTCGTCTCGTGAAAATTTTGCATTGGTAAAAGAAAAGGTGCTTACTTTGCCCTCTTTCTTCAACCTGGCGAAAGTCTCTGCCAGACCCAGAACTGCATGAGAGCTCTCAAGAAAAGCCATTGGAGTCCGATCTTTAGAAGTGCGGGCCAGGAAAAATCCGACGAACTACGTTTCTCTGGATTTTCGAAAACGGAAGAAGCTGATCTTTCCTTCGATGCCAACATTTTTTGAATATATATATATTTTTTAAAATAATTACTGTAAAATATGAGAAAAGCCCATTTACATTAGATAAAGCCCACTTGGGGTAAATGGGAAAAAAAAAGGAGGGAAGGGCAAAAATGAAAATTGTGCAAAAAGTAAGCCCTTTTTCACCGGAAGACGAATTTTGAGTAAGAGCATAAAGTCGTTCCTTTTCGTTTTCGTTTTCTCGTCTCTGTATCTTCGACCTCATTTGCTAACAACGAAACCACCCATAGGAAAAAAAACTTTTTTTCGGCATGTATATGCTGCTTGAGACCCCTGACTCGCTCTCTTGACTCGCCCCTACTCACTCGAGAAGGAAGAATTAACTCGCCATGGCCAGTGGTAACCCCCACGGAGCGCCTTCCGACCAACCTCCTTCAGACGATTTCTTCGAGCAAATTCTCGGCCTTCCCAACTTCGCCGCTCCTTCCGCCGCTGGTCTTCCCGGAGCCAACATCGGCCTCGACGGTCCACCGCCTCCGATGATGCTGCAGCTCGGCTCCGGTGACAAAGCTTCTCACATGGCCGCCCTCGGGGGAGGTGGCGCCGGTGGGTTTCACGGTCAGATGTTCCCGTTGGGTTTGAGCCTGGACCAAGGGAAGGGACCTGGGTTTCTTAAGCATGACGAACCTCACGGAAGCGGGAGACGTTTCCCTGACGAGATTGTTGATAATCGATGCCCCTCCATGAAACCTGTAAGTTGGGGTTTTCCGTTTGGGCTGTCGAGAAGTGGCGATTCAGAAGTTTTAGGGTTTAGAAAGATAACAGTTTGTTTGGCTAGAACATAAACATATTCGAACTCTCAACACGAAAGTTTGTTGGCAAATTGCTTCGTTTAAAGCGATTGTCAGAGAAATGTGTGGTTTAGGCTGTGGGATTCAGACGTCTGAAATCCAACATATTTTGGTTTATTGAAGCAACGCAAGTTGAAAAGATTCGTCTTTAATGGCTCTGTTTGCTTGTAAGCAAGTTCAAATTATCTCATGTGACTTGACTTCTTGGCTATTTGCCTGAATATATTAATATCTCAGGGCTATGGGAATCCAGAGAAGAAAGATCTAAACTTGTTTTGGGAAATTGCAAAATTTAAGTTGTCAAAGTTGTTACATCATTGTTTTAAGATGCATGATCGTAAGTTCTTAGCTTCTGAGCTGTGGAGCTTGTGAAGAAAACAAGACAAGCGCTGATTAAGTACAAGCCAAGAGCTATGCTTGTTGATCTTGTTATCTGAACTGTTTAAATGAGATAAGGCCTTAAGGTTGCTTAGGTTTCTGTTCCACCGTTTAAAGTTTGGCAAGCTCACGGTTTTTTTTTCCCTCCTGTGTATTGGAAGGTTTTCCACGGGCAGCCAATGCCACAACCAGCGCTAACAGCACCGCATCCACCATCTGCAATTCGCCCTAGAGTGCGGGCTAGACGAGGTCAAGCCACCGATCCACATAGCATTGCTGAGAGGGTTAGTTTGATGCAATGTTTATAGATGTATCTGACAATTCCATACTGTGGTTGTGTCTTTGTTAATAATTAGGCTAGATCTACAATTTGTGCTTCTATGGGCAGATTCCCTGGTTATCGTAGGCATTTTATGGCATCATAATGTAGAGCGATATTTATAGGTGTTAGTTTATTAGTCAGGAGGTTTACTGGTACTGTAATCATCAATTCTGGAGCAGTAACAGTGAATATTTTTTCCCCTTGCCACAGCTACGCAGGGAAAGAATAGCAGAAAGGATAAGGGCTTTGCATGAAATTGTACCTACAGTGAACAAGGTTAGTATTGTTTTTTTTTTCCTGGAGCATCTGCTGTGAATATTGGGACTAGGTTGAGGACATTTCTCAGTTTTCCAAAGCACAAGTTACCTCAGAATCTCAAACATGGGTTTTAACAGGAGGGAAGTTGGTTCTTAGTTATCTCAATGGAAAAGAAAGAATTGGCAAAACTTGACCTGTGAACAAAGATGAAACCAATTTTTTTTTTTGTCAAAAGTTTTAGTTCCATTCCATTCCTTCAAAATTTTGTTTCTTTAGGTATGTTTCAAAGGTGTTGTGAATGCTTAGCTAAGTTTGAGTCTTTGAGATAGTATTTCTCAGCTGGTTAAAGACAGATTAAATTCGGAGTTCCAAAGAGTAACAATTCTTGTTTCTTCCATTTGCCTTTGTAGACAGATAGAGCTGCTATGATCGATGAAATTGTCGATTATGTAAAATTCCTCCGCCTCCAAGTTAAGGTACGTCTATTTTGAAGTGCCATTTCACTTTTAAACTCAAAATCACCTAATTTTCTTCCCCGTGAATATCTCATAGAACCCCTGTGTGGTTGTAGAACAAGATTTGGTGTCCACAAAGTTTCCTGTTTGCCCATTCACTAAAAATGCTGCCCTTCCTGAACACTAGAAACGTGGAAACTCATATTGAACATAGGTCGCATGTGAAGTTGTAGAAAAGGTTAAGTTTTCTGGATAGATTTGTGGTCTTAATCCTGGTCCCACCATTTCTGACCCTTGAAACCAAATTTAAGTCTTGAAGAAAATTTCTTTCTAATTTTTAATCTCATTTTTGCAAGAATAGATTATAGGATACGTCCTTCTATGCCGAGTGGTTACTGTTTAGCAATCCCCTTCTAGAAGTTTACATGCTTTAGTTTTGGCATGTAGTCTATCTTCAGTTTTTGTTTTTATTTTCAGAATTATGGGTTTTGGATTCCCAGATGAACATCAATCATCATGCTCACATATCTCAAAGCCTAAAATAATGGAGTATAAGATTATTATATTTGCCTTCACTCGTGGCCGTACAGCTACAATAATATGATGATTCTATCAAATGCAGCCGTGGAGAAGCTGTTGCTTGACGTCCTCGCAAGAGAAAAGCAATCCCTTTACTTTATAGGATCATTAAAGAATTATGAAATGATGAAAATGATAAGGCAATCTATTTTTAGTTTCTTGTAAAACCTTCCATGA
Organism: Tarenaya hassleriana; assembly: GCF_000463585.1. Lineage (NCBI taxonomy): Eukaryota > Viridiplantae > Streptophyta > Magnoliopsida > Brassicales > Cleomaceae > Tarenaya > Tarenaya hassleriana. Next base: position 597,981 of record NW_010967707.1, on the reverse strand, counting down.
TGATCTAAGTTTTTTTTCCGTATCTCATCGTCTTCCCTTGTCCTTTTTTCACATGTCTAATATGCTTATCTTTTTCACAATCTTTTTTTTTTTATCCATTGATGTTTCACCGGTCAACTTTGGCAGGTTCTAAGCATGAGTCGTCTTGGTGGAGCCGGTGCTGTCGCTCCACTTGTCACTGATATGCCTCTGCCTTTGTCATCATCAGTAGAGGTGGCCAACCAAAATAGAGAAAACTCTGAAGTTTGGTATATTCAATATTGTAATCATCATCACCCATATTATCCATTGATCAGGATGAAGGAATAGAAGGAGGAAGAACGGAGCCAGCGTGGGAGAAATTGTCGAAGGACGGGACAGAGGGTCAGGTGGCTAAGCTGATGGAAGAGAACGTAGGAGCGGCAATGCAGTTCTTGCAATCAAAGTCACTTTGCATAATGCCAATCTCATTGGCAATGGCCGTTTGCCACTCTCAGTCTCAGCCCTCTGATACATCGTCTGGGGTGAAACCTGAGATGAATCCACCACCGTAGATGGAGGGAGGTGTGTACAGAATCCAACGGTCCACAGCTCATGTCACCACCCAACATGGTAAAAACCAGAGAGCCCTCTCATCTAATGGAGTATGATGCTTTTTTTTCTTTGCTTTTTGGCCTTTGCCCACTTCAGCAGAGTTGGAAAAGGCGTAGGAGATGGGATCAAAGTAGGATTTGCAGTGGGGAGGAAATTTGTCAAAAAGCTTAATTGATTAAAAATATGTCTGCTTTCTTCTTCTGTGGGTAATTTCAAGGTGGACTTTGATGAAAGCAGCTTTTGTTAAATAGCGAGTGGGCGGTTGAGGGAAGAGAGAGGGCTCTAAAGGGGTTTCGTTTTCTTTGTGGAAAATGGGTAGTGGGATGTGTGGGACCTTGTTCTAATGTACAAAAGTAATGTTGAATTTGTTGGCCCTTTGTATTATTATTGTTATTATTTTGTATGACAATAATAAAATAATAGTCAGTAATAGTTGTTGCCTCTCCTCTATAAAAGGATTCATTCTCCACCCTTTTTTCTCTTTTTTGTTATTTCGAATTCGTTTAGGAATCATGTGTTATTGTTACTTATTTTCTTGAATTCTTTTGTACAGTTATGCATGATTGTACTAACTCTAAATGTATCCAAAATCCTGCCGTGTGGACCGACCTATTATGTTTTTTGTGGGATTGACGTAGACAAAGGCACATGTTGTCAATGGTGCTGCGACTGTCGGCAATTGCTGATCCTGATTGATTGATTGATTGACTGACTATTACAAACATTGCTCGCTAATCTCACCACCACCACACTCGCTTACCTAAAAGCTGCATGTAGGTTTCAATGGAGATCCCAAAATCGTGGAGTTCTTACAAGACCGAGTCTCTTGTGGTTTCGCTACTCTCTCTGGCCATTAATGTAATTCAGAGCCGGCGAATGAAAACAAATACAAACAAAAAGGAATGTGTGACATAATTCAATTCAAGTGTACATGACAGCTTATTATTGCAACGACCGAGAAAGGAAAAAGCTCTGAAATTTTATGGGGGCTTAAAATCGGTCTGACAGCTTGAAAAATACAGGCAGGCAAACGAGTTTGTAAATAAAAGGAAATCGAACTCACCGAGTTTTGACTCAGCCACAGCAAACAAGCCTTGGATTTATTAGGACCATAACACTACTGGGATGGGGGTTTGAGATGTTTAGCATGCGTCAAGATCCCTGCAGGGTGGTGGCTTTGGCTCCCCCTTCAGAGTCGTGTTTCCTCCCTCCGGGCCGCCCCTTATTCTCTTCGGGTTTTGTGTTCCAGCCTGAATGCAAAATCAAAATTTACTGACTTTGATAGACCGATCATACATATGAATATAACACCGATCCATTGATGAGATGAATCACGTCTTACCGGTGGCTTCTCTCCTCTTCTCAGCTTCTCAACAATCTCGACCACTTTCTCAGGTGTAACATCTTCCTGTTGTCAGCATAAGACCAGGTTCATAAACTGCATAACACTGGTGGATAATGCGAGAAAATTTATTTGAGAGACCAACGCACGTAATAATTATATGTATATCCTTCTGATCCGTTAGAATAATCTGCTACAGTGATCATGGGTGCATTCACACAGCATCCCTGCACCAAAAACGATATGTTAGATTCTATTGTCTACCATTAATTTGGAGACATTAGCAGCAGTGGAAGTTCTGAATGGAGACATGTTGAAAAACCCATACCATGCATTCCATCTCCCCAACAGAGAACAAACCGTCCTTTGTCACCTCTACAAACCAAACACAAGTACCACTACTAGTTATGTCTGGACATAGCACTTTTAACTTTTATAGAAGGCTACTATATTCAGTATTAAAAGAAATTGAGAAAGATGCTGCATAAACCCTACCGTTGCGTTTCACTCCCAAATGCTTCAGTAATGCAGCTTCAATGTCTCGTGAACCACGGATCATGCAAGGTGTTGTGCCACAAACTAGTAAGTGGTACTTTCCCACCTGTGACACAAATGGAAACGACCTAGTGAGCTCACTAGCGGTTTGACTAGCATACTCATGAATGTGGTAGAACTAGCAGGCAACAATGCTTACCTTTGTCCTGTTGAACATTGAGTAAAACGTTGCAACCTCATAAACACGGATAGGAGCAACTTCTATGACTTTAGCAACCTGCAAAAAAAAAAGGGTGTGTTTCATTACCGATTCCCAATATCCAGATCTTCTATCCCCAGAAGGAATCCAGAGAAACACTAGAATTATGCTTTTAGAAACAAAAAAAAAATATTAGAGATGTCATACAGTGTACTTTGAGCAACTAGATCTGTTCGATATGGTCTTGGCAACTACCATTCCTGCCCTAGTAGAATTTCTAATCTCAATCTTGGAACTGATAGCTAAATGTTAGTAGCAATTTCTGACACAGAAATATTCGTCTGTGTAGGTCACTATATGATTAGTTCCAAAAGGACCGTCAGATACCCACCAAATTATTTCACGTAGAGATAGGTGCACAGAGTATCGATGCATATAGAACATACTTCAAACAATGCCTAAGCCAAAATGACTTTTCTAGATCAACGTCAAAGTTAAAATTTTAAGTATCAAGCTCGAAAAAAAAAAGTAGTTACAATAAAAAATATATTCCACAATCCAAGTTACAACTTACAATTACATTACAGACCTTAAAGCCAGTAAAAGAATATGTCAAGAAAAAAAAGCACAAACTCAAGGAGCTAGTGATGACATACCGCGTTCATAGCTGAGACAGGGAGCCAACCACCATGCTGCTGTTGTGCAAGATCTAGGAGAGGGATAACTGCGGATTGCTTGTAATTGGATGGATAGTAAGAGAGTATCTCTTTAACCTAACCAAGCATAAGAACCCTCGATCAGTCCAAGAAATGTGGTTTGTGAAGTTCCACTCGGTATTCAATATTTCCCTGGAAATCTAATACACCGCCACAAATGATTGTCACGGAATTTTCGTACCAAAAGTAAACCAGTCAGCTCAAAACTCTGAGCCTTCAGCAACTTACAAACTTTCTGACGTTCTTTCGGCTGCATTAGCAAATCTGGGGGCAATCTATTACTTCAATTCTTAATTATTTCGCTCTCAGGGCTATTATATTGGCTCTCACTACAGGGTGACGCACTACCTTCATAGCTACATGAGAGCATAAAACAGACAACCGATGATATCAGGAAACACCGCCAACTAGACACGATTCATTTCGAGATCCAAGACAAGGAGAACACTAGTTCTAACTAGGGCAAGTGACAATTCACATTCCAAATCAAGTTCGAATCTGGATAAACCTCCACTGGGTAGTCACAATCGAACTTTGTTCGCAATCAACATAAGCGCTCCATCAAGGACCGTAAGTGTTCGTCATCATCCTAACGAATAGAGTTTTTCACTGACCTTCGCTCTGTTTGCCTCAGAAAATTCCCATGGGATATCGGGATTGTTGTCCGGAGAATCAATGTGCTACAGAATCCAAAACAACAGAAACAAAAACCCCATTTCCAACTTCATAAAACAATTTCGAACAACTATCAGACGAAGAAAACATAGATCACCGAAAATATCAAAACTCACGTAGTTTAAGGCCGTAGACAAGCTCCTAGACGCCTGTACGAGAAAGGAGGAATAAGATCGGGAAATCCGAGGAAAAAAGAAGTAAACGAAAATCAGGAGAGAGAAAAAGGGATGGTACCTGAGAAGGAGATTGACGGAAAGCTTGACGGATCTCGAGGATACGATTCGCAGCGAGCCGAGCAAGCATTTTCGATACAAAGACAAGAGAAGAAGAGAAACACGAAGCTCTGTCGATCTGAGGCAGAGGAAATTGGGAGAGACGACGAAGGCATGCGCTAAGCATATGCCCCCGTGCAAGATTGGTAACGCGCGTTTGGGCCTGCTAAAGTGAGCCCAATCTGGTTATTGGGCCTATACGTGAGCCCATTATAACTAACGGGCCTTAAAACTTGGGTATAGGCCTTTCGTCAGATCCTACTGAAAGTTGTTATCCGAAAAATGGAAGCCCAAAATACAGAATTAAGGACATACATAGACCGGGCAAAACCCCAGTTGCGCTGTTCTATTTTCGTGGATGGATATCATAAGATATTTTAATTATTAAGATCTTTAACGAAAATATAATATATAACAATGATAGAAAAAAGGATAAGCATGAGGCATGATCCTAACTTGTAATGTAACTTTTATAAAGTGGAGAACCTAAAACAAATTGTAAGGAGGCGTAATAATTTTGTTATGAAGTATTTATTATGGAGCATTATACAATTTTATTTAAGATTTTATAAAATTAATAAAAATAAAATTCATTTTTGTGATTGCACAAATGGGGCCTATGACTCCATTAGTATACAAATATATCCAGCTCTACTTGTATTATATGCTTTGAAATTTTTGGTTTTGTATTGAAAGTGAAACTAATCAAATTTAGAGAATAATTAATGTTTTCTAGCCTTTCAGAGTTTAGTGTGTAGTGGTTAAAGAGTCCATGATTCTCCAAAAAATCCATTTGGGTGATTTATCTGTTCTACGTGATTTACAGACTATTATTATTACGTAGAGTTTGAAGTTTTATCAATGCACACAAAAATATTGTAGATGAGTTTCCGCCGTTACAAAAAAAAAACTCGTGTTTTTTATTAGTGAGTGGAAAAGTATATACAGAAAGAGAGGAATATATAAATGTTCTCTAGTCTAATATAAGGAGAAAATAAAATATATGTAAATATGTGAATATTTCGATTTAGAATTTCAATAACAAGTCATTAATTAACATCAAATTTCTACGTTCCAAAAAAAAAACAATTCTATGTTCCGACAACAATGCATTCATCATGACAACATTTTGGCTTTCATTTTCCCATATAACAAACGGCAAAAACCCTAAAACCACATTGAAGGGTTTCATTCATCGTGAATGCATGTTTTTATTCCATGGTTACATCGTCACGACTTGTGTAATGCACGCGTGCATGAAAAGCATCGACGTCGTCGTCTACATTTGCCTTGCTCGAGTGACCCCCTCCCCCTCGGATATAGTAAAACGACTCTTCGAGTTTCGTTAGAGCCATTTTTGATATATTCCACAAAAAAAATATATATACTTTATGTTATTTTTTTTACAGAAATAAATAAATATACAAGAAGGAATAAAAGAGCTAAGCTTTTCATGCAAGTATCTACAAAAAATGACCAGCGACGTGTCGCTTGTTCCCGCCCTTGTTCTCGGAATATCATAACGCTTATTGTTAGCTCTTTTATCTTCGCATATACGCATCATATTTTGGATATTATGGCAACGTATACACACACGTATATATGTATGTATATGTGAAAGATTTGGTGAAATCAGAAATCTTGTGGAAACGCAAGTTGGGTCCGTCTTCTTCACAAGGAATATGCTCTTCGCAGCAAAAACCCACCGTCAATTCCATCTCTTTAGTCCCTCTTTCTCCATCTTGTGAACGAATTGCCCATTTCTCCATTCGGATTCACTGGTCGATTTAAGATCCCGTGGATCGTAAAATCCGCTCCACACAAGAAAAGTGTCGACAACAATCTATAGCTCGACGATTCCATAATACGTATATGTTATAAGGAAATCGTCATATTCCAAACAATGTCCGAAGAATATCTTCCAATCTCCTCGTGTTCTTCAGGTCGTACGGCTTGTGCAATAACAGCCCCCGTGGTCTTAGTTGCTTTGGTTAAAAATATTTCCCGAATCAAAAACGATAAAAAGAATCTTCATCGGAATACTCTTTTATCATCGGTCTCATCATTGAATTCGAACATACAAAAACGAAAAAGAAAAAGAAAATCCGGGGCTATAAATACCCATATATATATATATATATATATATATATCACCATGCATACTCAAACAAAAACCAAACCGGAAGCTATATACACACACATACAGTAAAACGTCTATATACACATTCGCATATAATTAATGGAGAAGATATCGGGGATGTTGGAGGAGAAGCCGGTGGTGATATTCAACAGAATCCAAAACAACA
>NW_010967707.1:578697-590897 GCF_000463585.1 Tarenaya hassleriana | reverse complement strand
TATATATATATAGAGAGAGAGAGAGAGAGAGAAGGAGAAGCGATATGAGGTTTTGTGGTAAGGAGAGTGTGCATGCAGTGTGTTTTGCTAATGTGTTTAATTGATATCTTAGCTAGTTTTCTACTTATTCGGACATCCAATCAAAACTTGTACCATGATCATCTAAATATACTATATATATATATATATTGGTTTTCATATATGATCAAGGCAAACATGTTTAATAGCATGCTTACAGTATGTGAACGCATACATAGTTTTAATTTGAATTTATTGATACTGACATTTTTCTGTGATAGATATCATATATGATATATGTATAGTTTGTATATAACAATAGAAAAACATAAAAATAAGCATGGGTTGTCATGAACCTGAATAATCATGATTACATCAAGAACGCATGCCTTTCTAATTATTCCATATATAATTTTCTATTTTTAAATCTGAAAGAAGCTGAAAAAATAGAAAGAAAATTTGACATAAAACGATACATATAAATACATAGAACGAAATGCAAAATATGTTTATCTGATTTTTCATGGCCAAGAAAAGAAATTAAAATAAAATTTCATGCATTTAAGTTTGGCCAAAATTGTAATACACAGTAAAAAATTCACATTTCAATCATGTTGGTAAAATATTCGGTCCAAAATTGCTCCGAGTCATTTCGGAAATCAAAAAGGGCTTAAATTATGAGGCCCTGCGTAAGCCCAAAACTCCGTTAGGTGGGCTCAATTAGGGCCCACATGACAGATTCTTTACCTAAACGTCGTCGTATAACGAGGTGAAAAGTTAATATAAATAAAATAATAATTAAGACATATTTGAATACTTCGTATCCGACACGGACAAATACCATTGTTCACATTTCAAAGAAGGTCCAAAAAGGGGAAAACACACACTAAGAGGCTATACATACACGCTCATGTCCAAATCCAAACTCCGAAATCCACTCACTATACAAACAAAACACGAAGAATAATTAAGGGGTTTTGTTTTGGTGAAGAAACTTCAAGAAACAGAGTGTCGTCTTCTTCTCTGGAACGCGAACCTGCTCTCGGAACTTGCCTTGCCTCCCAAGGTAGGTTTAAGGCTCGCGAATCTGAAAAGGGTATTGAGTTTGCTTAGTTTCTTGGTGAACGACTTGAACAGCTTCGTCCCGGGATGAGATTTCACCAGTTCTTGCTTCATCGATATGTGATCCTTCTCCAGATCCGTCAACCTCATCCTCATCCTCGCCACCTCCAGCTTCAGCTCTCTGTTTTCTCTTCTCACTGATGCGTAGTTATCCCTTGGAGAGATCGCTCCGCTTCCTTCACATCATCCGAAAAAAAAAAAAAGATTTCGATCAGTACAGATTTCAGATTGTTCTTTCATGACCCAGAAGTCGAAATCTCGAAAAACTGGTTTCTGAATTGAAAAAAACGAGACTTGGGATGTGGAGGCTACCTGCTCCGCTGCCGGAGCGCTGAGGGAACTGGTGAAAGTTGCTGAAGAAGAACTGAGTAGGGCCCACTGCGCAGGTCATGGCGTTTCTGAGTCTGATCTGCTCAAAGTACAAGACTTGTACGGCCATTTGCACGGGCAGCCTCTCGTTCTGAGCTGCATGGCTACACGCTTCTTGCGACAGTTTCTGGCAATCGATCGTTTTGCAGAGACGGTATCGCTCGCAGTCCTTTATGTTTGGATGAACCTGAGAACGAGACACCGAGATCTGGTCGTTATTACAAATCACAGAACTGCGTTTTCTGATGCAAGAAAACAGAAAGAAAAGAAGGTTACTTTTAGGTATATATCCACAGATCGATACAGTCCATCGCTGACTATACGAGCATGGTCTGGAAGCAGTTCTGCCAAAGCTATGAACTTCGAAGGAGTAAGGTTCGGGTCCAGAGCGATTTCCGCGAGATAATTGTCCATTAGCTTCGATACCTTCAAGATCGAGCTCTGTTTCGGGGATCCGGGGCTGTCGAAATCGAACATCATTTCACTTTCATCCCTGAAATGATGCCCTTCATCATCGTCATCGTCATCCCCCTCGTCCAAGTTCAAGAACATGGAGAAGATCCTCAAGATCGAATCCGCGTCATATAACGTGTTGTTTCCGTTTGAGTTCGTGGGAATCAAAATGTCTTCGAGGATTGCTTGGTCGAGCTGAAGACCGATTCGACGTTCGAGATCGGATTTGCAGGAACCAGAGGCTGATGCTGCAATGACCGTCTTAAGAAGACTTGAGAGAAACGCCATTGGAACCGAACTCCTCCTTCCTTGCGTTGGAAGCAACCTCACGATCGTTTCCACGATCTCACGTTGTTTCATTCTGATCTCCAGATCAAGAATTCTGTCTTTCTCCATGTGCAGATCGCGAACGACAAGCCCTTGAAGTGACTTATTAGCGTAACTTATCAGAATCTTACTGATCATGTCTTGTCTCAGACCTTTCGACTTGACTGCCGACACAACCCTTTGGAAGAACTCCAGATTCAGAACAGTTAGGGCCTTTCCCCACCAATCCAATGGAGTCTCTGGTTCGACATTCTTGACCGGAAAGTTATGATCGAGCTTCAATAGCCCGGAAGTCAGCTGCTCTTTACAAGCGTTATTGGCAATCCCGTCGATCAGCCTGTTAACCAGATTGATCTCTTCCGCCACAGGCAAGAGGCTTTCGCAGTGGTGAAGAACAACGATCGAGTTCGATATACTGGAGAGAACCGAATCTTTGAGGAAGATCTCGGTCTTGGTTACGAGATTTTCCTCGGAGAATTCTTCCGTCATTTCCAGGAAATGGGCTGCACTCCGGAGCTTAGCCACGTTCAGAAGGTGGATATCGATGTTTATGCCATAGCAGTACTTGGCAGCCAGCTCAAATGCTTCAGACCCTCCAGGAACTGAACTTAAACATACACTGGATATTTTCGGGTCCTTCGATTCGGCCATTAGCTTCCTGATCCTTCCACTTCGAGAGACGAGAGGGAACTGCGACAAAAAAAAAAAAACATGAGCCACTTCCTTCATGTCTGAATACATAACCAGCAAGAACTGTTCTGCTCAAGTCCTTAAGATAGGATAAGATAACCTTGTGAAGCCCGAAACTCGAGGCTCCGACCTGAACGGTAAGATCACTGGAAACATCGGATATCGGCCTGCAAGCAAAACAGAGAAAACCTCATCAAGATCTCGGGTCGAAGCGGAGTGATGAAACGAATCGAAGATCAGTATACTTCAACGGAATCATGTAGTAACTTCTTCCGTACTCCTTTGTTCCCGAAGTAAATGAATCTCAGACACAGATATGAAACAGGGGATGAGCAAGAAGGCCAGATTGTGAAGATAAGGATACAGTAACATAATCAAAATAGGGTGTATGAGATTTTCGCTCGCAGAGAAACGCCAAAAAAATTTCATGATTGGATCGAAATCTTAAGGGGATTTTTCTCTGTTTTCAGACAAGGAAAATTTTTGCAGGGGACACTGAAGTTTAGATGATAGCTAAGATTTGTCCACATTATCCAAGTGAAGCCAGAATTATGTCACGATCAAACGCAACTGTTGTACGGACATGTTCCATGTCATAGATTGAAAAAAAAAGACGTGGAAACTGATGGTCACAAGAACAGTATTCAAACCCTTTTATGACAGATTTTCTGTAGAATGCTCACTTGTGGCTGGCTATAAAAGGTGTTGGATGCTTCTGGTTCTGTCCAAAGGTTCGGTTTCAATGATACGTTCATGTGCTGAGATTCATCTAGCATGAACACAGAGAGATCTCATGGAACAGAGAAAACACAGAGTTAAGGTAGTGTGGGAAATACCATTCGGAAGCATGTCTGATGCTGGAATTCATACGAAATCCCCTCTTCCCTGTGAATGCTGGCTTCAGTTCTGCTACTGTTACAATGCCCATCTCTCTCTCTCTCTCTCTCTCTCTCTCTCTCTCTCTCTGTGATTCTCTCTGGGATAAAAGGGGTGGTGAAAGTGGAAGAGGGTCAAGCAGTATTGAGGTGATCACTCGGATCCAATTACTTAATTACTTTGTTTATAGGAAATCAAAGTACTTAGTCTTTGTCTGCTGAATATAGAAATCCCAGTTTATTCCGACAAGAATCATCTCCAACTTGGGAGGGAGAGAGAGATCGTAGTTTGGACGTTGAACATGTAACAATGATTATACCATGTCTTAATGCGTTGTACTTGCATTAAACCCACCCTTTAAAACCCCCAATTTTAATTTATCTTTTATACAATTCTTTGAAAACAATTGTTACTTATAAGTTAAGAGTTATTTCCGTTGCTTATCCACCAAATTCAAGGTTTTTTCTCTTGATTTTTTAGCTTTTTTGGCAAGGTTTTCAGGCTTGCTTAGCTTAACCACCATATCAAATATTTTTAATTAAAAAAAAAACATTTTAGGGATCATGAAATAAAAGCAGATGTGGCAGGGGAAGTCCAGCCGGCTGCATTGCTTTTGGACCATGTAATTAATGATGTCAAATGGCACCTAAAATATAATAATCATCAATCTAAATAAAAAGGGTTTATCTTTAAATTAATATCTTAATTACGTGTAAAGCTGCTGATGCGCGCCCTAAGTCGAGTGAGTCTACACAACAACACATTACAATTTTTGATTGGGTCATATTAGTTTTGTAAGTTAAATTAATTTATGTAAATCCACCCATAGATACAATTATATTATAAGTATAGGTGTTGGATGCATCCATCATAGCTAAGGTTTTAATCTTTTTTAGATCCTAATCATCTAAAATGATATGTACGTATATGTGTGTGTATATATATTTGTAAGAAACATTCATGATTACATGTAATAAAGGAGCAAAGGGTTAGGGGGATGAAGCAAGCGATGGGATAGATAGCTTTAGATTTATTGTTTAATATAATTAACCTTAATCCCCTTCTTAATCAGTATCATAAGTGCAGCTTTAGCTCCGCTTTTATTCACCCTTAAAAGCTATAATTTTGGACCACCTAAATTACATCGATTTTATACGCATGGAGTGATTCTAAAGTTTGGACCGACCACATATATATATATATGTATGATATACATATAGACATGCGGCGTGCGTGTGTACGTATAGGCGTTGGCGTCGTTGATGATTTCACTTTTGCAATGTATACGTATCTATATGCATGATTAGGTCGCAGCGCATCCTAACATAGATAGCAGCAATTACAAGCTATAGAATTTCATTTTCAAGCATATAATAATAGCATTTTTTGTCACTTGTGTGTGTAACTGTGTATATATAATTTGTACGATTATATATGAGAATATCATGGTGTGCAAAAGTTCGATATAAAGATTAAAGACATACAAGAAAACACATGAACTGAATCGATATGAAATATGCATGCATGTATGGTATGGGGATCGTAATAGAAATCGTCATTCTACGACGTCGTTTTTCTTAATTAAATTATTCTATATGTTTAATGTGATAAATATGAATTAGTTTTGTATTTTGATTTTTCGGTGTACAAATTAATTCCGTACGATTGGGAGGAAATTCTGATAGAATTGGAAAAGACAAAATCGTTATAGTCGGCGCGTCATCTGATCCGCTTCCTCGATTCGCGTGTTCCTCTCACGGTTCCTTGGCTAGCGGTGTTGGCGTCGAGGGATATCCACTCCCATCTTCTAGTCGCCAAGTAGGGTTTTGTCTGTCTTCCTCCGTAGCTGTTCTAGGGTTTGATTTTGATGCGGTGCTAATGGTGGAGAGACGGAAGCCTCTGGTTCTTTCAACCACCAGAACTGCCGTCCGTGCAGTCCTAAATTCGTCGCGACTCATCGATGCCGGCGATCGAGCCGTGACGGAGGACGGGTTTTCTGACGGCGGAGATGATGGGTCACGCCGGAGCATTCCGTTGACGGCGGGTATTCTCCGGTGGAACGGTGGCGGAGAAAATGCTTCTGTTTCGAAGCTGGATTCACTTGATGACTCTGCCTTGGTTGGGCTCTCAACCCAGGTGCTCAAGAGATTATCTATCAACTCCGGTTCTTTGGTAAGGGCTTGCTTCTCTTGTTTGGTTGCCTAGAAAGTGCAAGAAAGTGGAAAATATAATGGAATTTAATACTGTTTATCTTTCCGGTTGTTCGAATGTTAAGCTTTTTCACATCACAACCTTTTTATATTCACCGCACAATTGATAATTTGACTAGATACCATACTAATTCTTGGGAGAATGGTGGAGTTTTTCCGCTTATTTGAGTTGTTCTTCGGGTTGATGTAATGTAAAACTGCTTCCTCCTCTGTTTTGTTTATTCAGTCGACCTTCTATATGCATAGATTCATTTTGATTTCTGGCGTTAACACAGTCTGAATAATGCAAGGTTGCGGTCAAGAATACTGAGATGAACATCCAACGGGTAGCCCAAGTCGCCGTGCTAGATCCTCCCAAGTCAAATGATGATGCTTGTGTTGCAAGAGAACCCATTTCTGATTCTTCCCATACAATGCTTGTCTTCCCCACTTATGATTTTCACCCAAAGGGCCCTCTCTTATTGGATCAGGAAGTTGCTTACCTATCTCCAGTATTTGCTTTTAATCTCGGCTTGCACATTTCATGCCTAAAGTCCCTCGTCCATAGAGGGAAGGAGGCCTTGGAGACATATTTTGAAGCCACGTTTGATGATGGTTTATACGGGAAAAGTGCAGATGCGACAACAATTGGTTTGGAATTGCAACCAATGTCTCAGGTTGCAGTCTATGCTTCACATCTGAGAGTTTCTTTTGTTAAGATCCCAGAGTGTGGTACCATTCAATCCCTGAGAGGAAGTTCATCGGTTGAAGCCGAAGAGCGACAAGGGTTAATAGATTTGGCATTACACAAGTACTTTGGAATCGATAGACACCTTTCGAGAGGTGATGTATTTCACATCTGCATTGACTGGAGTTGCGGTTCTTGTATTTGTATACCATGTAGCCAAAGGTTGCACAACAAAAATGAGAACTTGATATATTTCAAGGTAAAATCTCTCCGGATAATTCCCCAAATCAACTAAAAGTACATGAGAATTACTCTTGTTGGGCTGGATGTTACTGAATAGTTCATGCATTCAGGTCATTGCTATGGAGCCTTCAAATGAGAGGTTTTTACGGGTCAATCACACCCAAACCGCCCTTGTGCTTGGAGGAAGTGTTTCTTCTGATCTTCCCCCAGATATGCTGTTATCGAGGTCAAAAATTTCAACGCCCTTACAGGAGGACACAGTAAAGATTTTGGCTTCTGTACTAGCCCCACCTCTATGCCCATCAGCACTTTCCTCAAAACTCAGAGTTGCTGTTTTACTGCATGGTCTTCCAGGTTTGCTCATTTCTATTTCATTATTGATGATCTTCACTGCAAATTATTCTCTCAAGTGGTGAACTTTTTATGGGAGACAAAGTGAGAGAAAGATCTACTCTGATCGCAACAAGACTTTGAGACTGTTAATCTCCCTGATTACAGTGATTTTGGATGCAACTTTGGTCACAGCCTGTGTATGCCTTGCATACAATTGAGTCGTGTGCTAATAGCTTTTCAATACTTGTTGCAGGGTGTGGAAAGAGAACTGTGATTAAATATGTTGCTGGGAGGCTGGGTTTACATGTAGTTGAATATAGCTGTCACAGCTTATTGGCATCATCCGAAAGGAAAACATCTGCTGCGCTGGCCCAGGCTTTTAATACAGCCCAAAGGTAAAACAAATTACAATGCATTCTTTCCTTATTTCTTCTCGTGGTACTCAGGAATCAGGATTTATGCTATATATATATATATGATGACCTTGCAGTATGTTAGTTGTTGTTAATACAATTCCATGCAACTGTGAGTTATCTGTTCAAATCTCACTGAATACGCATTACATTAGTTCAGCGATGTAAAGACTGTAGTTTACTCTTTCACAAGTTTGGCAATTAGGATTGTACTGAACTCGTCATTTCTGTGATGGTACATTACCCGACCTGGTCGGTGCTTTATGTCCGTGATGTATTGATTTTGCGACAGGTATTCACCAACAATAGTTCTGCTCCGACATTTTGAAGTTTTTAAAGATTTGGGCTCTCAGGATGGTTCACTGGGTGATCGAGTTGGTGTGTCATCCGAAGTCGCATCAATCATTAGGGAATTCACTGAGCCTGTTTCCAGTGGTGAATACAGTTCCATGGAAGCAAAATCTAGTGGGAATTTAGTAAGATGTGTTCTTTTCTGGATTCTAAAACGTTATTTTCATTAGTTTCTTCGTTCAGTCTTATTCATTTTACCAAATTGTTGTCACATAGTTCGGCATAGGTGATCTCTCACAAATGAAAAAATTAAATTTCATCGTGTTAAATTAAGTATCTTGCCTGTGAGCTTGTTCGCTTCCATAAGCAACATAATCGATTTTTGAGCCAAAATGGTAGATGAAAATAAAGATGTCAAGAATTCATCCCCTCATGATGCCTTATCTGTTATCTGCTGATGCAGTTTGTAGATGATATTGGAAAGTTTAGGCAACACCAGGTGCTATTAATTGCAACTGCTGAAAGTGCTGAAGGTCTTTCACCGACTATCAGGCGCTGCTTTAGCCATGAAATACGTATGGGTCCTTTGACTGAAGAACAGAGGTCTGAGATGCTGTCTCAGTCTCTCCAAGGTGTTTCTCAACTCCTTAATGTATGTGTATACGAAGCACTCTTGTCTTTGAGGGTTCGGTAGTTAAGATATCATATCCTTTTTAACATTCGTATTTAAGTTGTTCAACTTTGACTACACGTTCAGGCTTAATGCAAATGTCATCATTTTGCAGGCAAGTTCAGATGAATTTGTGAAATCCTTGGTGGGACAGACATCGGGTTTCATCCCTCGTGACTTGTGTGCTCTTGTAGCTGATGCTGGTGCCAACTTATTCATAAGAAAGGAGTCCATGATGGAGAAAATCTACCCTTTATCGGATGGACATCCTAGACACAATCTGGAGCAGGGTGACCAATTAGATAACACCAGAGAACCATTAACAGATAAAGAAGACTTTACCAAAGCCTTGGAACGATCGAAGAAGAGAAATGCATCAGCACTTGGTGCTCCAAAGGTAACACATGCTATATTTTCCCAGTTCTGTCACTGGAGGTTCGTTGGGTGCGTTGTCGTTTAACCCTGAGTTCTTTTTTGTAGCATTTGAATCATTGGATGGCTTTTCAGATACTTGCTTTTGGAAACCACATGAATTTATTGTGGGAGATGGAGATTATCTTGGTTATTTGTTCATTTTTAGGTTCCTAATGTGAAATGGGAAGATGTTGGTGGGCTTGAGGATGTGAAGGCCTCGATATTGGACACAGTTCAGGTGTGCCTACTCATAATTTCTTCTCTTTTGCACAAACAAATATAATTTCTGCTGTATCTAAATATCATCGATAATGAGTTTTGGAGCTTTTTCTCTAAACTAAATATTTGACCATTTTCATGTATGTACAAACCATTGTTGAACGATTAACTAAATTCTGTCCACCCTTTTCTGCTGCTTTGCTTCCTCTGCAGTTACCTCTCCTGCATAAGGATTTATTTTCATCTGGATTGCGTAAACGTTCTGGCGTTCTTCTCTATGGCCCTCCAGGAACTGGGAAAGTAAGCCATTTTGTCAATTAACTTGTAGCCTTCCCTGTCGCTTCCCTGAGCCATTTCTGCATACCTGGGAAAAAAACAATCTTTTGATGGGTAGTATGATTCTTGATTAAATTTCTAGACTTTGCTGGCAAAAGCTGTGGCAACAGAATGCTCCTTAAATTTTCTCAGTGTGAAAGGTCCAGAACTAATCAACATGTATATTGGTGAGTCAGAAAAAAACGTTCGAGATATATTCCAAAAGGTACTTCTCCTTTCTCCTGAGAAACTTCCACCAGTGACTTGATATGCTCTAGCCCACGTTCTTAAAGTAATTTGTGCCATCAAATTATGGACTTTGCTTTGCAGGCCAGATCAGCACGTCCATGTGTCATCTTCTTTGATGAACTCGATTCTCTTGCTCCAGCTCGAGGTGCTTCTGGTGACTCTGGAGGTGTCATGGATCGAGTGGTCTCTCAGGTCAAGATTCTGCTCGGTGTTTATTATCCCGTCTTTCTCTTGCACAAGTAGACTAACTTTATTTAAACTGGATCATTGTTATGTCTAGATGCTTGCAGAGATTGATGGCCTAAATGATTCCACCCAGGTATGATTCTTTCAACCATTTTGTTTACCCGTACCTTATGCTTTTAGTTCTCTACTAAGAAAAACGAAAGAGTTCAAACACTGGTCCGGCTTTCTAGGATCTTTTTATCATTGGAGCGAGTAACAGGCCTGACCTGATCGACCCAGCTCTTTTACGACCTGGCCGATTTGACAAACTGCTATATGTCGGGGTCAACTCTGATGCATCTTACAGGGAAAGGTTAGCTTTTTTTTGGAGGAGCATTTCCTTTTTTGCACCACACCATAACTCACCAATCTCCCTTTTTTGCAGGGTCCTCAAAGCACTTACTCGGAAGTTTAAGCTACGAGAGGATATATCCCTCTATTCAGTAGCCAAGAAATGCCCCCCGAATTTCACGGGTGCGGACATGTATGCCTTGTGTGCCGATGCTTGGTTCCAGGCTGCAAAACGAAAGGTCAGTGAGGTCATCACCTTCTCCTTTCTATGCAACTGTTATAGGGAAGACTGCTCATTGGGTTTGTCTGAAGAGCTTTGCGTATGTACAATAATAACATCCGATGCGAAAACATAGAAATCTCACTCATGGCCTTCTTGTTCCATGTGTTTAGTAGTTCCTGTATCTGTTTCTGAGAGATCTTTTATACCTGGCCAATACAGGTTTCGAATTCAGAAACTGGCGATTCTCCAAAAGACGATCCAGATTCAGTTGTTGTAATGTACAGTGATTTTGTAAAGGTATGATCTTTTCCACCCATTAATCCGAGCAAGAGAACACATACAAAATTTAGAAAGAAAGTTTTGATCTTAAATCAAAGCATGGTTCGGCGAAAAAAGGGTTGAAAGATAAGATCGCATGAAGAAGAAACCTTGCAAATCTATCGCGTTTTGCTTCTGAGAAGCCCCAGTTTGACAGTTTTAACCGTCTGATCCTTTTCATAGGCAATGGACCAGCTTTCGCCGTCACTTTCCATGGCTGAGCTGAGGAAGTATGAGACGCTTCGGGGCCAGTTCGAAGGTCGTTCGAGCTGAACGTGCTGGGTAACATACATCGTAAGGTTCATCTCTTAATTGTCAGTTTACATAGTATACACATCATAATTGATGATGATGAACCAACAAGAACAAAAAGGGGATGATGGTAACTTTCAATTGCTTTCAGTGACTATGGTTGTCTAACCAAGCGCCATTTACCTCTAAAAGACTAAAACTACGCGCGCTCTTTATTTGGGCCTGATTTTTATGGGCCTATTCTGGGCCCATGAGTTTAAACTTGTGTTGGGCCTAATTTGGATGGATCTTGGCCCAACCCATGATTGACTTTTCTGGATTAACCTCTGAGATGGGCATCAAAAACAGGATCTTAGATTCTTAACGTCCTCCACTATCTTTGGGTGAAAATGACACTTTCAACACTCGATTACTAAACTAATTACTAAATAAGCGCATACGAACGCGTGATCATATGATTAAGAGTGTTAGCACTTTTCATTTACATGTTTTTCTAAACAGATATATTATATTATCAAATCGTTTGGCTTTAATTGTTAACCATAAACTCATCATCAACAATAGCATTACCTCGGCCTATGGTCGAACATCGCGTCTCGTCTGTCCGAAAGAAACACAACGAATTTGAATTCCTTGCGAAGCAATCATCTAAAATCAAGGGTAATGCGTTACGTTTCAGTGTAAGATCTTCTCAATTCCAAAGTCTTTTTTTTTTCGCCTCCCATAATCGTCATGACGCTTCGTTTTCCCTGCAATTTACGTTCACGTAGCTGTTGGATTCGCGGCCGGATTTGATTTTGTTCGGCTTCCGTCAAACTCCTCGAGGTTTATCGGTTGTTTTTCTCGTCTGCGAAATGGGTCTTGTAAAATTTTGTTTGCCGAGTCGAGTTTCTGGAGAAACGGAGATCTGTTTCAGCGGTTGACTGGGGAGAGGTGGGTTTTGGTTTAGATGATTTCTGTGAGCAGCAGCGATGCGAGGAAGGATTTAGGGTTAGGGTTTGGTGGAAGAGCG
>NW_010967707.1:539154-578467 GCF_000463585.1 Tarenaya hassleriana | reverse complement strand
AAGAGCGGGAAAAATGGAGGAGAACGAGGCTGAAGATGGAGGAGCTCCCTCTTGCAGCAACGGTCGTTCTTCTGATTCCCGAGATGACCCCGACATTGCTCTCTCTTATATTGTAAGTGTCCCTTTCACAAGCTTACTGTTCATTTCTAGATTTTGTTTCCATATTGAGCTTGAAGATCTAAGTGTAGCTTCTGTGTCTTGTTTCAAAATGTGGGACTCGGCTTGTTGCATTAAGTAGAGAATAGCTCTGGGATTCAATGTAAATGGAAAATGCATGAGTATTAATATTGTTGTGGCAACACAGTCGTAGGCAATCGTAACTTAATGCAGAAAATAAATGAACCACAAAAGAATCTTAATGAGATCCCCTACTTCCTTGGAGCCGAGTAAATTAAGAATCCAGGCTAGATATCAATATTTAAATAGATCCTAAGTTTCCTAATCCAACATAATCACCGAGATATCTGAACTTATTAGATAGGATTAACAGAACCTACTAGGTAAAACCCAATTTAAACTCTTAACCAGTAAGGCTTATCGTCCACGTCAAAATTTATTATTAGTGGATCTGTGGTGATGCTTGATGATGAGTTGAGTAAAGATCGTGACCTCTTGTGTTATATTATGCAGATCTCCTTCTGTATTTGCTTCTCCTTAGTCCTTACAGCTCTCTCTCTTTACTTTTTTTTTCTTTCAAAATTTCCTGATGACTATGCTGTTGGTGACAATGATTGTTTGTCTGTTTCTAGGATGATAAACTTGAAAACATTTTGGGACACTTTCAGAAGGATTTTGAAGGTGGAATTTCAGTTGAGAATCTGGGTAATTTGACAGTAGTAGAATACTATAACTTAACTGCTTTTATGCTCCAGGAGCATAACTAACTGCATCTCATCTCTAATCTGAACATATAGGAGCAAAATTTGGTGGCTATGGTTCATTCTTGCCTATGTATGAGCTTTCTCCTGTCCGGTCTCATCCTAAGAGTCCACAGGAAGTCCAAAGCCACTTCATTCTGAGGTCACCAAACAATTCAAGGTTGAAGGTAAAATTTTCCTCTTTGAAGCAAACAATGATGCACAGGTTTTTGTAACATTTAACATAGAAAGGAGAAACTTTTCTTGCCCAGCGGAATAGAAGCTTCCATTATTGGTGATGTTACATCCTGCTTAATCTTGCTGGTTCATGTTATTTTGTAGGAGTCTCGATCTTATTGCTCAGCTTCAAAACCTGCACGTCCAGTATGTATTTCCAGATCCACTTCCAAAGCTCCGTCCTCAAATGTTTTGGCCGAACTAAAAGAGTGTGTCAATTCCAGTAACTTTGGGACTTCACCAGAGCATAAAAACCTCAGAGTATGTATAAAAGTTGGTTCGAATGACCTCACATCACAGAAAAATGTGTTGGCATTTAGTGAACAAGGCGTCGACCCATCATCATTGACCTTCTTGGAGAAAAGCCTCTCAGAAGGTGATGAAGGCTTCCACGGTGGAGCAGATAATTCTCCAACTACAATTCTCATGGTGAATATCTCTGATTTGTTTCAATGTTCATGCACACTGAATAATGATGTATATATCTTTTTCTTCTTGGTGCCTTCCCCTGTGCAGGCAATGATTTCATTCCCGTTGCATACAGATCTATTGTTATCGCCTCTCTCAGATGATCTCATTCAACTGGGTGAGGAAAAAGGGATTACGACAGATGATAGCAGATATTTTCATATTCCCAAGTTGGATTCTGAAATCTCACATTTTCTTATGGATGTTCCTGATTCACAAAATTGTGACACTATGCTTTCAACTGCAAAGAAAGAAAAGTTGACAGAGTCTGTAAAGGTTTTACCACTGCCAAGCTCAAGCAAGGCTGATGGAAGTTGCATTGGATCTGAAACTGACAAAGAGACTGACATGCAGTTGTGTGAGGAACTTGTTTTCAAAACTTTGAGGCTTCCACTGCTTTCCTGTCTATCACCTATGTACATCCACCCAGAAAAAAAGATTAGTAAGGTTTCAGATGCTTGCGTGGAGGCTGTTGAGGGCACAACACAAGGAGTGATCAGGACTGACTTAGAAGCAGCATTGACGGGTTCAAAGCCTGGGTTGGAAGAGAGTGTAGTGGCCTTTTCTGCTCAAAGTGTTAAGGAAACTAAAAATGGTATTTTTCTAAACAGGAAAAGGAAGGACCTGAACTCGAAAGAAGGTGAATTTCTGACAGTCATAAGTGAATCAAAGAGGAAGAAAGCTCCAAATGCTGAAAACACACCCTCTTCCATGGATAAGGTTAGTCAAAGAGAGACTGGATCTAATCAACAGAAGAAGTCACAGAAAAATTCAAGCCCTATAGTTCCTGCCTTTGAAAGTTTAGGAGATGAGTCTGCTGCTATAAACAAAAATAAGAAAAATGCTCATGCGAAAAAATTGCAGGAAGGAATTGGAGAATCAGAAGACAGATATAGAAAATTCTGTGGCGATATGGGGAAATCAAAAGAAGAAATCCAAAGTCGTCTAGTTGATAAAGTTGTGAAGGGAAAACCTTCCAAACACAATGTGTCTGACAAGAGTTTGCACTCAGAACCACAATTACTGATATATTCAAGTAATGCTCCACCTTCTACATTTAGAAGCATATCTGATGTGGGTCTCACTATTTCTGCTTCTACAATGATAGAAGACAACTGGGTCCTTTGTGAAAAGTGCCAGAAATGGCGTCTTCTTCCAAATGGCATGAATCCTGATAGCTTTCCTGAAGATTGGGACTGTAGCATGCTCAGCTGGCTGTAAGTTTCTTTCTTGTGGTCCTAAGAGTCCTTTGGGTTTAACTTGCATTCCTTATGATAACACAATACACAAAATCATATACATTGTGGATGATGATACAGAGATTTATGTTGCTTACAGTACTTAATTTGATGTCGAAAACTTGAAATTAAAAGGTTACTTTGCATTTGTCTTCCGAAGTATGTATTGTTTGAAGTTTCCGCCATTGAGAAGAAAAAATCAAGCAACTCCTTAGTTTGCTGCAGGAAGATAACATCTTTCTTTTTTGCTATCTCACTCTCGATGCTATCTATAATTATCTTCCTTTCTTAGAAAGACCTCATGGAACATCCTGATCAGAGTGATAGTGTACTTTATTTTCTCATCAGTATTTCTGTTTAGTTAAATTTGATCCCCTTCTCTCCAAAATTGTTCTCTCCTAGGCCTGGTATGAATTGTTGTACGATTCATCAAGATTTAACTACAGAAGCGGTACTGAGAATGCATCGAGCTCCTTCTATAGAAATTCAGAAGGCAATGAATAGAAATCCTGGCAGTACAATTTTGGTGTGTAATGGTGAAATCCTTGAAAACCTCGGTAAGGAAAAGGAGAGGAAGAGCCTAAAGGAAATTGCTAGCAGAAAAGATAAAGAGATGCATAACAATCTTCCTTTGGTAAGCGAACCAGATTCTAAGCATCTTACCAAGTCAAATGACTCAAGCTTAGATGGAAGCAAAATTAAGCAGAATGACACATGGAGACTGTTGAATCAGCTATCTGGTGAAGGTATTGTTTCTGAAATAGATCAATCTACTGTATTTATTATTTCTTTTTGGTTAAACTATATGACACCCTTGATAAAACTTGCACCACAGGAGAAATGAAGATGGAAAGGGATCTTGATCGGGAACTCTGTGGAACTTCAAAGAAACCGAAAACTGGAGAATCACGATGTTTTGTTGTAGATCAATCTAGATCTGAAAAAATTCTGAAAGGTGTAGCTTCTGATAAAACGGAGCTGACTCAAGCCTTTGTTACAGAAGATGACTACTGACTAGGAGTCACAGGCAGCATAACAAACCAGGTCACGGAAGCATGTTAGGCCAACTTCATTCAATGGTGGAAGCGACCTCCGAGCAATGAAGTAACGATCAAGGTAGTGGAAGAAGCGGGATAGCCATCTAACCATCACTTTATGGTTAGACCATCTCTTAACAAGCTCTCTCAGCATATATTCGTCATGCTTCTCCCTCAGAGCAGGCAAAACCTAACCACACACAACAATGTAAAATTGTTTACTCCACTTAAGAAACAAGTTTTCAAGTACAAACTACGACGAACAATTCCACAATCAAGTCCCTTACTTTTTGGCACCAGACATTCTGCCATATTACATCTGTTGGTTCTGTTTTGGAAAGAGGAAACTAAAGGACAATCAAGAGGTTGGAGGTCATGTAGTGGACTTAACTGGGAACACAGCTAAAAAGCAGAAGAGGCTTAGGGTCTCTAGTTCTGCTGGAAAGGAATCAGATGGTGATAGTGTTAATGCTGTTTTGGACAGAAGAGTTAGCCAGGCAAGTGATAAATATTGTGCTTCTCATCCGGATTCCATGGCAACTGCTTCGAGCTCGTTTAAGAGTTTTGGCTCTCGTAAAACCAAAACTAATATTCAGGAAGCCAAAGGCTCACCAATTGGATTGTCACCGTTGAAGATGTTAGACACAGATAAGGGAAGAAGGAACCACTCAGAAAAGGATGAGTATCGTGATACCAAGTTCAGGGCTAGTTCTGGGGTAAAGAGATGGTCAAATGGTGAGAGAGACCACCATGATCAGAAGAAAAAACTTGATGAGTTAGATGGGAGTTCTCATTATTCTGGGAAGCTGAAAACTGAACCGTCATTCAACAAAAATAGACCGTATGGTGAGAACTGTACGAGGGATAAATCCCAATGGAAGGATTCAGGAGAGTTGTTATCCATACCGACTAACAAAAAGAACCAGGACATGGTTTTCATAAGTGACTTGCAAGATGATGCTACAGCTGGTGAAGTAAGATCAGATAAATGTAGGAGCAAGAAAACACCTTTAGGAAAAGTGTCCATTGAGAGTTGTAAAGATGATACAAGAGTGTGTCAGAATTTTAATGCTATCTCAGATGCAAATGGCAGTCGATATTATGCATCTACTCAGAAGCCTGAAACCACCAAAACTATCCCAATCGTTCAAGGGGAAATGGTCTCTGGAAAAAGAAAAAAGAAATCGGTTCAGCCTTCTGGTGCAGGTCAAGTTGAAGTCTTGGGTCAAGGCAGTGATGTATTGAACACCAAAACACAAATAATAGGGCATGGTGATAATGTAGCACATGATAAATGTGTAAGAAACTCCAACCCAAATGGCAGTAAGATGAAAGGTCATGATGACATAAGCTCTTTGAAAAAGGGATCCACAAGTCAGGCTGTCTCCAACTCTATCAAAGAGGCCACAGACTTGAAACATATGGCTGATCGCCTAAAGGTTTGATGTAGTGTTTAATTAATGCTTCAATGTTTTTTTGGTTCTCTCCTCAGGCTGTAACACAGTGATGTTTTGTAGAATGCTGGGTCGAATCGCGAGAGTACAAGTTTTTACTTTCAGGCAGCACTCAAGTTTCTCTATGGTGCCTCCCTTTTGGAATCTTCTTCCGGACATTCCAAGCATAAGAGCAGTGCTAGATCAAGACAAATTTATGATAGCACTGCAAAACTTTGCAAGTAAGTTTGGCATCCAGTGATACATTTCTGCTCTATTTGTGAATTGTTATGTTTTATTTGTTATTTGGCGAGCCCATTGAGAAAATGAAAATGTGAACCCATTGTATCTCCTGTAGGTTTCCTGATTAGCGAGTCACTGATGTCCTGAATCCTCCTTTCTCCTTTTGGTTGTCCACGTGGATTCCTCTCTTCCTTTTTTTCTACCCTCTCCTATTTCTGTGATCTTGAATGGCTCTTTTGCTGGGTTGTCCAGAGGTCATCTTCATTCCTCAGAGGTTTCTGCTGCATACATTTGAGATAGAGCAATAGGACACAACTTTTTCTTAAACTCCCTACTTTGCCCCATTTGTGGTATTTATTATTTTTTTCTTTCTTCTCCTTTCCTTTTACAGCTCTCCATTTCCGGACCTGTTACAGATCCCTTTCAAAGAAAATACTTTAGTGGCAGCATTTCATTATTACAGTACTTATTCATATTGGCATTTCATTGTTATCCAAGATTTGTCATCTGTTTGGCAACTCTTTCTAGCTAGTGAAGTTGAAAACTGTTGTTGAACACTGCCTAATTTTACGGATTTATACTGTTTGTTTAATCAGATTTTGTGCTCGTGAATATGAGAAATATAAAGACATGGGAGCCGCTGCTCTGGCTTACAAATGCATGGAAGTAGCCTATCTAAGGATGATTTATTCCTCCCGTGACAGCACGAGCAGATACAGATACGAGTTGCAAGCCGCCTTGCAAGTGATTCCTTCAGGTATTAAGAAAAATAAGCCACTTTCTAATTATAATTCAGGGACATATAGGCCCTATTGACGTTCATTATGACTTCTGGATGGTGTTGAGATTTCAGGGACTATTTTAATTTTATTTTGATGAACACCTTGCTCTGTGGTTTTAGAGGGCTTTCTTGTGTTTGCCTTATGAAGTTCATATAGTTAGTACATGCACAGAAAGTTTGTTGGCCATGTATGCTATGGATGAACAATATGCCAATCCATGTCAGGGATTTGAAATACTTGAAATACTTGGATGCCCGTTGGTTTTTAATACAAATAAGTAAAAGGTGCTACTTCTGCTGAGTAGGTTAAGATTTGAGCAGATTCCAGGATTGGTTTTCTCTTACCTACACCTTATTTTTCCAAGAATTTTCTTACTTTTTGGCACCAGACATTCTGCCATATTACATCTGTTGGTTCTGTTTTGTTAGTCGTGATTCTGATGAATTTGATTCCATCCTGTCTGGGTTTCGTTTAGGTGAATCTCTTTCTTCTGCCACCGATGTTAAAAACTTAAGCCACACATCCCCAGCAGAAAAGGCTTCCTCCTCTTATGTTGTGAGATCTCCTAAAGTTACTGGAAACCAGTTTATCTCTTCAGAAAGCCATTTTTATCTTTCCCAGCTTTTGGCATTTGTAAGTTCATCTATGCTGTTTCCATGATGTGGTGCTGTCTGAAATTTATATTTTTTCTAGGATTCTGTCACTAATATCAGTAGCTGCTTGATGGTTTACAGTCACAAAATGCCATTTCTGCAATGGATGCTTCAAGAAAAGCACAGGTGGCTCTGGGGGCTGCAAAAGGGAAATCGGTTGATGTGCATTACGATAGTGATGGTATTTCATCCATCAAAAGAGCCCTTGATTTCAACTTTCAGGACATGGAGGGATTGCTGCTTGTGGTTCGCCTTGCAATGGAAGCGATCAACCGTTGAAAATAATCTCACCTTTCCCTGTGGAATAACTTTTTTCCGGTTGACATGGTTTTCGAATTCTCACGCTACACAGGAAAACCTTCAGGTTGGCACCCTAGAGCTTCAACTCTTTTCTGACAGGTCGAGGACAGAAGATAGAACTTGTTGGTTATAATTCTTCACTACATCAGTGTATGTATAGTATCGGCATATGATAGGCGAGAGAGATATCCGAAGAAAAAAGGAATCTGGTCTTGTATAATTTAGGTGTACTGCCAAAGAAGATTTTGTGTAGATAGAGAAATATAGGGCTCTGGACCAAAGGTTCCCACTTCTGTAGCATTTTTCGTAGGGGTTTTCGCTTTTCAACCCCACGAATTCATCCATCCATCTGTAAAACTTTCAGTATGTTATTTTGCTGGATTGGCATTCAGAAACAGAAGACTGTCCATAACCCAACCGAATATATGTCTGATTCATCCAACATTGAGAAACAATAAACAACAGTAACACGACAATAATCTTGAAACATTTCACTCCTTTTTCATCCTCGTACCGAATTGAAACTGTCTAAAGCTTAGGGGGGGATGTTACAGAAACAAGCAGAGGCCCTCAAGACCCAAACCCAGACAAAAAAAGGCACAAAGATAATTTCGAGTTATTTCTTTATAAGAATATACAGACGGATATTCCTCGCCCCCAAAAGCTTCAACTGCTGCCCAAATCACATACCCGTCTCCGTCAAAGCCGTTGTTGTATATTTGTCTAAGCCAAGTACCTAAACATGTTCGGGTTCTCCTTGTCCCTCTCCAAATAGTCTCGGGTTATCAAATCCTCCATCCGCTTCTTGATTGCCTTGATATCGGGCTGCCATTACAAAAAACACGAGCGGAAAACCAAGTCATCAATGTTAAGTTCTTAGTCTATTCATTAATCTCCAATGATCCTGCAGGCATGACCGTTTTTTTTTGGGGGGCAGACTTTGGTTGAGTATTCTATGTATGTACCTTGAACATTCGGCTCAGCTGCTCAACACATTCAGAAACCAGCTGTTGGTGTCCCAATACCTTCCTACTCTTCATGATCCGGACAATGGCAGCATCAATTGCATAGCGTCTGTCTTTGTCAACATCTTCAACAACTTTCTTCCGTTCATCCACTGGAGGAAGAGGGATCTGTGGTCGGAGCAACGTTCAGAAACATTCATCATTTTTCTCAAATCTCCTTCGGTATCAAGAGAACATCACAAAATCACACAAAGAAAAGAACAGTACTTGGAGTAACATTTCAGACCTTTATCCTCCTCATTCTGTCAGTGAATTTGGAATTAAATTCAAAGACATCTGTCTGGGAAACAGTTTTGATGCTTGGCTCCTTGGTTAGGATTTTGTACTTAGCACATGATAAGGAATGCAGCAATCTGACCAGATCTTCATGGCTCAAGTTCAGTTGATTCATGATCTCAGTATAGCTCAATCTGTCCGATGAGTTGAACAGCAAAAGCACAGCAGCCTGAAAGACAAATACATACATACATACATACATACATATATATATTATATATATAACTGACATTCGGCACTGGAAACTGAATATATACCAATAAAAAAACCCATAGTTCCTCATAAACCCAAACCAAATCGGAAAACCAGACAAAAGATACCTGGTAGGTGGACACGATCAACTCGATGGGCTTCTGATCAAATTTCCCATTAATATGACAAGTTCCCAGTGAATAAATCCAAGTAAGCTTCCTGTGTTTTGTTTTTGTTTCATAGAAACCCTTAAAAACTTCTACACACTTGACCTGAACCAACAAATAAGAGAACAAAATCATCAGAAGCCTTTACTACCATTTGGCCAAGAAGATTTATGTCAAATCATCGGAGTGAAAATATTCCTTCCGAGATATAAAACTAATTGATTACCATTTCGCTGGGAAGATTTATGTCAAATGATTTGTAACTTGGCCAAAAACCAGTAGTAAGGACAGTGACTGTCAAATCAATCCCCGGGTTTGCAGCAGGGTTGTTGGCTAGATACTCCTCAAAGTTGTTCTGATTTTCTCTTGCCAATGTCAGATCCGTCACCTATAACCAGATTAATGACCACGGGATGCATATTTATTCAGGCCAACTAACATTTAAAGGCGAAGAAATACAGGGGCAACTCATCTAACTCACCATGCCTTCCATCTTAGAGGTAAACTGCCCACCACACTGTTGCTTGAGCTTTGTAAGAATACTTCTCTCATGATCATCATTAGCACTGCGATCAAATAAGAGCCGGCGGGCAAGCTTTTTCCTGCCAACAGTAGGAAGAACCGGCTAAGCATGCAACCCATTCATAAAATTTTTGTCATTCCAATACTATTTTGGATGGCATCACGCCAAATCATTGACATAAAATCAACATTTTAAAAAGCAAGATCAGAAGTTGATATGTTACCTATAAAACTCCGCAAAAAGATCTTTGTCACTTATATAAGCAAGCAACTTGACCACCTGAAAAATTCAATACAAACTTCAGCACCAATACCAGGAGAAAGGAGACTGAACTAAAAAAAGAAATATTAAAATATCTACCTTCTCAAGTGTATCTTCAATGGCTTCATCACTTAGCTTCTCACTTCCTCCCTTCTTGAGGATATTATCACAAAATGTTGCAAGTAATTCTGCACTGGAACTTCCAGCAACTGTTTTGTTACAGAAAATCTCAAATGCCTCTTTCAAAGCCTACAAGGATTCGAAATCTTTAAGTAACAGATACAGCAACAGGATAAACACATGATAAGGGCTTGAAAATGCAAATCAAACCTTATGGAAGAGGGTATGGTTCTGGAAACATTCAGTGACATAGACCATGTATTTATCATGTAGTTCAATCACTTTTCTGATAAGAACCTGAAACCACAAAAAACAAAGTGAATCATTAAATTCAAACAAATTTTTAAATTCAAACAAAATTTGTCCCATAAATCAGGTCCAGAAATAAAAAAATCAGGCCAGGATGTCCACCTGTTCCTGCACACCAGCAGTACTTGCAGCCTGTGGAATGAAAATTCTTAGAAACCACAAAATAAAGTAGCACATCTATTTTGCAAATCTGAATATACAAAGATGCATATGGAGAATCGGCTTAAAAATTTGTTGGGAACAAACACCTATTCAGTAAATTCTTACTCAAACACAGGAACTTGAAAATACCATGGAATAACTTTTAAATAGTTAAAAAAGAAGCCCTGAGTTACATCCTTACAAATTCCTCAGAAAGAATTAAAGTACTAAGCTCCCTCACCAATTCATAATCAGAAGTCTGAATCATCCAGAATAGACAAGTTCAATTCATACTTTTAAGATAAATGAGATATTTTAAGGGGGTTAAGTTAAGCATACAGTTTTGATTGAAACAGTTACAGTATGTGACTCCGAGAGAATTCTGCACAGATAGTGAGAAAAAAATACGAACCTGATTAGTAGCTGCATCCTCGGCATGTTGGACAAGTGCATTGCCCTCTGCAGTGACATGCTGTCACAATGTCCCGGATCAGATTGTGTTAATAACTTACATGAATGCAAACAGGAAGAGGAGGATAGCCCTCTGCTAAAGCAAACAAAGGATAAAGCAGATAAAATCTAGGAAAGAAACCTGCTTAAAGATATTAGCAACAGGTTCCAATCCTCGCGGAATTTTATGGTAAAGCCTGTACATCCTGGATAGATCGTCCACCTGAATGCAAGTAGAGACGCCAAATAAATAAAGAATTCAATGCACCGGTTAATGAACAAAACAAACCACCAAAGCTGGTTTACCTTGTCATCTCTTAGCAATGCACGGCACCCTGAATGCTCTTTTTCTAGAAGCTGTGTTGCAAACACCACCAATAATTCTTGTTGCACTTTCTACATTCATAGATAAACAAACAAGTCAATAGAGAGAGTGAGAGACATCAATGTTTAAGGCAGAAGACTTCGACTTAAGCACCAGTGCTCTTCAGGAAAAATGAAGAACAGAAGCATCTGACATGTGCGGAAAATACAAGCTATTCAGACCACTTACAACACACCGTATTATATTTTGTCAATGATACAGGCATAATGATATAAAAAACACATTGCACATAACGTCATAACCTACCTCAACCAATTTAGGCTCACTACTTGAATGAAGATAATGCGAGACTCTCTCCCTCTCCTTCTTTAAACATTCCTCAGACTGCAACATAAATGTACCGAGTGTTAAATATCATTTCCCAAATGAAATTGGAAAGCAAGCTGTTAAGGAACATGCCTTTAGCATGTAATCAGGGCAAGAATCCTCCTGAATCCAGCTTGATGCTTTACGAGAATAGTAAGAAGCAGTATCTTGAAGCATGTAGGTTTCGAAATCTTCTTCATATCTATCCATCTGCCCCATTCCTATTTCAACATAGATATCCAACACGTTTTTCAACAATGCCCTGTCAATCTGCTCCCCCTCACGTTCTTTGTCAATCTGACACCAAACCTAGTATGTTAGAATTTTCCTAAAATAGAAAACCAAAGTTGGGTATTATTACATCACTAAATTGCAGAATATCATACTTACAAGTGCTATCACAGCATCTTTGACCTTGGAATGCAGCTCGTTATAAACCTGCATCATATAAAAGAACAGTTAAAACCTACGTAGTACAATGCATGACTACTGACTAGGAGTCACAGGCAGCATAACAAACCAGGTCACGGAAGCATGTTAGGCCAACTTCATTCAATGGTGGAAGCGACCTCCGAGCAATGAAGTAACGATCAAGGTAGTGGAAGAAGCGGGATAGCCATCTAACCATCACTTTATGGTTAGACCATCTCTTAACAAGCTCTCTCAGCATATATTCGTCATGCTTCTCCCTCAGAGCAGGCAAAACCTAACCACACACAACAATGTAAAATTGTTTACTCCACTTAAGAAACAAGTTTTCAAGTACAAACTACGACGAACAATTCCACAATCAAGTCCAAACTTTGGCATCCACAAATGAAGCAGTGGTGGTAAGAAACTCCACATGAAGTCTAAGAAAAAATGTAAACGGAACTTACCGTTGAATTTATATATTCCTCAAAAGCTTCACGATACTTGTCATATAGCTGCTGTGAATAATCATGAGGCGGCTTCTGGGTACACATATTGTAAATAGTCCTGTAAATCACGGAAAATCAACTACGGTCAGTATCAATTACAACCAAGCAACCATAATAGACCATTGAACAAAAGATAGTAACGGTTACGTATAAAGCATCATATATTGCTCAGAGTCAAAAGCTGGCTCTGGCAGTCCTTCCAGAATCCTTTTCAGCTTGGTGATACCAGTCTGCATGTAGTCCCATCCTTGCTCCAAGTCAATTGTCTTGCGTTCCATATTTTAGAATAATGCTTTATGCTCTCCTGAAACTGTCTTCAAGATTATGATGGAAGCCCACTGATTCAGTCAATAAAACCAGAATAGAGATAAGATTCAAGATACACGAAGAACAAGAAAATCAACTCTTTAGCGGTTACAATAACACATGAGAAACATATCGATTAAAAGACAATGCTATAACAAACTAAAGCTACCAGCTTGCCCCGAACAAACACGGTTTTATGCATCAACGACGATGCTCCAACCAGAATTCACATGAGAGAATATAACGTACAAGACACCATTCCGAAACAAACACCAATCAGTATAATTATCCATAAATTGCGCAGTAACAATGCACGCCGATGGAACCCGATAATCTCGATCCCACAATATCCAAACTATATACACACACGCGAACACACTTGAGAGAAAATAAGAGGAATCCGTGAGATAATATAACTAGCAACAAAAAAGTAAGCACCGGAACATGTAAAGGATGTGCGATCATAAACCCTAAACAAACGAGAAATCACGCACCCAAATACCAAGATGGTAACGATTCCGATTCGAGGGGATCGAGAGAGCAGAGAGATCAGGGTTTTCGCAGGAGAAAAAACCCTAGAAAGAGATCAGAGAGAACCGGAGCTGAGAAGAAGGCGGTGAAGGAAAGAGAGACCAGGACGACGATGTCAGGAATTCCTTTCCATCTCTGTTTTTTATCTCCCCTTTATTTTATTTTTTTTGGGGTACATTTATTTATGCAAATTTTCCTTTTTTTTCCTTTCCACGTTAATTTATTTAAAAAAAATAAGCGATGTATTATTTTTTTTTTAGGGAACAGATCTACATTACTTCTGCCAAAACGCGGCGTTTTGGTGCTCCTTTTAGCGGCAGCTACTAATATTATAGTCTTCTCCGTCTCAATTTCTTTGGTTCTTCTAATTCAAGAACGGAACCCTAAACGTTACTATCTTCTTCGAATTTCGAATCATGCTCCATTGCTCCTGCAATTTCTGCTGTTTTCTCCACGTTCAAATCACTGATTTTCAGCCGAAGTTCCGTTATGTAGGCTCTGAGTTCGTGTGGCGCTTTGGTCTTCGAGCTTTCGGTCGGCGGCCATGGACGCGTTCAAGGAGGAGATAGAAATCGGGAGCTCAGCGGATTTGTTTGAGGGGATACTGAATTCGCACACAACGCGAGCTCACCGGCGTTAATCCCTCTCGCCCAAGAAATGGTGTTCTGGTGATCTTTTGTCGGCGATGGTTTGGATTCGGATTTCTGTTTCTTCTATCGCTTTCTTCGCTGATACGGTAAAAGGGATTTACCGTGGATCCTTAGACGACACAAATTGAGTCGAAAACTCTGGGAATCGGTTCTTGGGATCGAAAATCACTTCGTTCTCGGCTATAATTCTAGGAATGGAGAATTCCAATTGGTATTGGCTGAGAAGGAAAAAGCATACGCCTTTGTGTTCACATGGCCCTGTAATTTATCGCAGCCGGTTCCTCGCAAAATGCGTAGATTGTAACCATCACCGCCCTCGCTACAGAACTCTGCGACAGAGAAACCGAAACGAGAAAGAGGGAAAACTTCAATGGCTCAGTCGAGATTTAAAATCGCGGCGGAGATTTATAGATGACGAGAGCATTTGGGTTACGTTTTTGGACTAGAATGTAAAATTAGTAACTATCTGGTAAATTTATATGAAATATAAAAAATGTGGGATTATTCTGTAATTGTATAGATGAGAAATATTTGGGCCGAAGAAAAAAGCCCATTACGACCCAAGGGCAACATTGTGTGGATTACCCGTAACCGCAGCATGCAGGAGGAAATCCGGTGCGAAGGGAACATTCCGGCGAGATCGATTTGAAGGGGTACGGCAGATGTGGCGGCGGAGTAACATTCCGGTGACAGCTTTCTCCTACTGAAATTTGTTTACTCGTACCTTCGCGGTTGTATTTTCTAATATATTCAGTTGGTTTTCCTTTTACTTTTGCCGTTGGATTCTCAGGGTAACAGAGATTCTGATCAGAGCATTTCCGGTGATGACTGCTTTCTCATCATAATTTTGCGTCGAGATTTTAGCTTTTTATGCCTTTGATGGCCCATTGGGTGTTGCTCTTGTTGTTGTCCGATTTTCAGAGGAGGATGAAGAGTACGGCAACGGCGATTTTGGAGGAAATGATATGTCGCCAAGTGGGAATTCGAGGGAAGAAGTAGGTGTAGTCGCAAATCGATGATCATTGTATATCTCGTACTTTGTTTATTCAGCTTGACCCGGGAACCCGTTCGAAGGTTATGCAGCTCTTGTGATTTGCTTTGATAAAATTCTCAGCGGAAAGAAGGGGAACGACTGAATTTGAGTTTTGTCAATAAATTTGCATCGGATGTAGATATGATATGTTTGAAGATGGAACAATGGAAACTTAACTTCAGCATAATTGGGATATCCAAAACTAGTCTCATGGCTTGTGCATGGTTGAATTCTTGGCAGCATCTAGAAATATTCCATCTTTATGTTGTGTTATTTGATTTGATTGAACTGCAGGTAAGAAAGCTATGATATGTCTGAAGCTGTGATCTTTTTAGTTTGTGATTTATAGGAGAGGCACTTGGGAAATTTTACTCAATAGTCTTAGCTCGAGGAATTTTGTATCTGAAGTTCTAGACACTGATTTTGTGGTGTGAAGTTTGATCATGGTTTCTTCCTTTATTTTAGGGAGGTTTACTACTTCAGACAAGGCTTGAGAATCTCATAGGTATATGTATATCCAGTTTGCTGTTGCCTCCTTTATGGGGTTTCCATTCCTTCCGTCTCATAACTTATAGAAAGGGAAATGCTTTGACGGAAATGCTGTGATGCTATTTCCAGGTTGTGGGGAAGTAAATTATGCTAGTCAGACTGGCAACTTATCTCCTGAGGCATCTGTGAGTCCGCTTTTATCACATTCCTTGCGTCTTATGTTTACACTGATGCTGCAACGCTGCATTGTCAGTCGCAGAAGAGCCTCCCTCTTGAGGATGATGTAGAAGTTCCTGATTCCCAAGAGGAGAGTAACTTTGCTCCTTTGAGAAAACCACGATCCACATGCATCTCTGATGCAGAAAGTGTCTCTGATGATGAGGTTACTACTCAGAACTGGGGGGGGGGGGGTAATCAAATTTGGCTATTCTAAGTTTTATTGAACTGATTACAATTTTGTCCCAAAAAGTTTCAATGACTTGGCATGCTAAATCACACTATTATGGTGATTATCATTGCCTTCAGATTCCACAATACAGCAAAATGACAACATGGTCAACTGTCACTAAGGAAACCAAGGCGCTAATTCATTTGAATGGTGATGCTTCATTCTCATTGTCCCGTTCATCTGGATCTAAAACCAAGAGATGTAATAAAGGTATTTCTTTCAACCAAAAACTGTCCTTTGAATATCTCTAAAAGAAAAGAGAGGAGTGTACGAAATGAGACCTGAAGAAACATATCATAAGTGCATAAACATTTTGAAAACCCTCGAGTTTTTTGTTTTTTTAATGTCTTGCAGTTGTCAAAGACCAAGTGCGGCGAAAGTTTTCATTTCATTCACATACTCATGGAGAAATGTCCTCCAAGATAAATGGAATACCTGAAAATCTGGAAACTTGTGATCAGGTGGTGGAAGAGGATCCAATTGCTGACTGCCTCCATGGTTTCGATGAAGAAACAGAAAACAGAGATGGTGTTACTGTTTCTGCATCAAGGGTGATTCAGTATGGATGCGCTGACCATGCAATATCAAAGCTTTTGGATAGTCTTCCAGATACAAGCAGAGCGACAAAACGAAGTGTTGATCCGGTGATTTGCTTCTTCAATGCACTAGTTATTGTTTTGTCCAGCTGTATGTTTCACTGATATCCCTTGTGCTCCAGTATTGCAGACGCAGAAGAAGCCGATTGAAGTATGCTCATAAAGGAAGTTCTTCTACATTACAAGATAGAGCCACTGACGATGAACTTCCTGGTCCCATGGATAGTGAATCGTCAAGTGATTATGAGGTTTTTTCCCTGGATGTTCTGGTGATATTTTTAGCTCTTCATAAAAAGCTATCTGCTACATGATTCAAATATTATTATTTTGTTTCACAGCCTAGATATCAAAGCTCAGTGCCAGATACTCGGAACCAGAAGAAAAAATTTCTTGGAGACCAGTTTAATGAAGCATTAAAAGCTGCTTCTTTGAGCAATGGAGGCCAGTTGTTCACTTCACCTTATCTATCCGGGTAACCAAAGTGGTTACAGCTTTCCCGCTCCAGATTTAAAGCATTATACAAAACTAAAACCCAAGTTGTTGTGTTGATCATAGCAGCTGTGGTCTATATGGAAAGTTACAGCAAGTCATAAAACGAGAGAGAGAAGAAGAGATGGAGATTTTGAAGACTTTACAGGTTGGAGTTGGACAAAGAGGTAAAGCGGCATTACATCAATAAGCCAGGGCTTAGTCTGGATATTTTTGCCAGTGTATTTATCATCTACTCCTTTCCTTTCCCATTCAGATGCATGGAGGTATGTTGATGTAAGGATACTGTCAAGAGGCCTGGAGGCACGGCTGGTGGTTTGCAAATGCTCTGCTGTGAATGATGTTGAGGTCTCTCTCTCTCTCGATGCATAGCTGTTTTGAACGATTGTTGATATGCAAATGCTTTTAGAAGTGTGGAAGACAAGTCTAAGATACAGAACCTCTCAGGTCACCCATCTAATTGTGCAGGACTCCCCATTGCTCAAGAACTCCCGAGTAGGAAAGGAGACAACTATCATTTTTAGTACAAAAGTTTGCTCGGATGTTGATATTGAAGTCGGGAGCGTCATCCGCATATATTCCCCATGGTTCGCATGTTTCTCATGCCATCAGTCCTCATTTTCCTTTTCCATTGTTAATTAACCCGAGATTTCGTGGTTTATTTTTAACTGTCAACAGGAAGGAGGTTGAACTGAAGAACAAGAACAAGGAGGTGATTATTCTCTGTTCATATTTCTCCATCATGTAACGCAAGACAGAATTTATCAGCATATCACAAATTTTGTATCATTCATGAGCTTCTCTAGTTTCCCCTTAAAACCCTGAAAGCATTGGTCGCTATTTATACTGAAGTCGCAGCCTTTAATCTCAATTCGGACAAAGGATTCGACTTTGGCCAAAAAGAAAAGGCATCAGAATTTGATGGTAAGTATCATAATTTTACGAATTTCGTCTGTCTATCACTAGACGAGACTTGATTTATATGAAGAACTTGAAGGTCACCCTATGTGTCAGAGGGGAAAACAGGACAAGTGACAGGTATACATATAAAAAACTGCTATTATAATGGTAATGGTCCATTTGAGTCACGAGAAGCACTGGGGATTGGTCTCATGGCAATGTCCGGAACAGAACAAAAATGGAGAAGATAGCATTTAGGAACAAAACACAGAGCTCTGTTTTGTTCATTTGTAAGATTTCCCCATCCTAAAATGCTTGGCCACCAAAATTTCCCCACTTTCCTTTTTCCTATATAGATATTTTTATTTGTACCTTTTATCTCCCAATAATATTTTTTTTATAAATTTCAAGAACTTGGGTTTGCATTTTGTTTGGGTTTTCCATGGGCTGAGCTTTAAAGATAACACCATTGTAATGGGCCTTTAGAAAGCCCAATTTTCCTGCAGCCTTGTCTACTAAATACAACACCATTGTATTTTGCCATTTTGGTGACCGCTGAAAATATAGGTTGGCAGATAATGAATCTGAATTTTTATTTCGTTTTTTCTCTAATAATAATTAATTATTATTATTTTTATTGTTTATATCGTGCATGAGGTTTTGCCCACACCAACTCCCCCCCTCCCCCCCCATAATTACGCCTTTACCATCTCTACATATGCACACACACATGTATGAGCCAGCCACCAGATATATAAGATGTGTATGCATGTATATATAATATGTGAGAATTTTAAAGGCAAACCATTAGTATGTATATTTTCTTCCCGTTGGGAGGACGTGGAAATACGCCTTAGTTATCTTTTGCGTCAAGTGGATTTATTTTTAAAATTTTTAAATTTTGACCAGTCATAATATATATATATATATATATATGTATGCATGTATGTGTGTGTATCCCACTGTATGGATCGAGACATACAATTACAAAGGAGTTGCGGTGTTAATATTATAAATATAAAAAAATCAAGATAACTAACTAACCTTGCGCTCTCTTCTCTATAATCATTTCAAGAAATCTCTCTCGTTTTGTTTCTCTCTCTAGAAACCAAACCAGCTCTCTTCTTGGATCAAGAGAAAGGACGAGACTTTCTTGGCGAGAGAGAGAGAGTGACCGAAGATATGGTGGAGACGCGTCGCAGCTCGTTGGCCACGAAGCGGCTCAGTGCCTCGCCGGATTCCTCATCGTCTCAACCCTCCAAGCGATCTAGGGTAAGATCGATACTAACGTTGCTTCTCTTACTTCTGTCCGTGTCTTTGTCGGGATTCAAGTTTTTCTCTCCCTCGGATTTGAATCTGGGTTTATGACTTTTCTGCTGATCTTGATTCGTTTGTTAACCATAGACGTCGGCGTCGGCGGGTTCATCGTCCACCAGCGAGGTGCCGATCGAAAATCAGGGACCGACTTCGGATCCTGGATCAGACTCTGGAGAGCCGGAATCGCTGTCCCTTCATCCGCAGACTGTGGATGCGCCGAAACCCGTTACTTCTGATGTCACGCCGTTGGAGAACAATACTGAGACGGACGCTAGCGCAGAAGCCGAGGTCTTGGTGACACCAACGACCACAGGTTCGATCTTTTTCTGCTCTTGCATGCTCTCTCTGTTCGAGTTTCTCTCCAAAACTCGTCTCCTTTTTCATGGGTTATGTGATTTTGCGTTTCATATGGTTTTACTTGGGGTTTTGGTGAAGTGTTGGTGGATGCGAAGAAACCGAAGGCGGCGAAGAAGAGGGCTGGAAAGGCTCCATGGGGCAAGCTGCTGTCTCAGTGTTCTAAGGTGGGTTTTCAATTTTGGTCGGTTTATATATTGTCTGAAAGTTTTTACCAAGGGCTTTGTGGTTTGCAAATGTATAGGGCTTATACGGTGAGAAACTGTGTTTAGACAGTCTCTAAACGGTTTTGGTTGTTTAGGGGTTTAACCGTAGTTATCATCATGTCTTATTTGCGTCTTTTTAGCGCATATGCCTTTTCTGAAACATCTCATTGCGTTGGAGTCGTTGACTTACTACAAATTTGGACTGCATAATATGCCTTTTCTGATGGGTGGTTTGATCATTTGCATGTTTTATTAATGAACTTCATTTGCACACCCTATTTCAAGAGAGAACTATTGCATTTCGGAATTGGTAATAAAAGTTAAGAAGGATTAGTTATGGACTAGCATTCTTCGGCAAGAAATATGGCTTTTGATCTCCAGATGAGAATATGGAGAGATTTTTATTCATACTATGAATTTCATAGTGCACTGTATGGGTCAATTGCGCTGCTGTAGCAAATGAGGGTGTTCCTGATGTTTGATAAGAGTTCTCAAGTTTCTTGTCGTCTGACTTCAAGAAGTATTTGGTTGTCCTTCCAATCCCTGGCCTTGTTTGCTACGTTGGGTAGGGAATGGTCATAGCTTGCCTGTGAGTTACCTGGTTTTCTCTGTTTTTTGGTTCACGTACTCCAGTTTTCCTGTAAACTTCTCCAAATGGAATGATGTGATGTCTGCTCTTTTACAGAATCCTTATGTTAGAGACTGTTTTAAAGTTCCCATCATAATCCTTGAGACTGTACTTGTTTTGTTTCTGATTATCCTGAGGTTTTCTGCACTTTTATAGAACCCTCATCGTGTCATGAAAGCTCCTGTCTTTACTGTTGGACGCCGTGGTTGTGATTTATCTATAAAAGATTCATCTATTCCCAACACCACTCTTTGCGAACTGAAGCTGTCTGAGGTATGGATATCCGGTTTAACCATTTTTCTTTTCTTTTACTGTTAAAAAAGGCAAAACACATTTGCTTATGATATAACTTTGATACAGCACGAAGGTACATCAGCTGCATCTCTTGAGATAATTGGAAATGGAGGTATTGTCCAGGTCAATGGAAAGAATTACCATAGGAAAGCTAGTATTCAACTTCGAGGTGGTGATGAGCTGGTCTTCAGCTCCTCTAGGAAACATGCTTATGTATCCTTTTTTAAGATTTTTTATAGATATCATTTCTTTACATTCAGTTGCTGAACATATGCTCTTATTCGTTTTTATGTTATTTGGGTCCACTTGTCATTTCTTGACGGGTGATAAGATATTTCAGCCTCTTAAAGATGATAATCTAGCTACTCAGAATAGAGCTTCTTCATTGAACATTTTTGAAACTCAGAGTGCCCCGTTGAAGATAAGAGCAGGAGACTCCACTGCTGTTGATGGGGCATCTATATTAGCATCTTTATCAAACTACCGTAATTTTCCCCTTCTACCAGTAACTGCTAAACATGTCAAAGTACAGCAAACTCCGGAGGTCCCTGTGGTACCTTCTGGTTGCAATGATTGTATTCCAGACGTTGACATGAATGATGCTGGTAGTATGAATGATCATGCTGCTCTTGCTTCGGCGGAGAAAACTGTTGCTTCAACCTCTGGTGCTGCCATCCAAAATCTGAACTCTGATTGCAACGGAATGGATCCTTGCCAAGAAACTGATGTCGGAAAAGTTCCTGGTTCAGGTTCTGAAATTAGGCCAATCTTGCCCTTGTTTGAGGATCCGTCTTCTGAATTTGATATAAGAGGCAGTATTTCCAAAATACTGGATGACCAAAGGGAAGTCAGGGAACTCCTTAAAGAATTTGACCTTTCAACTGCTTTACTATCAACTCGACGTCAAACATATAAGGACAGTCTGCGAGCAGGAGTACTCAGTCCTCAGAACATGGATGTTTCTTTTGAGAACTTCCCATATTTCCTAAGGTCTGTAGTGTTTTTAATTTCTGTTTAAATCTCTACTTACTGTCTCTTTGTGTCGATTGGTTTTATTTAGAGTTCATATTTTGCATGTTTTCCAACTCTTCATTGTTGGCTTTGAAATATTTATGCTTAGACTTATACCTAAACGAATCCTGAATTGTCGCAGTACTAAAACGAAGGATGTTTTGATAGCTTCAACCTATGTTCATATGAAGTGTGGAAGCAAGTTTGCAAAGTATGCATCAGACTTGTCTACATTGTGTCCCCGTATATTGCTCTCTGGACCAGCTGGTCAGAAGATTCTCTGGACCATTTTTCGTTTTTCTATTTGTTTCTTTCTATTTTCCTGAGAAAGATAGTATGTGGCTTATTTTTAGGGTCTGAGATATATCAGGAAATGTTGGCAAAAGCTCTTGCAAAACATTCTGGGGCCAAATTGATGATTGTCAGTTCTCTTTTGTTGCCTGGGGTAAGTTTTTCTATATCCTCTATTTTTTTTTCCTTCTAAATTCAGCCCATGATTTATCCATTCCAATATTGTTTGGTTTTAAATGTAGATGAAATAATTGTGTTAAAGTGGCACTCTCGCCCTTAGAAAAATAAACTCTCCAACTAATTTAAAAGCGTATTTATCACAGAATTGATAGCCCTTTTCATTTTGGGAATGCATTTTACTGTAATTTCTGGATGATTTCAGAGGTCACTAACCAAGGAAGCTGATTCTTCCAATTCCAAAGAAAGTTTTAGGCGTGAAAGGCTATCTATGCTTGCCAAACGAGCTGTACAGGCTGCGCAAGCTGCTGCCTTGCAGCATAAGAGACCAACTTCAAGTGTTGAGGCTGATATAACAGGTGGTTCAACATTGAGTTCTCAGGCTTTGCCAAAGCAAGAAGTGTCAACTGCAACTTCTAAAAGTTATACATTCAAAACAGGCATAATCTCTTTTCTCCTCTCCTTTAGCTGTTACTTGTTTCACATTTTTCTGTTTTAACTGAAAGAACCTTCATTTTTAGGTGATCGAGTGAAGTTTGTAGGTCCTTCTCCTTCTGTTGCACTTTCTTCTCCTCAAGCCCCCCTGAGGTATTACTTCTATATTTTTTTGTGTGGTGTCTTATCATCAGTTGCAGTCTGCAGCTGTATGTTGTTATCAGAACTCAATTCTTGTCTTTTTCTGCTACTCTATGCAGGGGACCCACAATTGGTTTCCAGGGGAAAGTAGTCCTTGCATTTGAAGGCAATGGCTCTTCAAAGATTGGGGTTAGATTTGATAGGTCGATTCCTGATGGCAATGATCTTGGTGGCCTGTGTGAGGAAGACCATGGTTTCTTTTGTACTGGTAAGTTTCCTGCCATTGTCCCTCAAATTTGAAAAGTTCATCATAGTAACAGTATTCTCGATGCACAG
The DNA here is from genome assembly GCF_000463585.1 of Tarenaya hassleriana. Classification (NCBI taxonomy): domain Eukaryota; kingdom Viridiplantae; phylum Streptophyta; class Magnoliopsida; order Brassicales; family Cleomaceae; genus Tarenaya; species Tarenaya hassleriana. Next base: position 555,512 of record NW_010967707.1, on the reverse strand, counting down.
CTAGTTCACTTCGTTTGGATAGTTCTACCAGTGATGATGCTGAGAAACTCGCTATAAATGAAGTCTTTGAGGTGATACCTGCTTCTTTTCTTTTCTTTTATTTTTCCATGTAATTGGATAGTTCGACTATTTCCTTCTAGTTCTAGCTACAGTAGGTGTTAACCTTTTGACTCATGTTGTAGGTTGCATTTGGTGAGAGTGAAAGAGGGTCATTAATATTGTTCCTGAAAGACGTTGAGAAATCTCTGGCAGGGAACACTGATGTGTATACAACCTTGAAGAGTAAACTTGAGAATCTACCTGAGAATGTTGTTGTCATCGCCTCACAAACCCAGCTGGACAGTCGGAAGGAGAAGGTAGGAATTCTATCAAGATCTTACCTATTTCTTTTTTTGGTATATTTGAGATCTGCATGCAATGGTTTGAGCGTTTTTGTTGTTTCATTTTCAGTCCCATCCGGGGGGTTTCTTGTTCACTAAGTTTGGCAGCAGTCAGACAGCATTACTGGACCTCGCTTTTCCGGTATGGTAGCAAACACATAGTACCCTGACTTATCTCTGATCACTAAGTTTGGCAGCAGTCAGACAGCATTGTTCTTGCTGAATTGTATGGGAAGCTGCTGCATGTTTATGCATGTACTTAATGATGTACACTATTTTCTCAATATCTTATGTTTGGTATATCCTTAAGATGCCGTGATCGTGTTACCTGCAGGATAACTTTGGTAGACTGCACGATAGGAGCAAAGAAACACCTAAATCGATGAAACAGATAACCAGGCTTTTCCCGAACAAAGTGGCCATCCAGTTACCTCAGGTCTGAACCTATCTTTCTTTTTTTCTTGTCTGGAGCCATTTTGTGTGGGTATATTTCTTTAGTTTCACTGTCTGTTGCTCTAAAAACATTTCAGGATGAAACTTTGCTGTTGGAGTGGAAGGAGAAACTAGAACGTGATACAGAGATCTTGAAGGCTCGGGCTAATATCACCAGCATTCGTGCAGTGAGTGTTTAATGGTGTTGTTTAACTGCCTAGATGTTCCTGGTCGCTTATATTATTTTTTCTTACAGGTTCTCAGCAGAAATCGTCTAGATTGCCCCGATCTTGAGATCTTGTGCATCAAAGATCAAACCCTTCCACATGAAAGTGGGCCTTCTTCACTCAGTCTTCTTTCTTAATTGATGTCTTTCTGTTGTGATCATATCCATGTCTTATCTGACTTAAAATTATGTTTTTTTAACAGGTGTTGAGAAAATAGTTGGCTGGGCTTTGAGTCACCATTTTATGCACTGTTCTGAACCAACATTCAAAGACAACAAACTTGTCATTTCTGCGGAAAGGTCAGCTTCTTTCTAGAGAGCTCGTTGTGGGTTACATTTATCTGTTTCTTTGTATGGTATGTTTTCAGACAGTTTGAGATATGCTTTCTAGAGAAATCGTTGGATGGTGTAGTGATATTCCCTTGGTAATAATCTTCTGGTGTGTATTGCAGCTTTACATTTGGCCTTGATGTTTTGCATGGGATTCAAAACGAGAGCAAGAGCTTAAAGAAATCCCTGAAAGTAATGCTACAAAACTTTACCTCTTTTTCTCCCAAGCCTATCTCATTGCGGATTTCACAATTGCTGTGTTATGGTGTTAATAACAGGATGTTGTTACTGAGAATGAATTTGAGAAAAAACTCATATCCGATGTCATTCCACCAAGTGATATCGGTGTTTCGTTTGATGATATCGGGGCTTTGGAAAATGTGAAAGACACCTTGAAGGAGCTGGTGATGCTTCCTCTTCAGAGACCCGAATTATTTGGCAAAGGCCAGTTGACGAAGGTACATTTTGTCTGCGACTATATAATATATATATATATATATGTGTGTGTGTGCGTGTGTGTGTGTTGCTCTCTCTTCTTTGATGACTGAATATGCATACATGTGATCTTAATTTATAGCCTACAAAGGGTATACTCTTGTTTGGCCCCCCTGGGACTGGGAAGACAATGCTGGCAAAGGCAGTAGCAACCGAAGCTGGTGCAAACTTCATCAACATATCAATGTCCAGCATTACTTCAAAGGTTCTTTTTCAAACTATGACCACACTGTCTTAGTGAAAGATTCCTTCCTTCTGGATTTGGTTATGCATATGACATTTTTAGGTATTTGCTTTTGCAGTGGTTTGGTGAGGGAGAGAAGTATGTGAAAGCTGTTTTCTCCTTAGCGAGTAAGATTGCTCCGAGCGTCATTTTTGTTGATGAGGTATATGATCAAAAAGAGTTCAGAACCACTTTCTGTGTTCGTTGCAAGTTTTTCATCTATTGAATTTTGGGGATAAAAAAAATGGTTAGGTGGACAGCATGTTGGGAAGGAGGGAAAATCCAGGGGAACATGAGGCGATGCGGAAGATGAAGAATGAGTTCATGATAAATTGGGATGGGTTGCGGACAAAGGACAGGGAACGGGTTTTGGTACTGGCTGCTACCAACCGGCCATTTGACCTTGATGAAGCTGTTATTAGACGCCTTCCCCGGAGGTAGTAGAACATTTACTAGCATTAACTCTTCCTATCTTTGGAACACATCATTAGCTCATGTGTACTGTTGTGCAGGTTGATGGTTAATTTGCCAGATGCAGTGAACAGAGAGAAGATCTTGAGAGTGATTATGTCTAAAGAAGAAATGTCTCCCTACATGGATTTGGAAGCTTTAGCCAATATGACTAACGGCTATTCTGGAAGTGATCTCAAGGTCTCTCTCTCTCTCTTATATATATATCATTCTTCTCGCCCCTGCAAGATCTTGGTATATACACACACACCTCTTAAAAATGCATCACATTTCCCAATAATTATCCGTTTGGGTTGCAGAATCTGTGTGTGACGGCAGCACATCTTCCTATAAGAGAGATACTGGAGAAAGAAAAGAAGGTTGGTTTGGTTTTTTGGTGTCTGTCACTTTTTTTTGGAAGGGGGGGGGGGAGGAGGTTCAAAGCTGGATCAGATTTTTCAGTTGATTCATTACTGTGTGGATGTTTTTTTTTTGTAAACAGGAGAAAAATGCGGCTTTGGCAGAGAACCTCCCGTTGCCACCTTTGTATAGCAGTTCAGACATCCGTCCCCTGACCATGAATGATTTCAGGGTCGCCCATGAACAGGTATCTATATATATATATATATCATCTATATTAGCATCTTTATCAAACTACCGTAATTTTCCCCTTCTACCAGTAACTGCTAAACATGTCAAAGTACAGCAAACTCCGGAGGTCCCTGTGGTACCTTCTGGTTGCAATGATTGTATTCCAGACGTTGACATGAATGATGCTGGTAGTATGAATGATCATGCTGCTCTTGCTTCGGCGGAGAAAACTGTTGCTTCAACCTCTGGTGCTGCCATCCAAAATCTGAACTCTGATTGCAACGGAATGGATCCTTGCCAAGAAACTTATATATATATATATATATATATATATATGTGTGTGCACATATAAGCAGTAAAACATATACCGAAAGTGTGGGGAGAGATTCACTGAGTTTTGATGGATGAAGGTATGTGCGAGTGTGTCGTCGGACTCGTCTAACATGAACGAGCTTCAGCAGTGGAATGAGCTGTACGGAGAAGGCGGTTCCAGGAAGAAGACATCCCTAAGTTACTTCATGTAATGGGGAAGAGAGAGGCTGGATCATATGCAGTTTCTGTCGTCTCAATCAAATCCAATGTTGTACAGAAACAAAAGTTGCTTCCCCTCGCTTTTTTGTTTTCTGTAAGCTCAGAGCCGCCATTCTTTCTCTTTCGCCCAGACTCCTCAGGCTGCTGTTACCATATGTGATGTATATAAGAGGTTCTTCCTCCTCCTCCTCAGGTTTATGGTAAAAATCTCCAAACTCTTTTTTTTGGTTCATTGTGATTTCTTCTGTTTGGCAAAAATCTAACTACGGGATGAGCAAAGATGATCCCACCGCAGGCCAAACCAAAACTGAAGGAATCTGAACTGGAATACTGTTTACCATATATGATGTATATAGAGCTTCTGAGATGATTGAACTGGAATACTTTTTTTGCTGCCTGGCCCTAAGGATATGGCCACATGATTCTGAAACTGAAATGGGCAATGCATGCCTGCCTGCCTGCCTGTCTGGTCCCTGTCCTATCCAATTCGAGATCTTGGTTCCATTGTCAAAGTCTCCATCTTTTTAAATCATATGATGTGTAAAGTTGTTGAATGTGTCCAAGTTTAGGCTTTCCATGGCGGGTGTCTCAAAAAGCTTTTATAATTTTTTTTTATTAATTTATATGTAAAAATGGAAAGATTTCATGTGTTAAAAAAAAGTAGATACTGTGTAAGTTGATGATTAATAGGGCCCTTTGGAATACGTCGTCCATCCGTCACCGGGGGGGAAAAAGTCAACGATTTGACCATCTACTCGCTTCCTTCCAAGGATGCGTGTAAAATTCTTCCCCTTTCCCGGAATCCCTGGTTAATGATTACTGCCCTCATTCAATTCCACGCAACGCCTACTGCCGATCTCTCTCTCTCTCCTCTACACGGCCATGGAGGTTTTGTCTCACTCCTCAAGCTTTCTTCTCCCCTCGATTCCCGTCGATGGAAATCTGCCGCCGACGTACGCACTCGTTGTCCTCAACCAGCGTCTCCCGAAGTTCACTCCTCTTCTATGGGAGCATGGTACCTTCTCTTCTTCTCCTCCTCCGTTTGATTCGTGAGAGAGAACCCTCTCTCTCTCTCTCTCTCTCTCGTGTGGTTAGGGCTTTTTTGTTGTTTTCTCGTCGGTTAGTCAACGGTGTGCGATTTTCTGTGTAGAACAGCAACTCTGCGTCTCTGCGCTGATGGAGGCGCCAATCGTCTCTACGACGATATCCCTCTTTTCTTCCCTCATGAAGACGCTCTCACCATTCGAAACAGGTTCCCCCTCTTTTTTTCTTCTCCTTTTCACTTGTTGATTTCTGATTCCTTCTTACCCGGGTTTTGGATGTTGTTGTTGTTCGCATGCTGGTAATGTTTTGTCTGTTTGTGTTGAACGATTCACACTTTTGGCACCTTGGTTTAGATTGGAGAATCGATCAAACTCGGTACTTTTGATTAGAACGATTGTTCTAAGGGCCTGGTTCTTTTACTGGCCTGCTAAACCTGTAAACTTAGCTTGAAGAAACTAAATTAAGAGGTCTCTCAAATTTGAACACAGAGAAAAGGATTGGGCATGCAAAAGTTTAAAATTTTCATCATCGACTCAGGAATGTGCATCTGTGGCCTATTTGATTTTACTTGTAGTTTATGTTCCTTTCCTTTTTAGCTTTGATTTGTTTTCTTGAAGTTGGGTTTCATAATGTATTTGAATGTTTGGAATCTAATAGGTACAAGCCTGATGTTATCAAGGGAGACATGGACTCTATCCGGCCAGATGTACTCGATTTTTATGTAAGCTTGGTAAGAGCTGTTGCTGTTAGTAGTTTTGTTCTCTGTATATTTCAGTTTAATAAGCTCTTGGTTTATATTATAAGTCTGCCCTTTCTAGCTTTCAAATGAATGCCTGAGTGCTTTTCCTTCATCTGCTTGAATGGGATTCAGCGTCTTCCTTACATATCATGGCTTTTAGCTGATATCACATTGCTTGGTTTCGGTGTTGTGGTGTTATATGAAGTTATGTCCCATTTACATTGCTTTTACCTAATTGTGAGATTCATCACCATCCCCTTCCCCTTGTGTACTTCTCTCTCTCTGGTCCATGAATCTGGCTTGGTCTCTTTTTCAGGGAACTAAAGTTGTAGATGAATCTCATGACCAGGATACCACAGATCTACATAAATGTATCTCATATATCCATGAATCTACTCCCGACCATGAGAAATCCAGGGTAAGTCATGTTTCATGCTCCTATCTTCTGTTTATATAGTTTTCTTCTTCTTTCATGATTCATCTCGAAAATCAAAGTTGTCCTGTTTGTCACTGCAGTATTATGTGGGAATTCCGGTATCGATGCTTGTCTATTAGGTTTCTCTTGTATAATGTGTTTCCCTTACTTTTGAACTGGTAAGCTCCATATTCTTGCGACCGGGGCACTCGGTGGTAGGTTTGATCACGAAGCTGGAAACATCAATGTATTGTACCGGTTCTCGGCCATGAAGATAACCCTGCTATCCGACGATTGTCTCATCCAACTCCTTCCAAAGACTCACGCGCACGAAATACACGTTCTCTCCTCCGTCGAGGGCCCTCACTGCGGGCTTATTCCCATTGGAGCTCCTTCAGCTAAAACCACAACCACAGGACTGCAATGGGATCTCAGTAAGTGTAGCTCCTCTACCCTTCACTTGCACTCTCTCTGGTTAACCTTAATTCATGTGTGTAACGACACGGCAAGCCTTGTGTCTTGTCTTGTCACGTTTTCAGCCGAGACCGAGATGAGATTCGGGGGATTGGTAAGCACATCCAATATGGTTAAAGGGGAGAAAATCACTGTCCAGTCCGACTCGGATCTTCTCTGGACGATTTCCATCAAGCAGCAGTCGTGAAATTTACTACGCACAAAAAGGAAGACAGAAGCCCCTCTGATATTATACTTTGCTTTTGTTAATCCATTGTTACTTTATTAATGAAACGCCTTTTAATACGTAAAGGAAATGTTTGATTCATTGGTTTTGGGCATTCTATTCTATGGTCTTTACTTCAGTTGGGACAATAAAAGCCCATAAAGAACTGTATGTATTCCTTTAATGCCGCTTTTAATTGTGCTTTTACCGCAACGCAATCGTCGCTAAACCCCCAGACGCCACCGTCCTGAAAACGCTGCGTTTGCGTTTAGCTGTAAGTGTTGAATAGGATCCAAACATATCCACAAATTCCTGAATATTTAGAAATAGCTGGGTGTATTAAATGCCTTTCATTGAATATTTAATATAAACATCAAATAAATGATATTCAGATGTAAAAGATCGAACAGCACTAATTAAAACGCCAAATGAAGGGTTCTAATCAAGACCTAAATCTGAACCGTCCAAAGCCTCCTCCTAAATCTCACCGTTGGTTTCTTAATGACCCACCTGTCTAAAATTGAGTAGCCCGTACCTGATTATTTCTCGAGATCTATAAAAACAGTCTATCTGCAGACATTAGTCGATCAGAATAAACCAAAAAAAATTCGCGTCATCGTCGTTGTCCTGTTTTTCTAGGGTTCTAGAGTTTCCTTCTGTTTCCAGTAAACCATGAGGTAATGAAAGAATCCTTGTTCTCCTTCTGCGATGCCCTAGGTTCGCGTTAAATCCTTCGATTTGATGAACCTGGCTTCTCGGATTCTGACGTGTAGGGTTTAGTTGCCTTTTTGTTTTCGATATGAGTTCTCTTGGTAACGAGACGGGTCGTTTCTGATTTTTCGGTCTATTCCGAGTTCTACTTTCTCCGGATGCAAATTAGTTTAGGGTTTTTGGGCTTTTTGGATGGGGCTTATTAGGGTTTATGTTGTCGGTTGGAGGTTATCCATTTTGAGTTTTTCTTATTTAGGGTTTTGGCTCGATGCCTGGGGTTTAATAATACTTTGCAGGTTTAATCAGCTCTCGGATTTTGGCCTTGACCTTGGAACTGAAACTTTGATTTATTGATTTCGTCATTTATATATTTTTCCGGGACTTCCTATGAATGTGGAGATCTCGTATGCTGCATCCCATCCTTGCTGTTTGCTCTACTTTGTTTTTAAAGTTCATTGTTTTTATGTATTTGCAGTCGTCATCCGGAAGTGAAGTGGGCCGAACTAACAGACAAGGTTTTCCTTACCGTACAGTTGGCTGATTCTAAGAATACAAAAGTTAATCTCGATCCAGAGGGAGTCTTCACTTTCTCGGCCAATGCTGGACCCGAAAACCACGTCTATGAACTTAAACTTGAACTTCATGATAAGGTCAATGTGGAGGTGAGTTTTTGATACTATCTCCTCATCTATAGCCTTAATACCTATTACTGTTTCTAGTTTCATGTGACGTGATAAGTACTGCCCTTATCTTTTTTCCTTCCAGCCCAGCAAAATCAATATCGGAGTGAGAAACATATTTTGCATCTTGGAGAAGGCAGAGCCGAAACGGTGGGAAAAGCTGTTGCGCGGAGGGAAGCCACCACACTATGTTAAGGTTGATTGGGACAAATGGGTGGATGAGGACGAAGAAAAGGGTGCTGGTGAGCACTATGTGGACCATATCATTCCTTATGTCTAGGGATTATATACTGTTTAATGACATTAAACTTGTTCTGTCCCTTTTTTTGGTTCAGGTATGGGAGATCTGGATATGGGTGGAATGGATTTCTCGGTCTGTTTTAAAATTATCCCAAATTATTCTTTTGGTCCTTCATATTAATCTCAGAGATTAACATGGTGGGTTTTGCTTCTTGCAGAGTTTGGGTGGTGGAATGGGTGGCATGGGTGGACTCGGCGGCATGGGTGGCATGGGTGGACTCGGTGGAATGGAAGGCTTGGGTGGACTCGGTGGAATGGGTGGACTCGGTGGAATGGAAGGCTTGGGTGGACTCGGTGGAATGGGTGGACTCGGTGGAATGGATGACTTTGAGGACAGTGACGGTGAAGGTAAGGTCCTTGGAGACTTGTATTGTTGAATGTGGTCAACTGATTTTGGAGAGGTTGGTATTTGCTGGGCCAGTTAATTATTGATGAAGGAGCTACATCTGAAGATGGAATCTTAGTCACTCAAATTACAAGCATAATTTTATTCCTGGGTGACTGAGAGTATTGGCCAGGACATGTGCTTTGCTTTGCTTAGAAAAACATAGGGACGAAGTGATACTTCTTTACGGGTTTTGTATGAGAAATTTATCCACCTTGACTGCAATCTCGCTTCCTTTTGAAATGCTCGCTATGATGTATTCTGTGTACAGCCGAGTAAATTCCTTGTACTGATAATAGCAGAGGATTTTCATACTGAAACTTCTTAACTGCTTTGTTTCCGCAGAAGAAGCAGCTAAGCCTGATGATAAGAAAGATGGGGCAGAAGATAAAAAGGGGGCAGAGACAGGAGAGGCGAAACCCGAAGCACAGACCACAGCTTAGGAGCGAGGAGACACTGTTTGATGCTCTTAGTGATGAAAAACATTATGGTATTTTACTAACTGAGTGAGCTCTTCCAATGTCTACGGATGTTATATGCTTTTCCCCTTGTTTTTTTTTTTTTAAATGTTTCTTCCTCAATTTGCTGCTTCATGGATTGTTAAATTTCCCATATCCTCAGCACATTTGTTATGGCTATTCACTGCTCTTGTCTTTTGCGCCTCTCTTTTTCTGTTTCGAACTTGGGGGATGTTTGGTAGTGAAGTAGTGTTCATAGGAAAAGCCTTTCAATAGTTTGCACTTCAAAGCAATCGGTCAAATTTCTGTAGTGTTGAAAGCATCATGATCTCCCTTGGAAATTGCCAAACTGTTGTTTTCAATCCACGACAGTGTAAAAAGTTTACCAGTTTAAGAAATTTTCCAAATTCTAGAATTCCTCCCTGCGGTCATTCCTGACTCGGGTCTTTCTATGAATGGAAAGAGTTTTACGCTTTGACAAAACCATTTTTTGAGCAAATCGTCACATCAGAAGCAATCACCATCTCACAACAGAACAGACAAGCACGATATCATGAGTTTGACAGCTTATTCGTGAAGAGGTTTCTGCTGTCCAGACAGCCATGCAGACTTGGGTTTGTTTCTTTTCGTCAGACCAAGAGTTTATATGCCCATGAAGGTGCGGCACTGCAAGTCCCAGTACTCTTTCGCTTGCTGAATCCTCTCTGCTCTCTCCGTTCTTCTCCTCTCTTCCCAGTATCCTCTGCATCTGCCACCCATATTTCTGCTCAGTCTTTTTGCGGAATCAATCTATTCCGAGGGACTAACTGAAGAATAACGATATGTACCTTCGTCTCAGCAGGATACTGAGCTCGTCCAAGTGTACTGCCCCTTCATAGACATGAACCTGTACATGAGAAAACCGATAATGGGTCACTAGGATAATTCCTAAGATTAGTATGTGATATTAGACTGACCTCACGGCAAAGAGGGCATTTCTCCGTCGGCTCTGCGGATTTCAAGCCATCGATTACGCTTACTGATGCAGCAGAACAAGCACACATGTAACAGAATATGTGACCGCAGGTTAGAGACACCGGATCAAACACTGTGTCCTGTCATACCACCAAATTCAGATCCTTAAATTTTGAATACTTCCATCACTTGTTATAAGTAAATACACAGATAGTTTTATGGTTGATGCAAGAAGATTCTTCAATTAGATACTAAAGACACTTGGTCCTGAAAGGGATCTGCAGGAGAGTGGAAGAGCACTTAGACAAGGATTCTTTGGCAATAGGAGACTACATCCCAATTGGCTGATATATTTTTCTTTTATCATCATATCATCAAATAAGAAATTGGTCAGATAATATTATTTTGTAAGAAGATTCCAGTATGAGATTCTTTCAAGTCTGAGGTCACTTACCAGGCAGATGGAACAAGTCAGGTCAATGTCAACCTTTACAGAATCAAAGAGCTCGCATGAAAGGAAAGGCTTCCCATCGTTGAACATCAGCGAGCAGCCCTTGAACAGTGCAGAAGGATGGGTTGAATGTTCCGATCCCGACTTTTTCTGAGTTTCCCTCAGGTTGATGTGAAATGCCATGAGCTCGCAGAGCCATGGTGACTGCAGGATTTCGATGTGCATTCTCTGGACTTTGGTTTTGAACTCCTGCCCTTGTTTGGACTCATGAATCTGAATATATATTAAATCATGAATATGGAGGCCGTGCTCACTTGGAAAAAATGGTACAGAAGGTAGATTGAACCACCTAACGTTATTTTAACTAACGGCTAAATCTTTCATCTGAAAGGAAAGAACAACATGCATGTAACAAAACGTTTCAAAGCACCGTGAGGAGCATTAGGAACCTTAAACAAAGAGAGAAGGTGAGAAACTCAAGTAATCCAAGCAAGTAATTCACCTAAATGCTTTGTTAGACCTCTATAATAAACTCGTTGCAAGATTTATTAGTGTGTTATTCAAACAACAGAGTGTAGTAAGCAAAGTATTGTATGATAAACAGGGAGAGAAGGGTACCTTGTCATATTTCTTGAGGATTTTGCGGATGGCGACAGCGTTAATGAGGGCATAAGAGACAAGATCCTTGCCTTCTTGAATCAAGGCCATATGGTTACGTTGACGATGATCACCTTTGAACCAAATCAGATACTTTCTGAAACCAGAAGCCAAATGCAGCTCCAGCAGCTTCCGGGCATTCTCGTTGAACCATCCCACCACCTTCTCCATTTCCCTCAGCAGTTCCGGGAAGAAGGTTCCATCACAAACTGCAGGAATTCAATGTTATAAAAAGAAAAACAAAATGTATCAGATTTACACTGAATAATGTACGTGGTAAAAAGAATTCGTTGCATTTCTACTGCTGTTTTCCTTCTTGTTTCAACTTAAGGGTCTCTCATATTGTGATTAACACATACATTCTTTGAAACTTCCTATGATCAAAACCATACATTATTTCATGTGATAAAACTGAAATTAATTGACTTTGGATATGTAATAATCTTTGTAGTCTCATTGTATAAAACTGAAATTATTATAACCAGAGCCGCCGGATGATTAAAAAAGGGTCCTTATCAGATTCAGCATTGATGTCAACATTATCAATTTTGGATAACCGCCTCCACTTCAGATCACTATCTAAATTCGGATAATATAAAACAAGAAAAAAAGGTGGCGCAAGCGGATTTCAGATATTCCCCAGGAAAAACGTCAAAAGAAGAAAAAGGCTCGAGCTTTAAATGATTATGTAGACAAGAACGGTGTTAGGGAAATTATGTCGAACAGAACCTGGGCATTGTCGTGGACAATTTTCACGGCGATCGAGTGCTTCACTCAAATCCATCGGAGCAGAAAAATCTCGCCTGCATTTCTTCAGAATCTTCTTCAGATTCTTAAACCCAACTCCAGGAAGATTCTTCCTCTCCTGTCCCTGCATGTACTCCTCGTACTTCTTACAGAACTTCATTTTCTCCCCGACAAGAACAAAAATTCCCCCACCTTGTCTTTCTGCTTGCTCTGTTTTTTTTTTCCCTTTCACGACAAACAAGTACGCACACAAATAAGAGACAGAAAATTTAGATGACCATCAACAAAGCCCGTTTACTGAATCTGAACAAGAAATCAAATCAGCACTTGAGATGAATGTTTGGATTAAATCTCAATCAACCCAGATGATTTTTTCTCTCTCTCATGGTTTTTTTTCTCTCGATCACGGGGATTGTCTCGCCCACGAAAGGAACAGAGAGGCGTATTTATGGGGGAAGGAAGTGGAGAGAGGCGGCTACCCAAAAAAAAAAAAAAAAAAAAAAAAAAAACAGAGCTCGTAAAAAGTCAAATTTATTGGAAGCATATCGCTTAAGTGGAAAAGAAGCCAGCGAATATAAAAACGGTGCATTTGGAAAAATATTATATTATAGAAATCTTATTATTGGAAGATTTAATGGGAAATAATTATTTCATTTATATAGTTTATGACCTATTCTGAACAACACCCACCATATGAAAAAGTTGTGTGCAAATCGTGTCGTCGTTTTCTGAATGTTGTATAGTTTCTTGTAAATGTAAACTTCTTTTAACGAAAATATCAAATGGGATTGTTAGTTGGCAATCTTTTGAAAATTAAGAAAATAAAAGGAAGACGAAATTGGATAAAGATGCCATGCCATGCCACGGCGCAACCAAAGGGGTTAGGTTGTGAAAATGTTCTTTTTGTGGGGCCAAATTAGAAATTCGATGATACGATGCGTAGAAAATGTAAATTCTGTAGAAGTAAAAAGCATTCGTATTGGATTTTGCCAAATCCGGCCGCTGACTTTTTGCGTTATTTACGTTTTGACCCCAAATTTCTGTTTGGGTTCTACGTAATCCTTCACCACGCCGTCCTCGTATATATACTATATATATATATATTCCGTCAAACGATCATATCTTAGTTTTACATGACAAATATACATATTTTATAGCATGATGCTTATTTATAGATGTCAAATAACCAGTGGGTCTTGTTTTTTTTTAAAAAAAAATAATGTTGGGTATGTAGTTTCTCCTACTGAGCATATGTTAAAATGCGACAAACCTTATTTTTGAAGTTTTATTTATTGAACTATGTATATACCCTAAATATAAAAAAATGAGACACCGATTAAAAAAAAAAAACCTTAACTAAATTAGTTATACATAAAATAAATATATAAACTAGAATATTTGTCTATTAGCAAAAGGACAAGCTAATGACTTATGGTTTCTCGTGATGCTTTATTTTCTATTTGTGTTACATAGGGACAAAGATCGATGTCCATTCGACGGTCGAAGGAGTCAAACCCAAATCGAATCTGCAATCAACTCAAACACGTCGACACTTTATGGACCGAACGAAACTCGATAATCCTTTTTTTTTTTTTTGTCTAAGAACCCTAACAATTTGATGAGTATTAATTTCCAGGAAAAAAAAAACTTTAAGATAAATGGATAAGATTGGAATTGCCACTTAAAAATTCGTAATTTTCAAGATTCGCCTAATTTGGTGGTTGAGAGAGAGAGAAAGAGAGAGGGGTAATAAAAAAAATACTGAGCTAAATAATCAAAGGGTAATTATGGTAAAACAATTACTTTTATATATATATATATATATAATCAAACGTAGACTATAATTACACTACCACTATTTTTTCGGCACACTGTCCTTGCCAATTAACAATCGTGATTTTTCTACTAAAATGCAGTTACCAAAAAAAAAGGCGCTTCATCCACATAATAATTGCAATCATGACCTTCCAATTTAGTAATTTTTTTTTTGTTATATAAAGCATTACCCATTGTTTCACGGTGGTAACCATATGTTATTTAATTAATTTGGTCTTGTGGGTGGCATAGTTGTATGAACAAAGAATGATGAAGATAATCTAATAAAGTAAAAATGCAGATGCATCATGTTAAATACTATATTCTTCCCTTTATTTTTGTTATATAATAAACGGTCCACTGATTTTAAGGCGAGGTGGTCGTGCCCTCTTTACGTGAAATATGATTATTCTTGACCAAATAAAAAAAATGACCAATATGGGGTTTTTTATAAGGAAATGTTGGCCCCTACGCAATTGTAATCCGTAATAAATAAACACATGCCAAATTAGGCTATAATGTTAATCGGAGAGATATGTTATCATAAAACGGTCCAACATTTAATCTATGAAAAAAATAAATAACTAAAAAAGCTGAAAATTTCCTTCAAAGATTAATATTTTAACCATACCGAATCCAATAAAAAAATTAAATGATTATAATTTTTTAAAATTAAAATAATCATATCTGAATATAACCAAAACCGAAACCTGAATAAACCAATCCAATCCAAGTTAACTCCTTCGAACCCCGCATTCTGTTCTGTGAAAGCCCCGAAGGGAATAGGTACGCGATTTCCGGTTAAACAAAACCAGAACAAACCGATGAGTTTCGGTTTAATAACACAACAGACTCTCCTACAAAAAAAAAAAAAAAGACAATAAAACCAAGAAGTTCATCTTCATAAGGGAACATTCAGAATCTGAAGCATCGTTGCCGTGATATTACAAACGGAAATTTAAAAGAGTATCACAACAATCCATGAGAATCCCGAATACAACTTGCGACTTTTTTTTAAAGAACATAAAGATATGATCCATCCACTTACGACAACGAAGGAATAAACACTTTTCCTCCATAAATGCAGCTCCTGCTTCTTGGGAGTTTCAGAGATATTCTTTTCACTTGCCACTGAATCTTACCTGCAACCAAAACATGTTCCAAGTTCTGTTTTAGCAACTGAGATAAGAATCGAGGATTGGTAATGACATGAACTGAGTAGATACCGAGATGGGCTCCTGCTCCTGCTGCGGTTAGGGCTCTTGGTCGGGCTTGGCTTGCTAGGGCTCTTACTCGCTTCCTTCTGATGCTGCGACGTGGAGATTTTTAAGACAGATTAACAATGGAAAAACATATAAAGGCATCACACTTTCGATCAAAATTGCCTCTCCTGTCCCTACTGCGTTAAACTGAAGGAGAGATCTTGGCTTTCGCACGGTAAGAACAGAGCACATTAGCAAAAGAGAGAGTTACAGAGAGGCAAGAGTATGTCAATCAAGAGATTACTCACAGAAGGCAGAGGAGATGCTGATCTTGATCGAGATCTGCAAAATTCCGAGAAACAAACCCAGATTTAATATCCACTAGTTCCTGTTTAATAGCGTTCACCAAAGAGCCTTGATGCCTCTCCCATGTCAGAAATCAACCAAGAAATGAAAAGATACGAAAAAAAAAATCAACTTTAGACAATTTCAAGCAAAAAACATAAACCAGCCAAGGTAAAGGTAAGAAATTCGGTAAAAGCAATGGACCAAGAAGTGGGAGTCTTAAGGCAACCGGTCCTCTCAAACCCAGTGGACAGAACAGAATCAGTTCTGAATGTGACACATCCATGAGAATCCAGATAGCTTGTTGGAGGGAAGATAATGAAAATATCTTTCCCATCTCATCAACAAACCCTTCCAGAGGATACTAAGTTAAACTGAATCCACAGAGCCATCATCCATAGAGCCAACTTAGTTTACTGAAATCCCGACATAATATTGTCCATCCACTGTTTCCACTGTTACCCATGTAGCAGCAACTGGAGATTAGCGATGGTATATCAGAAAACCGAGACAATATAGAAGTTCCAATTTCAAAGTTGCTCATCTAAAAAAGGAGCATACCTCTGGGTGTACGACCAAGACATCCCATCCAGATTAATTACCAATTTTTTTAGTTGACTGTATGTATATCCATATCTATGGAACAAAACCCGTTTTCATTCCCGGTGAGAAAAAAAAAAGGCAGACTTCAGAAGACAAGAATTAAAAAGCCTTAACCAAAAGAACTGAAAAGAACAGAACAGACTACAGTACGGTTAGAAGAATATGCAAGGCTAATATTCGCATGCCTCGTGAAATGGTTTCAGTTGACACAAATTTAATTTTCATGTTTCAGATATCCACCCTGACCACATTGTCTTAGACCACATTGTCTTAGACCACACAGACCATCCTCAAATCATTATGACTAAGATTTGTTATCCGACGAATCAGTAAGCAAAGTGTAAAAGAAGAAATCATACCCAAGTGGAGACCTTGACCTTGACTTAGAATGGGCGCGAGGAGATCTTGATGTAGACTTAGCAGGCGACCTACGTGAAGATCTAGCCTTTGGGCTCCTGCTCTTGCTACTGCTCCTGCTCCTGATCCTGCCTCGGTTCAAGCTGCGGCTGTGGGTG
>NW_010967707.1:510729-539041 GCF_000463585.1 Tarenaya hassleriana | reverse complement strand
CCCACGTCCACGGCTACGGCTCCGACTGCGGCTATGGCTCCTGGAATAGGACCTACCACGGCCAGGGCTCCTAGAGGAATCCCTCCTCGAATCATATTCTCTGACCTACATTCATATAGAACAATAAGTGAAGTGCAATGAAAAGATTACTGTTCACAGACTACTAGACTTTGGCATACCCGGACATATCCACGGGAAAACGCGTTACGGAACTCTGAGTCGTCAAGTTTTTTTATCTGTAGATGAAGAACGAAACTCGTTAGGAGCCAACAAATTAAAAACCGCCATTCACACAATTAAACCCAGGACAGGACAAGGAGAATATCTCACCGCATACTTCATGTCCTCATAGCTGGTATAATCTACAATTCCAGTTGTACCTGCAAAACAGGTTACCAAAAAGTTAGATGCTTTAAACATCTAACTTTCATTTCGACTGAGCAAAACATGGCAAGAAAATGAAACATTCTAAGGACATGGACACTAACCTCTACCGTCACGGAAAACTTGAGAGAAACAGACATCACCTCCTTTACGCATGTGATCCTATGGTGAATTACTTGATGTCAAGATTCAGTAATCTTCAAACATACTTGAAGGAAACATAGAGCTTATCCACCACTCCATACTCACCTTGAGGTCTTGCCATGAAGCAGAAGAAGGCAAACCTGAAACTATAACTGCTTCGTGGAAAAATTTTCAAGTTAGAGTTGAATCCTAAAACCTTGGCCAGAAGAATCCCAAAAAGATACACATACCGCGATACTCAGATCTCTTAGATGGCCCACGTCCACCACGACCACCACTGTAACTACTACGAGTTTCCATAGCTGAACGCCGCCCACCATGAGCTAGTTCGACCTACAATAAAGGAAAAGGCCAGTACAGTGCATCAAATATTCTTCCACATCTGCCAGAAGAACACGTACAGTTGTGTGTAAAAGACTGAAATTTCAAGATGAAGTTGATGAACTAACCCGCAACCGATGTCCATCAAAATCATAGCCATCACGACCATGGATTGCATCTTCAGCATCTCGGGCATCTTCAAACTAAAGAAGATAGTTTCTTGAGTGAGAACACATATAATAAGCATTTACAATTATTGGCAGCAGTGACTCAGAACTAGTGCAATTCCTAAACATGGGCACAAAGTGTCAGGATTAAAGAAAGGAATGACATGAAAGAACCCAAAACCGAAGTCAAGATTTCTGAAACATGCGACTGCGAGGATGAAGTCATGTGATTGAACAAGTGAATTCACCTCAACGAATGCATAGCCAGGAGGCCTAGGTGGGATCTTCAGATCAATCTGAACAACAGGTCCATACTACAACAAAAGAATAAAAACAAGTACCATTATAACTTCAATCGAACAATCACGATCCTAAAGTAGGAAAAAGATCCATATTCAATCAATCCAATTTCTTGGGCATAGCATAATTTTCAACACCAAGGATAAGACAAGCTCAACCACATAGCATTGCCTTCATATTTCACAACACAACATTCAAGGAAAACGCGAAGAGAGAGACTTTGCTTCTAAAACGCAAATTACAAAGTCGGAAACATCAAGTTCTCTCATCTCTTTTTAACAAAAGAAATTTGTAAAAAAAACGCATATACCTTGCTGAACAAATCTTCAACCTCTCTCTCACGGATATCACCCGGAAGGTTTCCGACATACACAGTTCTACTCGAGCGACTGCTCATTCTTCCTGATCAAATCAAAACACAACCCAAAACGTCAAAATCCAAGCTATTGCGTATCCCGACAACAATTCATCCGACCCATAACCAGAATGAAAAAAAAAATGCATGTAAGAACGGAGAAAGCGAAACAGAGAGGGAAATATAAGACCATAAAACTGTAAAAAGGTGAAATTTCGTACAGCGTAGAGAAGATCTGATAGAACAGGAGAAGTGGGAGAGGACGAAGTATCACCTGTTTTTGGATTTGAGATCCGCTCGGTGAGGTTGCTCCGAAAGTTGGGAACTAGGGTTTTCGAAATGGCTAATGGTTGGTTAATGATGGTATGATATCACGTGCCTCGCGTGGTCTCTCTTTTCCACTTGTTTCTTTTTTCTTTGGAAAAAAAAAACTAACAAAATCCAAAAGTATGTCAAAATAAAATCTTGAATTTATGTGAAAGAAAAACCCTTCATTAAGCTTGAATTTTATATAAATACCTTTCGCTTTTTACGTACAAATATAATATTCGTAGTGAGAAATGTTTTGCTTAAATTTGCAGATTATCCAAACCCAGCTCAAATCAACTCTTAATCCGCTTTTGGCTGGCCCGAGATTTTCCGCGAATGAAAGTCTCGATCTTCCCCGATCGAGTTGGGAGGAAGATTTTGCTCTTCATCCTGTTTTTTTTCCGTAATTGATCTGGAAAGTTCTCAGCTTTATGTCCCAGAAACATCCGGAATCGTCGTCGCGGAACTCCATTGAATCCTGCACCTTGCAACTCCTCTCATGGCGTCCATATCAAGGAGCCGCTCCCAAAACCCTAGACCCGTCTGAGCCATCGAAACCCTTCAGCTCCACCAATGGGTTTCACTCCACTCCCAAGCGACCTTGCCTCCCCGACCGCTCCACCTCCTTCTCCATCGAAGCCATCAGTCGCCTCTCTCTCGCTGATGCCGAGATCTTCGGCGGCGGCGGCGGAGGGAAGGCTCCGGCATCGAATTACAATAAGGGAAGTCTCCGATTGGTGGCTAGGAAGCGGCGGCGTCGCGGGTCGAGATCGGTTTCCGGTCGGAGCAGCGACTGGAGCGGGACCCTGAGGTGCTGCTCTGTCGGAGCTCACGGGACTTGCTCGGATTATCCGTTCGCCGTCGCTACGGATTCGAGCGGCGAGCTGTTCGGCGACGCGAGCTGGGCCTCTGACGTAAGCGAGGTGCGAAACTCGCGGCGGGAGCGGGATTCCGGCGGTGGCGGGAGCGGGGAGAAGGACGGCGGAGGATTCGGGATCGGGATCGAGCCGATGGGCAGCGAATCCGGGTACGGGAGCGAACCAGGGTACCGAGGGGATGCTGAGATCGGGTATGGAGACGAGTTCGACGAGGAAGAAGAAGATGCTAAGCTGATGTTCTGGGGAGGTAAATTCTGGAACTTTCTGGATCCTTCCATTGCAGCTCTTAGTTGTAGATTGAGTGTAGTTCTTGAAATGGTAGCTGTGGAGATGAGATTAATCTATCGTACTTGTGATCTGCTCTACTTTGTGTCTGAATCCCAAGTTACTGACTGCATTCTGATCCATTGTCGTCACCCCAAACCCAAAGAGAGACACTTTGGTGATGCTTGTCTGCGTTGTAGCTTTCTTTCGTGAAAGATAACGTCAAGGAGATGGATGTTTAAAAACTGATACGGTTTCTGTGTTTAGCGCGCAGCCATGGTATTGAGAGATCTGTTTCGGTGTTGTGATACAGATTCGAGAATGGAGGTGGTGGTCGAGGAGAAGGAATTCTCGGACATAAAAGCTCACTACAACAGGTGCCGCAAGAAGAAGCATGACTACAAATCTCTAGATTCCATGAGATAACACCATGCCTTCGATCCATTCACTTTCTCTTGATTCTTGATCACTGTAAAAGGCGAAAGCTTTTACAAATACAGGATTAACACACTTCTTCACAACCATTGCTATCTTGAAAAACCAAAGTTGTTTGCTTTCTTCTTTTTTTTTGTGTGTATGGAGTCCAAGTGATATGTAAACTAACCAGATACGCTGTGTTACTGAGAAAACTAAAACTAAATACGCTGTCTGTTGCAAATACACGTGTTCATACAGGTTATCTCTATTGGGCCTGGTTTGTTATTTGGGCCTACCATTAATACGCTCAGGTTTTTAAGCGGCCCATTGGGCCTAATCTGGTCATTTTGAAACCCCAAGTGCGGAAACCCTATCTGCCCCCCCCCTCTCCATCCCTCTAGCCCTCATATATTCTTAAGATCGCCGCAGAGGAAGTGGAAGAGTCGATCCTCCGTTCGATTTTGTCGACTTTGCGAGGTTTTTTTTTCCGGCCAAGGAGTTGGGGCGACGATGGCTCGAGGAGCGGCGGCGACGGCAGCGGGAGGGAAGAAGAAGGGATCGACTTTCCTGATCGACTGCACAAAACCAGTGGATGATAAGATCATGGACATCGCCTCCCTTGAGAAGTTCCTTCAGGAGCGGATCAAAGTTGGCGGCAAGCCCGGTGCTCTTGGCGATGCCGTCACTATTACTCGCGACAAGAGCAAAATCACTGTCACCGCCACTTCCGACTTCTCCAAACGGTATCTCTCTCTCTCTCTCTCTGTGCGTGTATGTGTTTGTATATCTGGTAGATGTTGAAACAGGAGTGTTTTGCTGGTATATCCTTGATCTTATGTTACCTTGGATGAGGATTTAGTACTGGGGACTTAGATTCGAATGAGGAGTGTTTTGCTGAGAATTTTAGGGTTCTTGAAGCTCAGGTGCTATGTTCATTCGCGTGGGCTATGTGTCGTGATTTTGTTGGCTATCGTTTATGCTGATTATGTATTGCAGAAGATAAAGCTGTCATTTCTCATTTGCAATGAATGCCCATGTAACTTGTGAGCAAAGATATATTGTTGCTGCTGATTTTGCTGTTAATGTAAAGCAGACGCCGTATCATTGGACAAAACTTCATCTGGCCTAGACATTGAACCCTAGATCCCCTGATGTGGTGTTGCCCATCTAAACATGAGAGATTATCAATTTGCTATTTAGGAACTTGAGATTGGTTGTGCAATAATAAACCCTATTGGGTCAGGGTGGCAACTTCTCTATTGGCTCATATCACTGCCATCAACCTTAAAATGAATGTCTTTGAGCATCTGCGTTCTTCTGTTTCTAATTCTGTTTGCTGTCTGAAGCACACATTCCATGATATTGAATCTGGATTTTGAAAGGAAATGTCTGGTGTGATCGTTGATTGTAGGTACCTCAAGTACTTGACGAAGAAGTATCTGAAGAAGCACAACGTGCGTGACTGGCTGAGGGTGATTGCCTCCAACAAAGACAGAAATGTCTATGAGCTACGATACTTCAACATCGCAGAGAACGAGGGAGAGGAGGAAGACTAAGCTTCTTCTTATTGCTCTACCTCCTTTTGTGGGTTTCTTTTTGTTCTCTGCTTGCTGCCTCCGTTGCTATCTTAGTTCTGATTATTACTGTGAAACCTTCATTTCATGTAACTTGAAGTTTTTGGTTGTTCGAAATACTCCAATGGGATCCAGAGAAATCGTTGTTTTGGTTTGTATCAGACTGTTCATGGCATTAAATTCAAAGGGTTTATGATATTATGGATTTGCATGTTCTTAAACGACAGTTTAGTTTGATTCTTGACCTAGCAAAACAACATTTGTACTCTTGGTCTTTTTCTTTTGTGCCAAAACTTGTACGGAATGAAGGCTGATTTAAACCTCTGGCACGCAGACACAGTGATGAATAATGGGCTTTTATTATGGGCTTCTGATATGGGCTAATAATACAAGGCCTTGGAATCAACCTCAGAAATTCAAAGCCCATAAAAGACTTTAAAGAAATAAAGTAGAGAAATTTGTTCTCACGCGCCTGTTGTTGGACATGGTGACAGAGTCGGCAAAAGCCACGCGCTCTAAGTGCGCGTGGGAAAATGTATGATTGAAATGGGCCTGAACGTTAGGGGGTAGTTGAACTCCATTTCGAGCCCAACCGGCCCACTATTATTTTAGTTTATAAATAAATATTCTTTCTTTTACAGGTTAAAAAAAGTCAAAAATCTGTTCATCTGAATCTACAGTAATGGCTGATCGAACTTTGAGGAGATGATGGAAACTTCACCTGTTCATATACACTTTCCGGCGAACGCTCTCCTACGCCGGCGGAGTCCTGCAAGCTCCGGCCTTTTCGTAAAGAGGAAACTACGATTGAGAGCTGAGCGAATCGGCGACGAGAACGACCCCTTTCTCCAATCAGCCATAGATTCAGCATCTCTTCGTGTACAAGAAACCCACCGAGCAGGCAATGTCTCTTCATCACTTGCGTAGTCGTGTCTTAATGTCTCATTTTCTCTCAGGCATCTCGTCGAACAGTTTCCGAGCGAGCTTTGCTTCAACTTCTAGGAGCTCGATTGGTTAATCAAGTGCTAATTTTGATGGTTCCCCAGCGAGTAATCTTCAAACATCTTACGAGAAGTTATCTACTTGCAGAGCCTCTGTTCATCGATCCATATGCCGATTGCTTTCTGCAACCTAATGAGAGGCGGAAGAATGTGAATGAACGCGAGCGACATTACTGCCTTGCAACGAAGTTCATCGATGATAAGTTGTTAGATATTGCTAATGGCATTGATGGACTGAAGCAAGTATGTTTCGAGTCTTAGCAGCATTGGTTGATTTTTCATTCTTTTTTCTCTACATGGGATTCTGTGGTGTAGCTCTGGCGATATGTTGCAGGTTGTACTACTCACTGATGGGATGGACACTCGGCCCTACAGGCTTAATTGGCCAACTTCGACCATGATTTTTGATATTTCACCGGAAAGGGTGTTTAAATTCTCATCGGAGAAGCTACAAGGTTTGTGCTTTCTTTGTTTTCATGGTGTTTGTTTTATATTTTTTCTGAAGAGAATTTGGCAAGTAGCTGTTGTTCTTGACTGTTCTCAGTAACAGGCATTGAGTTGAGTTGAGGGTAGATTTTGTTTATGCTTTCCCTTCTGTCTGCTTTTGTCTCGGTGGATAATGGTTACATGCCGTGGTAAACGTATAAGATGTTTACTCTATGAGAACACTTAGCATTTTGCGATTTCCATGCCCTATATTTCAAGATTCCCGAGTTCGTGAGGTCGTTTTGTAATGGCGTATTTTATCTCGTTCATTGATCAAGGTGTTGGGGCTAGGATCCCTAGAGGGTGCTTGTTCTCTCATGTGTCCATGGAATCCACAAATATAGAGCAAAGTTTATGCTCGAAAGGGTTCAGTGGAAATCGGCCAAGTATATGGGCAATCCAGGTGATATAGGATTTCAACATCTCCTGGTCTTCTTGCATTGTAAAGGCCTCATCTTTAGTAAAAAAAATTGTCTACTCTTGCAGGGATTACCTCTCTTGACATTGTCAAGCTTTGAAGATATTCTATCGGTCGTTAGTAGCATGGCCATGAACGAATGTTGTTTCTTTGGGGAGCTGCCTTGCTGGTTAGCTCAGACGGAGAACATGGTCAAGGTCATTATCCCTAACACACCCTTGCACCTACCCAGCAAATAGAGAGTCTGAATGTTTGATTGTATGCAGCCGGATGCGACGAAATGGATGGACAAACTTTTCATGAGCAATGGTTTTCGGGTGGATAGAGCTAGCTACGAGGACATTGCGACGAGCTTAGGTAGGGAAATGCCGACAGGAAAGTACGAGAACATATTGTTCGTGGCTCAACAGCTTAGGTTCTCTGATGATCAGGTTGGTTAACTCCTTGTGGTGTATGTTCCAAATTCCAATGAACAAAACAGCTATTGTCCAAAAAAAAGAAACAGAGTATTGACATGTTACAGTACCATGAAACGTGCCCAGATGGAGACATGGAGACGAGAGTTTCAGAGGATCGAGGAAGACGGGGATGAAGAAGGATTCGAAGAGCTGTGAAACACAACCTGCACCATACAACTTTCCTGTGCTAGAGAATTATGTACCATACAACAACCTTTGGATGGATGGGGAAGAAAAACTCAGCAACTAACCTAAGAATGGGTGCAGGTTGAACATGATTCTCTCACTCTCTCTCTCTCTCCCTCTGGATGAATGGGGAAGAAAAACTCAGCAACTAACCTAAGAATGGGTGCAGGTTGAACATGCTTCTCTCACTCTCTCTCTCTCTCTCTCTCCCTCTGGATGAATGGGGAAGAAAAACTCAGCAACTAACCTAAGAATGGGTGCAGGTTGAACATACTTCTCCCTCTCTCTCTCTCTCTCTGTATGATATGGAAGCCATTCATCTCTCATCCAAATCCCATATCGGATGAAAGGAACACAAAAGAAGAAAGAATCCTTTTTCCCAGGGCCATTAAACAACAATGTAACTCATGAACAAAGACATTATGTTGACAGACATTCACTGATTCTCACTTCACATTCCCCCTTCAAACACTTTTCTTTCACTATTCTACTCCAGACAGGCTCCTACATACAATACCTCTGTTCCAAGGACGGTTCTGTACCACACAAGTTCAGATTTTGATTACCCGAACGGTGCTAAGACTGAGAGCGGCTACAAACTAATGATAGACGAAATGGAAATCAGAAATTGCTGTCAAATTATTGGATGGAGACGGAAATTATACAGAAGAACGTCAATGCGCATTCAAGAGTTCAGATTCGGTGCCAAAGATGGCATTTTGACAACAACACAATTACCTTCAAGCAGAAGAAACCAAAGGGCTTCTCCCAGATTCCTCCATTTTCGACCCTTTGCAGTCAAACCCACAGCCGCATTGCGGCGACTCGAAGAAATTGTCGATCCCGAAGTTAGCGGACGTGATCCCGACGGAGAAACCGAGCTCGTCGCCATTCCTGACGACCTCCACGATGTTGAGCCACAGGAACAGGACCTTAACCTTCACACCAGTCAGCTTTGTGAGCTTGTTCGGCGATATGTACCCACTGATTGTGGATTTGTAGTTCAACTGGTAAGAACCTTCGAGAGAGAAGCTGCACGAATCGTTGAAATACGCGTGGAACTTCCCGGTGGATCTATCCAGATCATATCCCACCACTCCCTGAGGAAGGATTCCTACGGGGAAGTTGTAACTCTGGAGGACGGTGTACGCCGATGACCCATCGGCTGCGGATGTCGAAGGAACATGGAAGAAGAAGAGAAAAGATGCGATGAGAATCGGAGTGAGAGACATAGGTCTTTGTCCAAAGGAATCCAGTTCGATTGTCTCCGAGAAAAAGGAGAGATTTTCCCGTTTGGATCTCTTTTTCCGTCACTTTCTCGGGGAAAAAAAGGGAGCTTCCGGGGAAAGACGACTATTCAAGCTTTTAAGAGTTGAAAATATCTTCCAATGAGCCGTGTGGGAACCAAATTGCACATTGGAACGACACCGTTTCGATGACAAATGACACGTGTCGCGAAACTGGACTAGAGAAAATCCAGAATTTATTTATGAGACAAAAGGCCTAAACTTTAATTCAATATACTCAAAAGGCCTAAACTTTCAAAAGGAAAACACAAACCCATCATAATAAATCATCGTCACCTACTTTACAATCAAACGCACGCCCTTCAGGGTCGTGACTCGGCCGGTGGTTTGTGACGCCGGAAATGGTGGGCCGGTAATTGATCCGGTACGACTCGATCTTGAACCGGCAAGTGCCGTTGAAGTTCACCGCGGTTGAACTCGCCGGTTTCAGGGTTCATTCAGGTCATTGTACAACACTCCTTTTGGGGAGGATTCCGACCGGCAAGTTGTACCCAATGACAACCTCGTAGGCCGACAGCTTTTGGTCGGAGAATGCGAGAGAGTAGGAGATGAGGAGTGAGAGGAGGAAAACCGAAGTGGGTTTTGCGTTTGGAGACACGGGTTCTTAGTTAAGCTGTCTGGATGTACATAGACAGTAGGGTAAGTGGTTGGCACAATGGGTGTGAACCTAATGAGCCGAGGTAAGACTTGTCTCACCAGTTCTGTTCGATGTATACGGAGAGCGAACATGACAGATAAACCATAATCCTGGTCTATGCAAGCTGCTCGACAAATGCAGTGAAAAGTTGACAAGAACCGAAAGTTCCATGAACAAAAAACAGAGGAAATATCGTCTGTTCTTGATTCTGGTCAACTTCAGAACAGAAATAAATGGTGCATGGGAAGATGAGAAGAACGTACCATGCCAGATTTCAGGACCAAAGATGGCTGAAACACTTCCAGACTGCTGGGACTGAGATTTCATATATAAAAGGGAATGCTGGCTGGCTACATACAAATACGAAGCTTATGAAGGGGGAGGGGGAGAGCAAATACAATCTGGAGGGAAAAAACCAGTTTTATGTGCCTTTCTTCTGACATATCAATTAAACAGAGCGCAATGAATCACAATTCACAAAGTGAAAGATAAGTAAGGAACAAGAGAGAGGGCCTGCCGCCTACCTACCCTTGTGGCTCGGATATGAATCAGCTGACATCCTTCAGTCTCTTTATCAATGCATCCAGAGATTTCTTCTTGGGATTTTGCCTGCCCCCTCTTGTTCCAAATGTCCCAAATATACTTTCTGATGGGTCCCTGAATTTCTCGGAGACCATCGCCACTTTCCTGTAGTCCAGAGCATTGTAGCTCCTCTCTCTGATCACGGGGTTTAGGAAATTCTCCGGGTGACTACTCAATAACAAATTGATCAGCTGTCTTATCTCTGCAAAAGCTTTCTTCAACTCACTAGCATCCTTATCTGCGAACAGTGGAGTTAGGTTTTCGGAAAAAGACTCCAGCAACTGAATATCAGTGTCAAGTCCCTTGATAGATCCCATGCTGAACCTTTTCACCAAATCCCCGCATAATGTTCCAACAATCTTCTCGGAAATGTGAGAGAGAACATCATGCAAAACCCTTTTTAGTACCTTGGCAGGCAATATCTGCTGTGCAGTGGAAACCAAAGTCTCCAGGTATATCAAAACCTCGTTCACGTACTCGTTCCCACCTACTGGAGCATCATCGGTCACCCAGTTAACATTCTCTATCAGTGCCATGAACCCATCAATCTTCTTTTTAAGCATCCCAGAGAGCGTATCTTCTGCTGCATCTTGCGATTTAGTCAAGGGGAAATGTCTCCTACCTCTCTCCGCCATTCTCAAGGGAACCCCTGAAAGCTGTGCAGCGTGTCGGAAGAAGAAATCGCAAGCTCGCTCCAACACAGCCATGTTTGCTGCGACCTGCATTGCCTGCGAGACTCCATGAACGGATGTGTTTATGAGCTTCAACAGAGCCTCGTCAAGAACCTCACCGAGAAGCCTATCCAAATACTTCTTCACAACATCGTAGAAATCGAGCTGACCACCGTGAGACATGAAACTTACTGAATCCTCAATAAAAGACCTCACAATCCGGCAACAATCTGGCACCGTGGATGAGAACGGAGCGATGTAAGGAAACGCTGGTATTATGTCGGAGGTTTGTAATTGGAAAGAAAGCACATTCATGGAGTATTCATATTCTTTCTTCATCAACATCTGCTCAAACTTATCAGCCGACAGAGCTTCGGTGATCTGTTTGCGGCAATCAGACAGCAACAACTCGTGATACTTGTCCCTGTGTTTGCTTAAGACATCAAGAAGTGCATCAACTGCATAGCCATACCTACGCAAACTCACGCCCAACAAGCTCACGTAATCCTTAATCAGCAAAAGATGATTAGCGGTCTGCATCCTAGAGAACTGATCCTCCAACACAGAACACATCTTAGTAACAGCAGTTTCCCACAAACCCTCCACCTCCAGTTTCGAAATCAAACCTCCTCCAGTCCTCAAAACCCTATCCTCTACAATGAAAAACCCGGCGATTTGCGCGAAAAACGTTTGATGAGACTCGAGAAACGGGGTCATAGAAGAAACCTGGAAATCGGATGTTAGCTGAAGCTTCCGGTTCTCGAAGTAGTATTGCTTGAAGCGATCTTCAAGGCCTAATGTCTGATGAATATGATAAGCTCTGTAGAGTGGAGTCAAATCAAAGCCTAACGAACCGCCGCCATTACCAGCATCGCCGAAAGG
Organism: Tarenaya hassleriana; assembly: GCF_000463585.1. Taxonomy (NCBI): domain Eukaryota; kingdom Viridiplantae; phylum Streptophyta; class Magnoliopsida; order Brassicales; family Cleomaceae; genus Tarenaya; species Tarenaya hassleriana. Next base: position 527,300 of record NW_010967707.1, on the reverse strand, counting down.
GCGAGGCCCAAATTCGTCTTCGTCTTCTTCTTCTTCGTTCAGCGCGTACACGCAATCCCGTAGGCTAAGCCGGGTCTGCTCCTCGGCCTGTCTCTGCTTCATCCTGAGCTCCTCTTCCCGTTGTCGAGCCGACGAAGCTTGACCGATCGCCAACTGACCCATATTTCGGCTTACCACACGGATCTCGACCAACCAATCGCCGAACTCCTTGCTCACCTTCCTTTCCACGTACGATCTGATAGACGGGATCCTCTTCTCCAGCATCCGTCTCAGCGTCGAAGACGGCGTCTTCTCCATGAACTCGCTCTCAATCGAGTCAACGCACTTGAGCGCCATGTAGAAATTACCACTCTGGAGATGCTGATTGGCTCGGGAGCAGAGCTCCATGAGCCGAACACAGTGAGTCACCGATTTGATCGCCAGATCGACGTTCTTCGACACGGTCTGAGCCTCAACAAGCGAATCGAGAGACGACAAGAGCGGCACCGCCACGGATTGGAGCTTGGAGTTGGAATCGGATAGCGCAGATTTGAGCGATTCGACGTCGGAGAGAAGCGACCGGAGATCGTCAACGGCGCTGATAAAGTCCTGGTAGTGAGCTTTGCAGACCTCCTCGATCTCTGATTCCTTGGATCGCGCGAAGTAACGGAGATGGTGGAGAAGTGTCTCCGGCTTTCCCGTGGAGAACGTCTTCCGGACGAACGGCCCCAAATCATCGCCGTTGCATATCGCCGACGATATAAGGAGCTCGTCCAGCTTCTCTGCCGAGTCACCGCCGGCGCCGGCGGACGCGGGTGCCACTTTCCGCCGCCCTTTCGAAGACTGCATTTTTTTTTCCTTTTCGCTTTTTTTTTTCCTCACAACTGGTTTAGGTAACTGTACAGAGATGGTATGGGGAAAAAACAACGAGGATTTGTCCAAACCGATTTGGTATTCGGAGGAATTTGGTTTGACCAAAATGCCACCGAGGAAGAAGCGGAGTGGGCGAAGCAGGACGAGGGTATTAGCGTCTTTCGACAAGAGGGGTTATTCTGACTTGTATCCGTCCATTATGTCTTTTTGTCCAAGCGGCGGAGATTTATACGCGTCTCCGGCGCGTGAGATCGACGTCCATAGCTTTTTCTTTTTCATATCTATAATATTCAACAAGTCAATGATCATCTTAAAACCCTCGGACTCGGTCAGCGTCTTTAATTTTGTCCCAACTAGAGAGGATAATGTCTTAACAAAGGTCATTACACTGGACGAATCAATTACATCAATTCTTCAAAACCATTACACTAAACTAAGAACACGAAAGCATGTTCTTCAAACCCATTAATTAAGAGCAACCCATTGATGGGATGGCTCAGACCAAGCTGGTCAGCTCATATCTTTCTGAAGAGGAAACATGGGCGTTGTACTCAGAATTTCTTGAAGAAGTCGTGAATGTGGGCAGTGATTTCTTCGGGTTTCTCTTGCTGGAGGAAATGGCCGACTCCTTCCAATACAACCACCTCTTGTAGAAAGGGGACTTGCTTCTTGATGCCACCCTCGTGTATGTATTCCTTCACACCAGGGATGTGGTATGTGACATCTAAGTCCCCCACCATGAACTTCACCGGCACCTTGATCTGTGCACCAGTCCATGGTGCTGTCAATTCCCAGCTCCTGCAAAAACCCAAACCAACAAATAAACACTACAACTTTCGATTGGGGAATGGAGTCAAGATGTGTTGGACGAGTTTGTAGGGCTTTTACAGGTTCATAGCTCGGTAGTAGTTAAGTCCTCCGGTGAAGCCCTTCTGGCTAAATTTCTCAGCATAATAATCGATGTCCTGTTCGGTGAGCCAATCAGGCAAAGATGGTGGATCAGGTAAACCTCTGAACCCAAGTGCTTTGGGAATACACGGTGGGCGTGGATTACGTGAGGTGAGAAATTTGGTTATCAACTTCTTAGCACCAGCTTGAGCAAAGTCCTCTTCGATCTCTCCACGCTCCTATGACAGTTTCCAATCACCAGCACAGAGAGAGAGAGAGTTAAGAAACAGAAAGAAAAAAAAATCACAAACTGACAATTGAATCTACTTCAATCAGCCAAATATATCATACATCCATGTCATGGAAATCATACAAGCTAATAACGGCTTTCCGCAACATTAGTGCGAGCTTTACTCGCTTCTACCGAACACACCCCCAAGTGCGACTTGCATAACAGAGGCAGCACTAATCTCGGCATAGTTCCAGAGGGTAAGATGATAGTCCCAGATACAGCAATATAGATATACACTTCAAGTAATTACAAATTCCAAAAACATTGTCTTCCCAGTTATTCAACTTTCTCTGAGCGAAAAATAACTCAATACACTGTGAATTTGATAGTTCAGTAAATGGAACCTATAAATGGATCCCTGTCATTTGGTCAACCAATACCAACAATCATTTAATGGCTCAACTGTAATGGGTAAGAACCCTCATGGACAATGGAGAAGTTCCATTTCACAACACTTCCTATTTTCAATAACTTATTCCAGAACCATGAACAGCCCCAATTAGCCTAATCTGTCGCATAAAATAGTCCACAAAACGTGGAAGAAGAATCGCCATTAACATTCGTGGTGTTGCAATTAAGTTCCCACCTTCGAGACCGCAAAATGTCAAAATCAAACGTCGTAATTGCCAATCCATTGGTGGAACTGGAGAGTGAGCAATAAACTTCACTAACAATCATAATTGGTGTCGACATTAAAAGATCGTTTAAACCCTAATTATCCACAAAATTAAATTTGAGCTTAGGAGCTCAATCTCACCTGAAACCTGCAGATATAGTAATCGTCACCGAACAAGGCCCTGAAACCGTCGACAGGCTTCACGGCGGGGTTCCTGGGGCTGAAGGCGACGCTAGTGTTGACCAGCGCGTTGACTCGGTCGGGTCGAATCAGACAGAGCCACCAGGCGACGATGGCGCCCCAATCGTGACCGACGAGGAAAACACGGTCGAGGCCGAGGGAATCGAGAAGCCCGACGAGGTCGCCGACGAGGTGGAGGACGGTATATGACTCAAGCGAAGGCGGCGCGTCGGAGTCGCCATAGCCGCGGAGGTCGGGGGCGATCGCCCGGTAACCTAGGGCCGAGAGGGAAAGGAGCTGGTGGCGCCACGAGTACCAGAGATCAGGGAAGCCATGGAGGAATAGAATCGGAGGGCCTGAACCGATCGAAGCGACATGCATGTTTATGCCATTCGTGGAGACCGTCGTGTGCACTATCTTCTCCATTCTCGTCGCCCTCCTCCTTCTTCGTCGCCGTCGTTTTGTTTTCCCACGGGGCTGAAGATAAATATACGATGGTTTGTGGTGATCCTTATTGATATGCCTTTCCTCCCACTCAAGTCAATTTCAAAAGCTCAGTCCATATAAATATTTTACATTAATAATGTAATCAGTAATTATACAAGTAATTTAAATGCATATAGTCAATTCTTCGGTAGACCAATCATGTAATTTAGATCGGTATAGCTGTAAAATTAAACAAAATATTTGATTATTTTCTTATATTGGTCGAAAAATATATGAAAATTCCAAAAAAAAATAATTTGTTTCAATTTATAATTTCTCAAAAAATGTATACAAGCTTCACATTTCCGAGCTTGGATGTCGTACAATAACTTATTACATTTGCGCAAAACAAATACGAAATCTAATTAATTCCCCCTAAAAAAATTAAAAACAATAATAATAATAATAATAATTCAAATTACAATATATGGAAAAAAAATCATGAAAGTAAACCGCCAAAGTAAGGCACGCCGGACTGAAGGATCCAGTCATCGCCGAGCAAGAAGCTCGAGACCGTGAAATTAGCTGCGTCCGTGGAATTAATCACGTGATAACCGGGCCAATTAACCCGGTTAGTGGTATTTGAACCGGGTCCGGTATTGTTGTACTCTGCGTAATACAGCGTACTCAACGCAAAATCCCCGTTCCACTCCCTCCAACCGACCGGTTCAACAAAACCGTCAATGTACGATTGCATGTAAACCGTTCGAGAATATTCCTTCCAAGGTCGTCCCAAATATGTCTTAACCGTAAAATTGCTCGCAACCAAATCGTCGGCCGGTTTAATGGTACAGTTGTGGATCGACGTACCGGTGTTCTGGTTAGGGTCCGTACGCCCCTGAGCCGTGATGGCATTGAACTGGTTCTGCAAGGGCTGTCTCGGATAAATATTACAGTTTTGGAAAACGACCGCCGCATTTCCGAATATGAAATCGACCGTTCCATAGATATCGCATTCTCGGTAGAACTGTCGGAGAGAATGCGTGTAGAGCGTGTCTTGATATGCCTCGAAACTACAACCATAGAATATGGACAGATCTGCCCCGGACCGGACCGCCACCGCCTGATGCTTCTCCGGTCCGGCCGTGTTCCGGAAAGTGATGTTCACGGCCACGAAGTTCGGCGCCACCACCGCTGCCAACCAAAAAAAAATTATCACGTGAAGAAGAATGACCATTATTCATTATTTGTTACTGAATAATATATAGTCCATATTAGCCTATACTATAGTGGTATATAATATTTTTCTATTATTGATACTATTTTCAATGTCCGTCATGGGAATCGCGTAGAAAATTATTTACATTTTCTCCTATTCAACCATATGTATCTCAAAAGTAGAATAAATTTTGTCGTGTAGCGCGAAAAAGCTGTGATCGATTATTATTACGTACAAGAAAAATTAAATTATTTTTCATAACGTGTCGGTAAGATATTGTGTGTAATAAAACGTACCGAAAGAAGCGGAGTTAAACGTGGTCCAACCGTCGACGACGCTCCTGTTACCGGTGATCACCGTCTGGTTGATTCCGTCGCCGACCATCATCAAGAACTTCTTGTTCTTCGCGATCGAAACGTACTCTTCGTAAATCCCCGCCGTTATGTAGATCAAGAAGAAGCCGTTACTTCCGTCGGTGTTGTTCGGCGCCGCCGCAACGGCATCGGAGATTGTGGAGAAGTTTCCGGTGCCGTCTTGGCTAACGATCACGCAGTCGCTCACCATCACCGTGCTCCCGTCGTCTCCTTCTCCGGCGAGCTTCCTCCGGCTGACGGACTCGTAGACGGCGCGTGTCCGGTCCGCCATCTTTAACGGCAGGAATCCGTTACGGAAGACCCGGAAGGGCTTGTGGGAGGCTTCGTTCGGGTGGATCCACGAGAACCCGACCCGTTTCTTCTTCTTCGGGACCCACCCTTTGGTGAAGAGAGCGAGCGAGACGCTGTAGAGCTTCGTGTCGTTGACCAGAGGCAAAGCGACGCCGTTTCGTACGGTCCACGTGGCGGAAGCCGTGGTCAGACCGTCGAGGCAGGTTTGTTCGTTGGTCAACGCCGCGGAGAGGAGCGTTTGGACGTCGTCAGCTTTGGGGAGCGTCAGCGTTTTGCTGGTGGCGTTAACGGTCTCAAACGACGTTAAGAGGTAGTCCATTGTGAGGCCGGCGAGGAAACGGCAGTCTTGGAGAGCCCTAACGGCCGTCTGCGTCAGGTGGGTATTGCGTTTGAGGTATTTATCAATGACTCGAACGAATTTCCGCGACTGCGATAGCGATTTGCGGAGAGAGAACCGACCGTAATCGTGAACGTCGCCATGTGTAGTGTTGGGCAGCACTGATTTGCAGTACTTAGGATCCGGCGTCGTTTTGCAGATACTCGAGGACGATGAGTTAGAGACAGTTTGAGAAGCAACGACAAGTGTTTCGAGAGACAAGAGTGTGGTGAGAAGAACGAGTGCGGTGGTAAATGCCATGTCGGAATTTATTTTTATTTTTTGGTGGTGACATTATGAAGTCGGGGGTGAGTGGGTTTATATAGAGTGAAGAGTGACTGGAGGAGGGTCCGATTAAATTTTGATATTGTTACAGAGTTAAATTAAATTAATTTGCACTTGTGGTTATAAAATAGTAGGAAGGGTGCAAATCTCCAAGTCAACTTGTGCGAGGAAAAACGCGTTGTTCCTCGAGATTAATCATCGGATGCTGCACCTTCAAAGCTGCCTAGCTGTCCTGCATCTTAATGTTCACCGATTCTCTCTCTCTCTCTCTCTCTCTCTATATATATATATACATTCATCCATTTATGATATAGTTATGGATTTATTTATATTTACAATTCAATGTCCAGGCTCGAAATATATAAATGTAATTTATGAACTAATTAGATTTGTAATATCCCGAGCCGGTTCTGAAACTAGCCGTTGTGAGTTATTGACCACGGTTCGTCCGGCGATTTCGCCGGTTACCGGCGTAGCCTCACTGTTAATTTCTTCGGTCAGATATATATTTTTAAAATGTACGTAGCTCAAAGATAAATAGAATAAAACAAACTGGCCATGGAGTAAAATATACATTAAAATCGTGCGTAAAATTAATTGTAAATGGACGAAGAATATAAAAAATTATCTATATATATATGAATAAGTCAAATGTTAAAATAGATTGATGGGTCTTTTGGTGTTGTTAGTAGCTCTATATGAACCTTTCTGTTCACCTAAAACCAGCTTAGATCTGGGACAATGTATGTTCATATTATCGTGATGATTATAGATTGTTTGTGTTCTTGAATAATTATGGATAAATATAATATGCATAAAAAAAAACCATACCGGAAATCCCCACCAAACACGTTCCAAGTCTCTTTCCATTGGACTCGTATGACATTTCCTAACAATTATGTCAAATAATATAATAAAAAAATGTTGATTTATATATGCATGCACACATACATCGTAATAAATAATGTAATTTATAGAAAAACCTGTATAGTACGCAAGAACGTAATTACATATATATATATATATATATATATATATATATATTGTTTGAAGATCGATTTATTTGTCAATAGAGTGCAACCACTGCAAATGCATACAAATATAGGGATTGTTATCAAATTTTATGTTTGGATGAAAATTAGGTTTTATTTTATTGTATAAAATTTTTAAAATATAAAATACATTTTTGGACAACTTATTGAAAAACTTGTAATTTATATAGAACTGTAAACCACTCGAGAACGAAATTGTGTTATATTATATATATATATATATTATATTTATGTCATATATATATATATATATATATGTCTATTGGTCAACACGCACAAATAATCGAGACTTCATGCTAAACCCAATCCAATACTCACTCACTCGCACCATTCATCCACCTTTAGGATTTTCTTTTTTTTATTAACTAAATATATTACGATGATAAAATTAAATAAATTAGTTTTAAAGTGCACCCTACTTGTCGAGATGGGTCGTTAATGATTTATATTTTTGTAATAAAAATTTGATTATTTTAATTTCCATTTTTTTGTCGGATTGTTAAACATGACGTGTTTTAAATGGATTTGCCTCGAACAAGGTCCAAGACAAAACGGTCCGAAAAGGACAGACTCTGAGCCTCAACGTGATATGACATGCATGTATATAATTATGTCAATTTATTATTCGGTGGTTCATTTAATTATATTTCTGGTAGAAAAATGACAATTTTTCTATAGATATTCTTTGAAAATTCCAATGTATAATTAAAGATAATATTATATCTATATATAATCGTACATAACAAAATGTTAACGTCCATAATTTCATTTTGGGTTAATAATATATTTATAAATATGAGAGTTTACTACCAATGTGTACGTTGTAGGAAGAAATTAAAGTCACGGGTTAACAAAAACGGCACGCATGTTATCCTCTGCTTTTCTCGTTGTCACACATTCCACACCCATTGGAGAACTTCAAAGACATAAGCCAATCAATGCCTGTAGATGTTTCTATTGCGCAATCTAACTTCAGGGTCGTGACAGTATCGATCGTGATTTGGTTTCATGAGTTATGTAACTTAGAGATGGGAGGCCCTATTCGTGCTTAGATCCAAATTTAATCAGTGACCCACTTTGCCCATGCATGTTTTATAAAATTCGGTGAAATCGTATCCTATAATTTAATATGTATTTTTTTAATCACGTTACATATAATTTGTATGTGTGCGTGTAACATATATAATATGGTCTAAGACGTCGGCTTACGTACATAGGTGAATGGTATTTTTAGGAAGATGGTTTGCTTAAAACTGTAATATCCAATATGGTCCGTTGATTCAACCGCATGCATGCATGGCATTGGACGTATTCGTTATATGATATGATCCAAATTTTACATAATGGGATCGTAATAGAAGTGTTGAATATACGCACCACCACCATGTTCAGTCACTTTCATGGCTGTTGAAAATCACATATTTTTCCATTATATCATAACCACAAAAAGACAAGTAGACAAAATACACTAACCCGCACCTATATAAACACTATATACTAATTACCATCATCACTCCCTTCTTCGCACTATATATATATATATATATATATATATCGTTTCCAGTCATCTCTCATATACACCAACTTCTCAAAAAATGCATCTTCTCCGTCTTACTTCACTTCCCCTTGCACTTGCACTGTCCATTGTCATGATCTTCTCCATTTCATCATCTCCTCCACATCCCTACATCCACAAGACGCAGCGTTTTACCTCCCGTTATTCCGCTGTCTCGTTTTTCTTTCTGTTCTTGAGAGAATCGGAGAGATCGGTGAGGGATCGAGGTCGAAATACTCTACAATTATGTGCAAAGGCCTTTGATTTTATTTTAAATTAAAAGGGAAAAATAAAGAAACCGGAAAGATGTGTCGGAGACGGTAACGTAACGGTAAATTTGTTACGGAACATGATGGAAGACAAGTGACGATTCAGAAACTGAACTCCGTTACCGATAGACGAAGAACGCGTTGGGCGAGGAACGTTCGCATTGAAGGGTTCGAAATCGAGCTCGAGCAGAAAAGGATCCTCAACCCTTAGACATTCATCCACAAAAATTCAAATCTTATGAGTTCTTTCACGCGTAAGATCCATAAAAAAAAATCTCATCTTTATGTTGATGATAGTGAAGGAATTTGCTTACTCTCCATCAACGAGTTCTTCCTTGAAACGAAGATATTCAGAAACCGTTAATTGCTCCACGCTAAGCTCGAAGACGTTAACACGAACGTATTCCCAAATTCCAGGTCTCGGCCTAACAGCTATGGCCACGAAGGGCGGCACGATGATGGCTTCCTGCACAAAATTAGACCCGATACCTAACGTTTTCCACTGTCTGAATACAGTTGACAGTAAACCCATACGAAGAAGAACTACAAGAACTCAGGCTAATGAGACTGAGTGCAAAAAAACTTTGAAAAATTTCGAAATTCACCATGGCCGACTTGAGGATTTCGCCAAAGGGACCGTCGGAGAGTCCCTTCTTCGCTTCATCATCTCCGATCACGAACTCGAGCTCATCGATCAAGTTATGCGGTTGCAAAATCCCTTTCCCCTGATCCATATACCTTCAATTGTCCCGCCAAAACACAGACGCGAACCCAAACCCAAACAAACAATCAGCAACCCGAGTCGAAATTTTCTCGGGAAACAAACAGAAACAGCATCGCGACTTCTCGTAATCCCGGAAAAAGGGTCAAAAGAAACCGATGGAAGAACGGAGAAGGAAATAGGACCAAACCTGGAGAGAAGGGCGACGAGCTCGTTGCGGTGAGCGGAGAGCGTGTCCTCGACGCGCTCTCTCATGCTCGGAATTCGAGTAAGCTTAGGATTCGACATGGTTATCGAACAATCAATCGAGCCAAAAGCTTCAAACTTTACCACGAAGCATCACTCCCTTCTTCGCTATATATATATATATATATATATATCGTTTCCAGTCATCTCTCATATACACCAACTTCTCAAAAAATGCATCTTCTCCGTCTTACTTCACTTCCCCTTGCACTTGCACTGTCCATTGTCATGATCTTCTCCATTTCATCATCTCCTCCACATCCCTACATCCACAAGACGCAGCGTTTTACCTCCCAAACCCCATCCCGACTCGTCCGCACAGCGTGTGAACGCACGCGCTTCAAGGATCTATGCTTCTCCCCTCTTTCCTCTCTCCCGCCGGGTAATTCCTCCTCCGTACCGGAACTCATCGCCGCAACCGTCAACGAGACCATCTCCGAGGTGATGATCTCGTCTTCGAACTGCTCCGGCCTCCAGCGCCGCCTCGGTCCTGACCTCAGCCCCCGTGACAGCCGTGCCCTCGAGGACTGCCTCGAGCTTCTCGGCGACACCGCCGGCGACCTCGACGATGCCCTCGCCGACCTTCACTCTCCTTCGGCGGCGCGTGAGTTCTACGACCTACAGACGCTCCTCAGCGCCGCCATGACGAACCAGTACACGTGCCTCGACGGTTTCGCCTTCAACGAGAGGAACAGGAAGTACAGGGTCCGAGATAGCATAAAGGACAGCCTCTTCAACATCTCCCGCCACGTCAGCAACTCTTTGGCCATGCTTCAGGAGATTCCGGCGAAGCCAGGGGTGTTCCCAGAGTATGGGAGGGTTGAGAACGGTGGTTTCCCGACATGGGTTTCGAGGAGTGACCGGAGGTTGCTTCAGGCTCCGGCGAACGATACCAAGTTGTTCGATCTAGTCGTTGCTAAAGACGGTACCGGAAACTTCACCACCGTTAGCGCCGCCGTGGCCGCCGCCCCCAACTCAAGCACCACAAGGTACGTACGTACACAATTCTCATCGACCGTACATTACATACATATATATATATATATATATATATGTTTTTAATAACGAGGTGCAATCCTCGAATGTAAAGTATCGTTGAACGTAATATTTTACGTATATATGTATAATGTATGTATCAGTTCGAATAATTTATTGGTTGATATACTAAAAGTGACTAATATAATAATTATGGGGTAGATTTGTGATATACATAAAGGAGGGGGCGTATTTTGAGAATGTGGAAGTAGGGAGGAAGAAGACTATGTTAATGTTAGTGGGAGATGGAATTGGGAAGACAGTTGTAAAGGCTAACCGCAATGTCGTCGATGGCTGGACTACTTTTCGCTCCGCCACCGTCGGTGAGTCTTTTTTCCTTTTTTCATTATCTCATTTTGGCCCCAAAAGTTTCAAAAGTTACACGAAATCGGACCATATGTTCAGAATTAACATTTAACTACCCAATTTCATTTGACATTTTAGAGTTTGGTTCACTGAGTGTGACTAATAATATAGGCGGGTTTATAACGTCGGGCTGACTGTTATACATGAATGAAATACGTTTTCATGCTTTGTTTATACCACATTATTAATTATCTAATGTTTATATATATATAAAAAAAATGGGGCTAAGCCAATGTTTTTATAATCCTGATGGCGAATTTGTGACGACATAAGTATATATTCTCGAGATGTGGTTCATGATTTACTCATAAAAATTTATTAGACAACTATATACACATAATTAATAATAAAGCATGCATGATCCGACGAGTCGCTTTCTTAGACGGTCTCATGGTACGACAATTTTATCTCAATTTTTTTAAATACAGTCACTTTATTAAAATTCATATGGTATAATGATTATTTCGAACATTAGGTAAATTGGTCCAGCATAATCATTTTAACGCGTGCTGGGACATGTCACATTTTATATCATCAGCTTCGGTGGTTGTCGACTTGTTTTTCAACCTTTGGTCCTCACTTTAATCAGTTCGCCCATAAGGTGTTCTCTTTTCATGAAAATGCATTTACAGGATCATCATCATGTACTGAAACAGAGTTATTACATAATTAAGAATCCAAAGTTCATGCATGCGAATATAGGAAGAATTGTTAAATGTCGGACCATGCAGTCATGCACGTTCAATAGCAAAATTCTTTTGTTTTTTCTTTCGTTGGTTCGCCGGTTTTCGTCTGATTTAGCCGGTTCAACGTAGGTTGACTGAAACGCAAACCAAAAACTCACTGGATCGCAGTTTGACCGGCCGGTCAAGTCCGGTTTTAAAACATAGAATCTAACTTCTTATGGGCTTAACCCAACTATTTCTTGGGACCAATTCCGATCCAACAACTATCAAATTTTTCAAAATGTGTATTAATTTGTGTGTGTATATATATCATTGTTCATGCAGCTGTGGTAGGAAATGGATTCATAGCCAAAGGCATAACGTTCGAGAACTTTGCCGGTCCGACCAAACACCAGGCGGTGGCTCTCCGCAGCGGCTCCGACCACTCCGCCTTTTACCTCTGTAGCTTTGTCGGCTACCAAGACACTCTCTACGTCCATTCGTTCCGCCAATTCTTCCGAGAGTGCGACATTTACGGAACGGTCGATTTCATATTCGGTAACGCAGCAGTCGTGTTCCAAAACTGCAATCTCTACGCCCGAAAACCGAACCCTAACCAGAAAAACATATACACCGCCCAGGGCCGTGAGGACCCGAAAGTCGTTAGCGTGAGGGCCGCCGACTTGATCCCGGCGAAAGCCGCCGTGAAGACGTACCTTGGACGGCCGTGGAAGGCTTATTCTAGGACGGTGTTCATAAAATCGTATATCGATGACGCGGTGGACCCGGCCGGGTGGTTGGAGTGGAATGGCGATTTTGCCCTCGACACTCTGTATTACGGAGAGTACATGAACCGGGGTCCCGGTTCGAACACGACGAACCGGGTGAAATGGGCCGGTTATCGGGTCATCAATAGCTCGACAGAGGCAAGCAAATTCACCGTCGGTCCATTCGTCCAGGGGGACGCGTGGCTTAATTCCACCAAGATCCCATTCTCCCTTGGCTTGGGCTAATGTTGTAATATGTAGAATCAATTGCCTTAAAAATATATATGGAAATTGCTTTTGTTGCCTAAAAAACGAATCTAATATCTGAATTATGGTTTTCCATATTCATAAAGTATGTATATTTATTAAAGCACATGGCAACACAATTACACAAAAATAAAATTAAAAAAACTCAAAATTAGCGGAAGGAAAGGCAAAGGGCCCAAGCATGTGACTTATATATATATATATATATATATATATATATATGTATATATACGTACGTGGATAGGGAATGAGCTTTACCATCTTTTTTGGGGTTACAATAATGGGGAGACTTTTACAGAGAAGCATACAAGAAGAAGAACATGAAATCCAATTTTATTTATTTTATATTTTATATATTTTGGGATATTGCTTTTGTGATGGAGGGGGTCGTCATGTGGAACAAATATACGAAATGAACATAGGGTGCACATGTCTGTATGACATTCTACACATGTTCCTCTTCCGTGGCTTTCCCTCCATTATTCGTCCTATTATTACTTCTCTTGTTATTCAGATATATATATATATATATATATATATATATATATATATAACGATAAAAGAGTGGAAGTGAAAGTTATCGAATATGTTCAGATTTGTTAAGGAAGTTCGGTCGATTTCTAAATCCAAATAGTGTTTTGATTGTATCGTCTTTCAGAAAAAAAAAAATGGTTTCAATTCCTCTTTTGGATGATCAAGCATTTTCTGATTGATTCGCAAACTTTAAACTTATATTTTCATTTTATCCGTTTTGTCTATTTCAGATAATTCAAATATACTCAATACTGTTTGTTATATTAAATAATCAAATGCATATTATAAATGAATCTTTTATTGATATACATTGTTTGATCGGTTTATGGTCTATATTTATTAATATATGTGTTGAGCTCCTAAAATACGGGTAAAAGGGTCAAAAGTTACATGATCATATATGAAGTTCACACTTGTTATCATCATCATTCGTACATCCTCCGAGTCGTTGGCAAATACTATCCGCATGATTTGGTGCCGTTAAACTAAATAATAATAATTATTATTATTATATCGAGATATTATTTGCAACATTCACCGATGGTAAATGGTGAAATATAAATGTATCATCGGCAACTCTTACAGTTATTTATTACTACGAATGGGTCGCCGTTTTTACAATAATATCCCCCAAACGTACGGACAAAAGCGATGGGGATGTTTTTAAGGAAAATTATAAAAAAGCCCCTCAATATTTAAAATGTTCTTATATTTATCCTACATGTGTTCTGAGTTCGGCCACACTTCTCCGTTTGTCCTTTCATTTTCAACCCCATATCTTTCGTACTTTTTGTCAGAAACCCCATTTCTTTTCTGACAAGCATTTTTTTTTTGTATCGTATTATGTCGATGTGAGTTTTTGGGGTTTGCCCATAAGAATTTGATTATAGAGGAGACTCATTAACCAACGGATGGGAAAACAGAGAGGCAGCCCCTTTTTCCCTCTATAAAGAGCAGAGCTACTTCCTCTGTTCCTCTCGCAGCAGCTTCTGCAGTCTCTGGTCGTTGGTTAGTTGGTTATTCACATCTCTCTCTCTCTCTCTGAGTGAAGAGAATGGTTCTCCTTCCTTCTTCTTCTTTTGGCCTTCGAGTTATCGTCTTCCTGTGTTTCTTCCTGCTTCTCTGCAATGGCTTCCCCTACGCTTCTCGCCACCATCGACGCCGCTTCGCCAAGCACAATTACAGAGACGCTCTCACCAAATCCATTCTCTTCTTCGAAGGCCAGAGGTCTGGGAAGCTTCCCTCCAACCAGAGGATGGCTTGGAGGAGAGACTCTGGTCTCTTTGACGGCTCTGCCCTTCACGTAATTTCCTTCGAATCTCTCGACTTTCTCTGTCTTTCTTGTTCTTGTTCTGGTCGGAAAAGCGGCAATGCTGGCGCTTCTGTCGAGTGAAATGCACAGAAGCACGAGAATAAGGAAACAAAACCAAATCTTTCTGCGATACGTACAAACACGAACTTCAGTTTTTGCACGATTAGCGAGAGATTTCAGCAATGCAGTCCACTTTCTGTAATCTAGCTGTTGAAAAGTGCAATCTTTCTGGGTTTAGTGTATGAACAGGACCATACCCAGCAGTAAAAAACTTGACTTTCCCCCCCATTTTCTTGATTTGCACTGATGTTTTCTTGTGCAGGTGGACCTGGTGGGAGGATACTATGACGCAGGGGACAATGTGAAGTTTGGGTTTCCAATGGCGTTCACAACCACAATGCTCTCATGGAGCGTGATTGAGTTCGGTGGTCTCATGAAATCTGAGCTGCAAAACGCCAAAGAAGCTATCCGTTGGGCCACTGACTATCTCCTCAAAGCCACTTCACGCCCTGGTGTCATTTATGTTCAGGTTCCTCTCCACTCTTTCCCATCATCCGAACAGGGGAAGGAACCAAACCATAATCTTGGTTGAGATCGAGAAATGCTGTCACATGTTCTGTGATTCTGTTTTTTTTTTTGGGTTTTAGGTTGGTGACGCGAACAAGGACCATGCCTGTTGGGAGAGACCAGAAGACATGGACACGCCGAGAAGTGTGTTCAAAGTGGACAAGAACACTCCTGGTTCAGATGTCGCCGGCGAAACAGCCGCTGCTCTCGCCGCCGCTTCCATCGTTTTCAGGAAATGTGACCCTTTCTACTCCAAAATCCTTCTCCGACGAGCCATTAGGGTAACTAACGTGACAGAAATCCCTAATTTTTAACTCAACTGGGTTTCATCTGATTCAAAAATTCGGTCTTTTTGCTCGGGGGATTTAAGGTTTTCGCGTTCGCCGACAAATACAGAGGCCCATACAGTGCTGGGTTGAAACCGGCCGTCTGCCCATTCTACTGTTCTTACTCTGGATATCAGGTGAGACAACAGCTGTTACAATGGACGGGTCTCTATTGAAATCGATTGAAACTGTTTTCACTGATAATAATCACAAGACCCGTACAAGAATCTGGATAATGGGGACTGTTTATAATGGATTTCAGGATGAACTGTTGTGGGGAGCTGCTTGGTTGCACAAGGCCACAAAGAAACCGACATATCTGAACTACATCCAAGTCAACGGACAGATCCTTGGAGCTGCTCAGTTCGACAACACCTTCGGTTGGGATAACAAGCATGTCGGAGCCAGGATTCTTCTGTCCAAGGTGGATTATTTAGCTTCAGAACCCTAAAGGCTAAAACCCAGAAATTATAAATTATAAAAGTTTGATTTTTTGGCCCACCCAAAGAAAAAAGGTTGAAAATTTAAAACCCATGTGGGGTTATAATGCTGTTTGTTGAAGGCGTTCCTGGTTCAGAAGGTGAAGTCGCTGCATGAGTACAAAGGGCATGCTGATAATTTCATCTGCTCTGTCATCCCCGGTGCCCCTTTCTCTTCTTCCCAGTTCACCCCAGGTCTCGCCCCTCATCTTTCACATTCTTACATTTCTACCCCCCAACATTCTTTAAATCTTTGAATTTCAAAATTGTTGAAAAAAAGATCAAAACTTTTGGATGAGAAATAGTTTGGGTCATTTTAAAAATGCCATTTTTTGAAATTCGAAACAGACCGTTGGGGGTAAAAGAAAGACATTTCAGTACATGGATACATATATTGTGGCCTGTGGGTATATGTATGTGTGTATTTGTGTGGGGAGCAAATAAACTAACAAGAAACAACATTTAAATGTTGGTATATATGTATGTATGTGTGTGTGTATAGGCGGGCTATTATTCAAGATGGGAGATAGCAACATGCAGTATGTAACGTCGACATCGTTCTTGCTCTTGACCTATGCCAAGAACTTGACCTCCGCCCGCACCGTCGTCAA
>NW_010967707.1:492687-510594 GCF_000463585.1 Tarenaya hassleriana | reverse complement strand
TTCCCCCCGCCGGTCGCCTCCGCTCCATCGCCAAGAAGCAGGTTTTTAAAACATTTACTCCCTTTCTGCAAATTAAATTATAGAATTTAAAAAAAAAAGAAAGATCCAAACTTGGAAAATGGCGAGTGCAGGTGGATTATCTGTTGGGGGACAATCCATTGAGGATGTCGTATATGGTGGGATATGGTCGGAAATATCCGAGGAGGATCCACCACCGGGGTTCGTCACTGCCGTCGGTGACAGCTCATCCGGCGAAGATCCAATGCCGTGAGGGCTTCGCCTTCATGAACTCACAGTCTCCCAACTTCAACGTCCTCGTCGGCGCCGTTGTGGGAGGTCCCGACCTCCACGACCGCTTCCCGGACTACCGGTCCGACTACGAGCAGTCCGAACCCGCCACTTACATCAACGCCCCTCTTGTCGGCGTCCTCTCTTACTTCGCTCACTCCTTCGGCCAGCTTTGACCGCAGCCGCAAACCCAAACGTTATTATGACGACAGTATCAAGAAGTCGTTGATCGACCAAGAAAGATTTAAAGGAATAGTCGCGATTGGTCCGTATGCGTGCTTTGTTCGTTATTTATCGTCTCAAGTACATCGATTGATATGTACTTAAAGAGATGACATCTCCCTTAAGTATAACACTGCAAAAACGTTATAAGAAATTTGCTAGAGAGGATGGATCTTATTGAATACACAAACAACATATCTATCAGAAGATTATTGCGAGTCACAGACATAATCAGAGGCAGACAGTATCTCCGTGAACCGTTTCACATGAAAGCACATAGGATAAGCCATTATCCGGCAACAAGTTCCTCTACACACGCACACGACATGACATGCCATGCCATGACCCCATTTATTACCACTCCCCGTGATTCTACCACCACCACCAACTTCATCATCATCACTCCTCGCTCGACAAAGGAACCGTTTTCACCTGAAGCCACGGAAAAAAAAAAGGGGCCAAAACCACAAGTCGTTAGCGTGAGGATCGAGCATTAGGGTTTAGAGAACAAAATTCACGTGGAGTAATAATAATATACCAAGTCGCGGAACTTGAGAATGTAGAACATCTCAAGATACCGTCGTGTCTCTCGCCTGTCCAGCTTCGATACGTATTTCCAGAATCCATACACTCCGGCTAACGTCATCAGCCTCTCCGAATATATCTTCCATGTATACCTACACCACTTAACCCCATTTTTGTTATTCTGTGTCGGAACGGTTTCGATCATGAGAATATATCGGTTCTTACCTCTCATGAATCCTCTGAAGACCCGAGTCCGAGACTTTTTTCCAGTGGGTTGGATTCTCCTTGCAACGCTCGAAAAAATCGGCCATGAGGTTAGCAGCCTGCTCAGGATGGTATGGATCGATGTGGAAACCCGAGATCCCGTGCTCGATGATCTCTGCAGGGCCACCGTGGCGAGTGGCGAAGGTCGGTAGCCCACAAGTCATAGCCTCCACGACTGTTAGCCCAAAAGCCTCGTAGAAAGCCGGCTGCATATACAAGGAGATTAGAAGAAGAGCCCGTCTCGATATGTTTTTTCCGGGGTGATTTAGAAATGCGTTACCTGAGCGAAAGCGCCTCCAGTGTCGGCTATGTAACGGTAGATCTCACCGTTTCGAGCTCGGTTTGTCTGAGAAATTATCCAGCGGAACTGACCTTCAAGGTTGTATCTTTCCATGAGTTCATGCATTTTCTCGATCTCTGCAATTTCTTCCCTGTCCTTGGACTTGTTCACATCTATGTTACCAGCTATCACGACAAGATTCACCAGCTCCCTCAGCCTCGGATTCTTTCCATACATCTCCACTAGACCTGTAATGTTCTTCACCTTGTCCAACCTCGCCATGGAGAAGAGCAGTGGCTTTGAACGGTCACTCAGAGTACCACTGCATCGGACAAAACCACCAAATCACTCGGACAGAAACCGAACTAGCGTTCGAGATAACACATTCATCTGAATCGTAGATGGATCAAGATCGAGACCGAGAGAGAGAACTCACATGTGCTCATCAGTCTGGTCAGGATTGTAGAGCATCTCTTCAATGGAACCGTGCAAAGCCGTAAGTCTTCTGTGTTTCTCGGAGAACGGGAAGTAAATGCACATGTCTGCTCCTGGAGAGACTATGTTGAACTTCGGATCAAAGACGTCGATTCCATGGACGACCCTGTACAGTCCCGGAAGCGTAAATGCATTGTGGCTTTCGTATTGACCGACGGTATTTTTCCTGGAAAAAAAACCCAGAGTGGAATATCACCACAGTAACAAGTAGCAAGAAATCAGAAATTTCAACATGGATCAAGAATTAAGAGAATACTTACGTTCCGGCTATCTCTTGGTACGTGCTGGTAATGATAAAATCCGCATGGTTCATGGCTACCAGATCGGCCGTGAATTGACACGAGAAGTGATATTTCCCGTCGAAATTTTTCCAGTAAATATCTGAATCCGGGTACTTTGTCTTCTCCAGAGCATGAGCAATGGTGCACTGTTTATATCGGGAAAAAAAAAATCATACACATTACACTCCCATATGTTAGAAAACAGAGAAATTTATCCGAGAAAGGAAAGTACGAAAACTACATAACTTACTTGTGTAACACCCATTTTATGGGCCAACAATGATGCAACAAGGTTTCCGTCACTGTAATTTCCGATAATGAAATCGGGTAATCCTTGCAATTCGCCAATAATCTCGCTCGCTGAATCCTGCACGCGTATGATACGATGAAACGGTAAATATGATCGTCGAAGGAGGAAAGAAAACCTCCGAATCCTATTCATACAGTGTGTATACCTGAGCAAAGTTCTCAAGATAAGGCCAGACATCGAATCTTGAAATCCATTTGCGAAGAATTCCTTTATCGGACCTAAAAGGAACTCGGAGAATGTTGGTGTGTTCTGTTCCGCTGACTCTCTCCAGCCGCTGGTTGCAAGTTGTCCCTTTTGCATCGGGTATCAACCTCGTAACCTTTCGTAAAGAGCGAAAAAAAACGGGTTCCATAAACACGATATAGGCTGGCGAAAAACATTAAGGGTAATAACAAACGGAAAATAAACTTACGATAAGAATCCTCGGAGATATATCCAGTCCTTGTCTCTTGATTCTCAAAAGCATTTCAGTCTCGAGGGCTCGGACTTGGTCAAGAATATAGACGACCTACACGTTAATCAGTAACTCATTTTCAAGATCTCTCAAGGAACAAAGTCATCAAATCTAATCAAATCAATAGATTTCAGCTGCTGAAGAAAGATTTATGGGCATTACCTGCCCACCAGTGTCAGGCAATCCTAAAACATTCGCTTGCCCGAAATATCCATGGGGCGACAAAATCACGACATTGAATACCATCGGTACCATCCCCAAAAATTTCTCGAGGGACGAAGGATCGGGAGCTTGAAGAATATCAGACAAAAGATACGTCATCTCGAGCACACGAGCCGCAGTGTCGCCCCATCCTCTTTCAATACCCATTCCTTGCAGCCTATTCCCGAAAAAAAAAACCCGGAAACTTTGAAGAACTGAGAGAATAACTCTGCTTCCACCAATGTTACATGAATCCGAAACATGAAAGAACACGAAAACAGATGTAATAGATAGCTTACGCATATTCGAATTCTGAAAAGGGTGTTTCTGGTGGAAGCTTAGAGATGTGATCTTCTGCCTTGCTGAGGGAAGACTGAAGCCGGGAAATGCTTTGGATCCGGTCATTCAACATCAATGGCTGCAAATCCAGATTAATGGGGTACTCTTAAAAATCGAAACTTTGAGTCTCCATCCGAACTTCATCCTAATATCAAATCTGAAAATTCAAGAATCACTTACATGACCCTTGTATTTGTGGGCTCGAAGGAAATCCAAAAGAGGCTCCAGACAGTCTTTGTTACGGAACATGATGGAAGACAAGTGACGATTCAGAAACTGAACTCCGTTACCGATAGACGAAGAACGCGTTGGGCGAGGAACGTTCGCATTGAAGGGTTCGAAATCGAGCTCGAGCAGAAAAGGATCCTCAACCCTTAGACATTCATCCACAAAAATTCAAATCTTATGAGTTCTTTCACGCGTAAGATCCATAAAAAAAAATCTCATCTTTATGTTGATGATAGTGAAGGAATTTGCTTACTCTCCATCAACGAGTTCTTCCTTGAAACGAAGATATTCAGAAACCGTTAATTGCTCCACGCTAAGCTCGAAGACGTTAACACGAACGTATTCCCAAATTCCAGGTCTCGGCCTAACAGCTATGGCCACGAATGGCGGCACGATGATGGCTTCCTGCACAAAATTAGACCCGATACCTAACGTTTTCCACTGTCTGAATACAGTTGACAGTAAACCCATACGAAGAAGAACTACAAGAACTCAGGCTAATGAGACTGAGTGCAAAAAAACTTTGAAAAATTTCGAAATTCACCATGGCCGACTTGAGGATTTCGCCAAAGGGACCGTCGGAGAGTCCCTTCTTCGCTTCATCATCTCCGATCACGAACTCGAGCTCATCGATCAAGTTATGCGGTTGCAAAATCCCTTTCCCCTGATCCATATACCTTCAATTGTCCCGCCAAAACACAGACGCGAACCCAAACCCAAACAAACAATCAGCAACCCGAGTCGAAATTTTCTCGGGAAACAAACAGAAACAGCATCGCGACTTCTCGTAATCCCGGAAAAAGGGTCAAAAGAAACCGATGGAAGAACGGAGAAGGAAATAGGACCAAACCTGGAGAGAAGGGCGACGAGCTCGTTGCGGTGAGCGGAGAGCGTGTCCTCGACGCGCTCTCTCATGCTCGGAATTCGAGTAAGCTTAGGATTCGACATGGTTATCGAACAATCAATCGAGCCAAAAGCTTCAAACTTTACCACGAAGGGTCCGTGAACAAAACGAAAACCAATTTATAGAACACAAAAAGGAAGAAAGGGAACAATGATTACGAAAGAGAGAGAAGAATTCGCGACTTTGATTACGATGGCGGAGTGTTCTACAGTGACCGAAAGCGACGGTTTTTGTGCAAGAGGGAATGGTTTTTGTGCAAGAGGGAATGCAAGTGTATGTATCTGTGTGTATATTCAAATCAGTGGACGCGACGGTGTCGGATGCTAAGGAAGCGGTTTATCCGGAAAACAGAGGAAGACGACAACTACGGTTTTATGGCGACACGCTCTGTTTCCATGCCACGTTGCTCCAAAAATATCTTCTCTTTTTCATGGTAGGGTTGGTTTGCGTGTCAGTATGGTCTACTTCAGTAGAGATATTATAAAATAATAAAATGACGTAATCTTCAGAAAAATGGCATCTTTATATATATATATATATATATTATATTCACATGTATAACAATCCGATGATTGTGAACCCTTAGGCATCAAAACCGAATTTAAACCCCTTTAATTGAAATGTGCTTAAATGGGCATGGCTCTTGATATTAATTTCCGCAAAACAAGATGTATCACGAAAATGTCTGATTTTATAAAAGAATCTTACCAAAATTAGCTCATCTACGACACCTATATATGTATAAACGCCATAAGTAATTGATGAACAATTCAATCGGATTTCCTTCTCATCGATAGTAAAAAAAAATTAGTAAATAGAAAAATAAATAAATAAATCACCATGGCTAGCGCAAGAAGCTTGGTCGCCAAGGCAAGTAATGTAGGTTTAGCGGCTGTAGTAATAGCTTTGGTGTTAGAGTGCTCTTGTGTGGCCAATGGTGAATTCCCCGGCGGCCGCCGTGCCCTCTCCGCTTCCGGTGACCCTACCGTTTTCGACATTACTCAGTACGGCGCAAAGGGTGATGGCTCCACCGACAGTTTCAAGGTCAGTGGTGATTCATAATCTTTTTGTAATGTGAACTGTTAGGTCACGACCCTTGTTCTGTTCTGCCCGATGGGTGTCGGTTATTCACCAAAGATCCATCTTGTCTGGACAGGCATTTTTGAGTGCATGGATCCAGGTTTGCGAAAGCTCGGTCCCTGCCAAGCTGGTGGTTCCAAAGGGAACCTTTCTGACAGGACCGACGGTGTTCGCCGGACCATGCAAGAGCCAAGTGACGGTGGAAGTTCAAGGAACGGTCAAAGCCACGCCGGGAGTGGCCGGGTACGCGACACCTGAGTGGATCTTGTTCGAGCGTGTGGACAACCTCGTACTGAACGGAGGCGGAACCTTCGACGGCCAGGGAGAGATCGCTTGGAGGGACCACGCTTGCAAAAAGCGTGGCAATTGCAAGCTCCCACCTACGGTGAGAGTCCGTCCCCATCCAAGATTCTGGTCAAGTGATTGATCAGTTTTTTAATAACGCCATGCAATTTGATAATATATATGCATGTTTTTTGGGATATATATACAGTCGATAAAGTTCAGGCGGATGAACAATACGGAGGTGCATCATATAACGTCGGTGAACAGCAAGGCGTTCCACATGTTCCTCGTTAAGACGATCAACACTACCATCCACAACGTCAACTTAATAGCGCCCGACACGAGCCCTAACACCGACGGGATCCACCTCAGCAACGCCGACTTCGTCAAGATCCTCGACAGCAATATCGGGACCGGAGACGACTGTGTGTCCGTCGGCCGAGGCTCGAACAACGTCACTGTAGAACGCGTGATCTGCGGTCCAGGACACGGTTTCAGTATCGGCAGCCTCGGCAAGTACAAGGGCGAGGAAGACGTCACTGGAGTCACCATAAGAAACTGCACGATGAACAACACCGACAATGGCGCGAGGATCAAGACATGGGGAGGTTCCGACGCGAGCAAGGCCAGTGATATTGTCTTCGAGGACATCATCATGAACAATGTCAAGAACCCCATCATCATCGATCAAGAATACGGCACGAGAGGAGGGGTACGTAAGCATGCATGCATGCATGCATATGGGTACGTAGTTTAGTTTACGTGTGATTATAGAAATGATATTGAACACGTACGGCCGGGTTATCTTTTAATGTGCAGGCATCGAGAGTGGAGATAAGCAATGTGAAATTCAAGAACATAAGAGGGACAACGATCACGAAGGAGGTGGTTCAGTTCGTGTGCAGTTCGCTTGTTCCATGCAAAGAGATAAAGGTCGTGGACGTGAACCTCGCCTACACAGGGAAGCCCTTAGGGCGCAAGGCCGGTGGCTCCATCGTCGGAGCTATATGCAACCATGCCGATATCATCTTCGGTGGCCGACTTAACTTCCCCTTGTGTCCCGCATGACCCAAAACTACACTTGATTAGTGGGTAATTAACATGTATAATTAATTAATTACACGAGAGGGTTTCTTAATTATTGGGGATTGTGATGGTTTAGATGAGGACGATTAGGTTGTTTTTGTCATCAACCTATTTGCGGGTGGGAAGTGTAAGAGTGTACATACACCTTCCCCCCTTCCTTATGCCTCCTCAAATTTGCCTTAACCTTGTATCCATGATCTTTGATTGTTAAATGAAATGTTTTCTTCTTCTTCTTTCATATACGCTGTATTCAAATGGAAAATGATAACAAGGGCTAGAACAAAAAATCCATCCTGCAATAAAAATTTTGAAAATATAAAAATAAAACTATAAAAATTTTATTATTGGAGATATTATTTTATTATTTCTAAGTGTGTTTTCTTTCTTTACCAACAAAGTATGCTTTCTTTATTTTATTTAAATAGAATACAAAATAAAATTTTAAAACTTTGGAAAAAATAGTACGGACAAGGTAATGATAATGTATGAAATTGCAAAGTAATACATTCATTATTACGTTAATCTCTTAAAAAAAAGTAATACATTTATTATCCAAATATAAATAATTGTTGATAAAGTATACTATTTTACTTTTCACCAAGAAAAATTTGCGTATTTTATATTTCATCTCGCTCGTCTAATATTTTAATCTCTTAGAACAACTGTATGCAATTAATTAATATAATACGTACATTTATATATATAACCGTAAAATTCGAAAACAATACACGACCTTTATATCCTGTTTCGGGAATTACTTGACATAACAACTTTCAAAATTTTATCCCCATCGAAAATTTTGAAATTTCAGTTACAATTTATATTCTGTATAAAAAAAATTTAACCATTAAATAAAATCGAAAAGGAAAAAATTTGCATTAAATATATAAACAAATCAAATCATGGAGTCAAAATGATGTTGATGAGAAGAGCGTTCTTGACGAGCTTCGACAAGTTGGTGTTGCGGCGCTCGAGCTCCTCGTCGTGGCCGTCGCGCTCGCTCAACGCGCTCTCGCACGTCTCGACGTCGCTGATGGCCGTGTTCAGCCATATGTCGGCGTCCGTGTACTGGTACGCGAGCAGAGCCGCGAGCGAGTCGTCGAGCTGAGCCACCGCGTCCAGGTAGCTCGTCGAGCAGTCATCGAGCGTGTCCTCCAGGGCTGGCTCCAGGTTCTTGGTCTTCAGCTTCGCCTTTATGTACGCCGACGTGTCAGATGCGTTCGCCGACGCGATGCTCAACGCGATCACGCCCAGCTCGGGCGCGGTCGCGGTGTCCGCGTCTGGCCGCGATCCGAGGCTGGATACGCAGAACGCTTTGTCCTCCGACTTCTCGCAGAGCTTCGCGACCAGTGCTTCGCCTTTCTCCGCGAACTTCGGCGGCGGGGGCTTGGCGGTCACGGCCGCGACGAGGAGGACGGCCGAGAATATGATCCCTACCACCGTTTTCATCTTTTTTTTTTTTCGGAAATATATGTTTTTTTTTCTTCTAAAGATCGGTATAGAGATGGTATATTGTGTTGTTAAAGAGAATATTTATACGATAAATAGGTTAAATAAAGAGGTTGTTAATGTCTAAATTTAGGCCACCTTGTGACGTGGTACGTGAATAATTCGTGTTTCGAGAGTGATATACGGGAATTTCACCAAATAAAAAATAGTTCATGCAAGTCGGTGAATATTTCTCTTTCTATTTTTCTTTTTACTATTTTTTTTTTATTTTCATTAAGATTATAGTATATAATAAATGGGCCGAAAATGGGCTTATTAAGTGGCCCATTGAATTGAAGCCCAAGTAATAATGATTGGATCTTATTCCAAGGGTGAACCCTAGAAGAGGAGTGGTTTAACTGGTTGTATGACGGTGTTCATGAATCATTTTTCTTGATCGCTTCTCTCTCTGCCATATCTGTCTCCAGAGGGTTGGGGGAAAATGGTTTCGCTCAAACTCCAGAAGCGGCTCGCGGCGAGCGTGCTCAAGTGCGGGAAGGGCAAAGTATGGCTCGATCCCAACGAAGTCAGCGAGATCTCCATGGCGAATTCTCGTACGTTGTTCTTCGTCCCGTGTTCTGTGTTGCATTTTTTTGCTAGAATTAAGTTTGCTTTTCTGCTTGTATGGTCCATACTGGATAAATTCTAGCTTAATTCGTTAGTATTTTGAATGATTAGGTTCTTGCCTGTTGTGATGTGTGGATGTGTTACTGTCAGTATTTCGCTCGAGGGTTTTAGAACTTTTACCGAGAATATATGTTTTGTTTAAGCTCCAGGGTTTTAGATTGTGCTTTATATGCGATTGTAAAAGAATCAACATGCCCGGCCTTATTGCTGCTGATCTTGTCTTCCGCTGTCTACGATTTTGTGTATAATCCTCCATTTTGAAGCATCTATATTCATCTGAAGATTAATGTTAGCTCGTTTTTTTATCTAACTTTCTAGCTTCTTTTTTTTTGTGTGTTTTTGTTAATCAAATTGTAGGCCAAAATATCAGGAAACTGGTCAAGGATGGGTTTATCATCAGGAAGCCTACCAAGATCCACTCGCGTTCCCGAGCACGCCGTATGAAGGAGGCCAAAAGAAAGGGACGCCATTCTGGATACGGTACTAAACAATCTTTCTAGTGATTTCATTCCTCATTTCTATTCAACGGGCTCCTCAGGAAATGTGTTTTGTTTCCAACGAGCTATAACAATGAAATTCAGAGTAATAGTTAGGTTAGGTTGGGGAATTGGCTGATCCTTAGTTCAACCCCCTTCATCTTGCGCTCATTTTGTGTCTTTGAATACTTGATTGTGATTCTAAGGTAAGCGCAAGGGAACCCGGGAGGCAAGGCTGCCTACGAAGATATTATGGATGAGGAGAATGCGGGTTCTGAGGCGTCTTCTGAGGAAATACAGGGAGGCCAAGAAGATTGACAAGCACATGTACCACGACATGTACATGAAGGTGAAGGGTAACGTCTTCAAAAACAAGCGTGTCCTGATGGAAAGTATCCACAAGTCGAAGGCTGAGAAGGCGAGAGAGAAGACTTTGTCCGACCAGTTCGAGGCTAAGAGGGCCAAGAACAAGGCTAGCCGAGAGAGGAAGATTGCCCGGAGGGAGGAACGTCTAGCCAAGGTAACATCTTTGATCCTTGGTTCAGGAATCCACATTTAGGGGACTTATGGTAATGGACAATATATCTTTCTTATAACTGGTTCTGGTTTACTTTCAGGGTCCAGGGGGAGATGTGCCACTGCCAACTAGTGCACCACCTGCCACCGCTGCCCAAACCACAGAGTGAGTAGTGATCATAGAAGTTGACCGGACCAGACTTATTGCGTAACGTTAGTTAAAACATTCATTGGGTTTTGCAGGGTATCATCCAAAAAGTCCAAGAAGTGAGGAGATGTATCTAGAAGCCGAAGACCAGCTTATGGCCTCTACCAGTTGACAGGTTTTGCCATTTGGGATGCTTTATGAAATAGCTTTGTGCGAACAAAACACTTTTACTGTGTAAAGAGGAAGCTTGTCAGCAATCTCACTATGAAATCTCTCAAAGGACATATAATCAATGTCTTTTTCCTTACTTTGTCGGAAGTTTTTCTCTTCCCTGCGTAGTTCTTACTACTGAAACAGAGACCAAGCGCCAACATATGGTGCAAGGGAGGTCGAGTTTTGTCTGATTGTAGAGTTGCGGGCGTGTGAAATTGAAAAAGAAAAACCATGATTAATAAAAAGTAAGGGTTTTAAAGCACGAATTGTAAAACTTAATTCGTAAAACTTGCAAAGACTAAGATGTTGAATGGGAAGAGGTTTTTGAAGTTTTTGGATTTTAAAAATTGAAAAAACCGATTTAGATTTACAAAGTTTGTAAATCTAAAAACCAAAAAACAAAGTCATCACAATAAAAACAGTCTCACAGTAAAATATCAGACTAAAATTTTGAAAATCTAACTAATTTAATTTAAAAATAATTGTCGCCCACCGTGGGGTTCGAACCCACGACCACAAGGTTAAGAGCCTTGCGCTCTACCAACTGAGCTAGACGGGCCTTTTTAAATGATTGGAGACAAAACATTCACTAAAAAGAGTATAAAATAAATTTTAAACTTTTTAACATAAGCCCAAGCCCATAGAAAAGCCGAGTCAACCCTCTGATTGGATCATGGCGTTGCGATAAGCGTAACCTTACGGAGCGTGGGGACTCTAACCCTATCCTGGAAATCCTTATCCCCAGAATTCTCCCGACCTGGAATTCCCGCTCAGTGTCATCTTTAGCTATTCAAAGGTTTGTTTTTCATCTCCCGTTTTCAATATCTGCTTTCCGAGCTGTTGAACTGAAAGATTTGGTCAATTTGGTCTAGGTTTTCGAGCTCCGTACGATAGTCTACGTCCGATGAAATTTGATCCTGATCCTGTCTTAACCTGGAAAGATACAGAAAAGCTCTCGAATCTCTCAGCAAAATCTCTCGGACGTCCTTTGTGTTGGTTGCTAGATTTGTCTTGTGATTTGTCCGAATTTTTACGGATTTTTAGTGTTATTACGCCATCAAAAGATGAGTTTGTAGTACTAAGGATATCTAACTGCACTGAGGAATGTTCACAATTACAAGAGTGGTTGTGAATGAATGTTTTTCTTTGGATTTAGGTGTAAATAAAATGTTGGTTTTGTACGCTTTCATGAGTACATATATATATATATTGCTTTGTTGAATGATGGTGTTGTTGATAGATTACACCATATTAGAAGGAAGCATGGATACACATAGGAATGGCGGCAGCGAACGCTTGAGGACTGTGTGGACGCCGGAAATGGATCGGTATTTCATCGATCTGATGTTGGAACAAGTTAAGAAAGGCAATAGATTTGATGATCACTTGTTCAGCAAACGGGCCTGGAAGAGCATGTCTTTGTCATTCACCGCAAAGTTCAAGTCCCCTTATGGCAAAGACGTCTTGAAAAACCGTCACAAGACCCTCAGAAACATGTATAAGATGGTGAAGATTCTCTTGGAGCAAGATGGGTTTTGCTGGGATGAAAGAAAACAGATGGTGGTCGCTGATAACGATCTTTGGGACGAATATCTCAAGGTACAGTTTGTTACTGAATAGTTCAAGAAATGTTCTTACCGTTGTAAATTTTCGTTTCTTAATCTTGGTTATGGATGGCAGGTTCACCCGGATGTGCGTTCTTTAAGAATAAAGTCGGTACCTTATTACAGAGACTTGTGTTTGATATATGCCGATGGAATGTCTGAGCAGAAGGGTAGTAAGTCTTTACATTCTGTTCTGTTGTGATCTTGGTTCTGTCATCATGCTGGTTTTGTTCGCCATGAACTGATGAGATGTATAACATGTTAGGGTTTTCTCCACACCGTTGCCAAGGTACAACAATGGCTTCACCAGAGGAAGAAACTTCTACGGAAACTCTGATTCAGGGAGGTGAAGGTTACAGAGTTTGTGGATCAGCTGCCATTGATGATTCTTCACACCTCGTCTCTAATGCTAAGGGAACTACACGCTCCAGAACATCTTGGCACCCTCCAATGGATCGTTATTTCATCGATCTGATGCTGGACCAAGTGAGAAGAGGCAACCAGATTGAAGGGGTCTTCCGGAAACAAGCATGGACCGAGATGGTCAATTCGTTCAATGCTAAATTTGAATCGAACTATGACGTTGACGTTCTGAAGAATCGGTACAAGACTCTCAGAAGACAGTATAACGCAATCAAGAGTCTTCTTCAATCAGATGGGTTCTCTTGGGATGATTGTCGCCAGATGGTTACAGCAGATGATTCTCTCTGGCAAGAGTATATAAAGGTTACGCCCATCATAAATCATAAATCATAAATCTTGTATAAAGACAGCCACTTATTTTTGGTTACAGTTTGTGTCTGAGATTGTAAAAGCTTGTTTCAGGTTCACAAAGATGCAAGGCAGTTCATGACTCGACCAATTCCGTACTACAAAGATCTCTGTCTTCTCTGTGGTGAAGCAGGCTTTGACGAAAACGACTGCCTTGTCGCCATTGACTGGTTCGATCCTGAGACCGAACTCGAAGAACCCAAATCCCATGAAACCTCAAACGGGTCTCAGTCACAAGAACCAGCTATATCAGCTGAAGAAGGCAACATCTCTCTGTTGCTCGATCTGAAGAACAAGAGAGAGCAACTCGACGATGGCATAAACCCTAAAAACCCGAAGAAGCAACGCAGAGATGAATTGGGAACTGCAGGTTCATCTTGTACGACGATAGAGAATGCAGTAATGGCCGTTCAAGCTTTACCAGACATGGACGAAGATCTTATACTCGACGCATGTGATCTTCTCGAGGATGAAGTCAAGGCAAAAACTTTCTTGGCTCTTGATGCCAAACTAAGAAAGAAATGGTTGTTAAGGAAACTTAGGCCCCAAGCAACCTAGATCAAGAGCTTCAGACTCAAGTAACTGTAAAATGCAGAGCCTTGCAATATAAACAGAAGAGCTTTCACCTTGTATTAATCAAGTTCAAGTGTAAGAGTTATACATATAATAACTTATATATATTTTCTTACTCAGAATTCATCATCAACGAACATGGTAGATGACAATAATCCCTGCACAAACTCACACCTCTTTGTCCGCTCCATCTGGTCAGTATCTGACAAGGGAGACGACCACTTCCTGTCTCTGCATGTACAAGAAGCAACATTTCAATTTTCGAGCAAAACATATCTAACATTTGCAGAAACTAATGGCAGAGACAGAACTGAGTTGTGAAAAAAAAACTTACTTTTTTGATGAATCCTTATCAAGGCTCTTACTTTCGGGGTTTGCTTCAGTTGATGAATCAGGCTGCACAAGCTTTGGCTCATCGGGTAATGGCGGGTTGTAGATAAACGATATTAACGAGTCAGGAACACTTTTAGCAGCATTACTTGTCGGTGGAGAATCCTCGAGAAGAGATTGCAAATACTTATTCTTCCTTTGATACGACTCATCCCTGTAGAATCTGTGTCTTTGTTCACTGTGAAAGCGCGTTAAGGAATTTCACCTCGAGAGACTTAAGATCAAACAGCAACATAAACAAAAAAATGTGAACAGAGCGCATTTTCAAAAGGGTGCTAAAGCAATGAAAAAGAAAGGATATCTTCAATATGTTTTTATGCTGAGCGATTATGTGGTCTACCATATTCATCTTCACCCATCTAGCACAAAGGGGGCAAATCTGCAACGATCATCGAAACAATTTATGGAAAATAGACAATGGTTTAACAGAGTGGATATATGGATGAAACACACAAGGGAAGAAGGACTATATGCTATCTCCACAATGGTGGCAAAAGCAAAAGGGAAGATCATATAAGGATGAAATGGAAAAGAAGGCGAAAACCGCTAAACCGGAAGAACAAAACTGATATACACAGGCTTCTAACCACAAAGTTACCTAAGAAAGTGAAACGAGAACTCAAAAGTAAATAAGATTCATATGAAAGCAACAACAAGGTGAGACTAAGCTCGACAAATATAGATCTGAAAGGGAAAACTACACACTTATAAAACATGTCCCTACACAGAGGAGCCAAGTTACAAGATTTCATACAATGCCATAACAACTATGCATCGACATATTTCCCAGAACAAAAGTGTATAATTTCAGTAAATCACATCTGTGAAATTACAAAACGTGTTATTAACTCGTAGAGCATCAAAGCTTCCTACTTCCACCTTCCATACATATAATCGTTCGGATCACTAATAGTACGCACCTACAGCCCTAGAAGAAGAGAAGATAACCAAATAAAAGGGCCTAAACAAGAAGCAATTGCCTCATGTGAAGCAAGACAAGAGAATCACATACCCCATGATCGGCTTCCAGGCTATGTTCCTCGTCGATGTGTTGACACAATTCAACTAAATCATAATCCTCCTCGCAAAACGGACAAGGGTAGTCAACTGCCATCTCATCACCCCCTTCCATATCTTCCAATGCAATACAAGAACCTAAATTTCAGCATCATAAAGTTCCTTATTAGTACGACAGAAAATTCCCCAAAAGAAAAAAAGAAGAGAAAAACCAGGCGAACCCAAAAAAAAGAAGAGAAGAAAACCTAAGAAGACAGATGATTTTAAGAATCAAGACAAAACCAAAAGCAAAAGTTGAAGACTTTCCATCAACAACAAGCACCCAAAAGACCCTAAGAACCAAAGAGAATCTTCAACCAAAACACAGTAAGAAAAGAATATCAGATTATAAAATTCAAGTCAGAGCAAAACCCAAGTGAGACCCATCTTCAATTCGCAAACCCTAAAAAACCATATTTTTTTCCTGAATCAAACTAAAAAAGGAGTAATTTTGGCCCTAACCAGACGGATACTTGGGCGTTGGCGTTGATCGATGGTTCCTCGCCGATGCAGAAGAAAAACAAAAGCTCCACTTGTCGTCTTCCATCTGAATCTACCAAACTGCACAACCCAGAGAAAAAAGTACAGAAATTTTCTTCTGTGTAAACTTCTAATCGATATCGTCTCACAGGCTTTGTTTCATCCGTTGAGCTAATTTCCTTCGCAGCCTTCGTGAGAGAGGTTTTTTCCTTGGAGGAGACAAATCAACACGAACCCTTTGGGATATATAATAAAAAAAAATGACGGAAACATCCCTGGTCATGGTCGTGAACCACCGACGTCTGTTGACTTAGTCCACGTGGAGATATCGGCGAAGGCAAAGGGTGTTCCTGTCTTTTCCCGGCTTTCGTTTTGCGTATGCGTCCGCTCCACAGCCTTTGGGTCTAACCTGGTGATGTATTTTGTCATCGTGCAAAAACCAAAGTTACGTCCCTAAATTATAATTTGTACAAAGATCTGGGGCCAATATGAAATATACATTCGTGGCCTGAATCGAAACAGATACTGGGCCTAATCAGGCCCAAATTCTGAGCCCAATTGCTTTTTATTTGGTTGTTGGCTTTCATTTCTCAATTCGTGCGAAAATTCTTCGCTTTTGCTGTCAGAGTTCCTGAGATCTGTACACGGAGCGGATCTTGTTCTACAAATTTCCCAATTTTCTGGGAAAATTCTGTATTTTCCTCCTGAATTCGATTATTCTGAGGTCTGTTTTCGAGATGGCGACGAGGAATCGGACGGCGATATACCGGAAACACCGAGATGCGTGTAAGAGCGCGCGTGCTCCTTTGTCTTTGTCGGCGTCTGATTCTTCCACCGGTCCGATCATTGAGATGGTCAATGGTTCGTTTCTCCGGTCCAATGGCTCTTCATATGCTCCTCTCAGCACTGATGATCCTGGTCCCTCGAGGTATGATGTCCCTTTTTTCATTCTGGGGTTTTTCTTCCTGTTTCCGTATGAATCTACTGTCTGGTTTATGTGAAAAGCTGAGGGAGCTCGTGGGGGAATAGGAAAGGAGAAGAATTCTGGGTTTTATCGTTAGCGAGCTCGGGTTAAGTACTTTTTATCCACAGATTCTAGCTATGAGTAAAACCCTAAGCAGATCATGTGAATGAAGGAGCAATGCCAGTGATGGGAGATTCATGCAACTGAGTATCTGATTTTCTGATTTCGCTTTCAGCATACTGTCCGATTGATGCTAGAATCTTACTTTTGTTGTTGGGTGTTTGAATTTTTGCAGTAGTGATGCATTTACCATTGGTCTACCGCCAGCTTGGGTGGATGATTCTGAGGAGATATCTGTGAATGTACAGCAGGTGCGAGCCAAAATGGCTGTACTGGCAAAGGCTCATTCCAAGGCTCTGATGCCTACATTTGGAGATAGCAAACAAGATCAACGTGCAGTGGAGATGCTCTCTCACGAAATCACAGATCTGTTAAGGAGGTCAGAAATGAGATTGCGGAAACTATCTACGGGTGGACCTTCAGAGGAATCGAATCTCAGGAAAAATGTTCAGGTTGGATTGAATTTCTTGTTGAAGAATAAGGTCGTGTTACCGTCCTTTTTAGTATGCCATTAGAAAAGCAAGTGTCCCCCATTTGAGAATATCTTGATTACCATCTGGATCTGGGTGACATTATCAGCGAGAAAATTCTGTAAAGTTGACAGAACACAGTTTAAGGTTTTGCCTTTTAAATGTAGCGGAATTCTTCAATGGCTTGACCTACTCTTCAACATACTGTTTTTGACAGCGTTCTCTTGCAACAGATCTTCAGAACCTCTCAATGGAGCTACGTAGAAAACAATCTACCTATCTGAAACGCCTACAGCAGCAGAAAGAGGTAACCTTTACCCTTTTTACTTAAGAAAGAAAAAAGATATAAATCTGAGACATGCATGGACCTAAACATGGATGAACTCTATGCTTCGTAAACTTTAATTTGGCTTCTTCTGTCACAGGGTCAAGATGGAGTCGATCTGGAGATCAACCTGAATGGGAAGATGCCAAAGCTGGACGAAGATGATGAACTTGGTGGGATGGTAAGTTCTTAATTTTCCGTTTTTCCTCTTTCCATTGATGCTTTGTGTTTATCGTCATTCAGAAATAGTCTGGAACTTTTGAAATACTTGCTGTGGTTATCAAGATATAATCAACCCACTTGTGAATACGATCACTGTCATGTATCATGATGTTTAGGTGCCTCAGTTTCTTACCATTATGATAATTACTTATCTCGACAAATGTAGGGTTTTGATGAACACCAGATGACCAAGAGGAAGACGGGCCAGCATTTCTCGGCTGA
>NW_010967707.1:482752-492128 GCF_000463585.1 Tarenaya hassleriana | reverse complement strand
GGAAAGAGAGATAAAGCAGGTGACTGGAAGCTGCAATGAGCATATAGATATGTAGGAAACCTCCTCTGCATTGTTTCATCCTGATAAACTTGAGCTTTCCTGGTAGGTGGTGGAATCGGTAAATGAACTTGCACAAATAATGAAAGACTTGTCATCCCTTGTGATAGACCAGGTTTGAGATTTTCCTATACACGCAATACGTCCTTGCATAGATGTTACATATATGTATTGTCAATCGTGTCGAAAGGATTTGACTTTCGTTCTTGTTTCAGGGTACAATAGTTGATCGGATAGACTATAATATCCAAACTGTCGCTACTTCGGTCGAGGAAGGGTATAAACAGCTACAAAAGGTTTGTTCTCTGACAAAAAAAAAACAAACTCATAGAACCTGATACTTTCTACATCTATGAACAGATTCAGTTTCATGTTTTAATAGTTCTTCCGAGTTGGGTTTTCGAGGTTTCTGCTTAGAACCATACCGATAGATGTTTACGTTTTCTTCGGGGTTTTTTTTTTCCCTTGGCCGAGAACAGGCGGAGAGATCACAAAGAGAAGGGGCAATGGTGAAATGCGCAACTTTCCTCCTTATACTCTGCTTCATAATGCTTGTCCTGTTAGTACTCAAGAGCCTCTTGTTCTGAACATGATGATCCACTCTTTATTATAACCAGAAGTTATACAATTTCTTTACCTATGTGGTGTTCAGTCACGGATGCTATGCTTTCTTCTCATACATTTTTTTTTGTACAATCGAACCTTCTCTTTGAAAAAGATGTATATGATGTCATCTCTCACAGTTTTTTTGGAATCTTACAATTGCGTCAGACGCGCGAGACACACGTGTCAAGTACAACATAGTATTGGTACTCAGATGATGATCATCTAATTTACTGCTTAACAAGTATATTGTTTATTATAATGTTATACATAATAATCATAGGTGCGTATATAATCAATGAGTTCAAAATTATTGAATGGATCAAAGCATGTGAAGAAGCCTATATTATATTTGAACACCGCCAATATAAATTATTTGACCGTTAGGGAGTTAAAAAGCGACAACGAAAGGCCCCCCCTTCCTTTGCCTTTTTGACTTCTTCTCTGCGAGATCTCGTTGGGACCCACAATAACGTGAGTTACTTTGCCGTTTAGATTGAATCAGAACCGTCCGATCTCATCCTTGCATCGTGATCAATCAACGGTCCAGATCTATCGACCGTTTAAAGAAACCCGTTTCCCCTTTTTATTCGCTCTTCTCTCGCTCTTCTCTCAGGTATTCAAATTCAAATGCTCTCCTGCGAAGAAGCCACAGCTTCCTCTTCTTCGTCTTCTTCTTCTTCTTCCTTTTTTCTCACTGTTTCATGATTCATTCTTCAGAGTCTCTGTTTTCGATTTTTTCTTTGAGTTGTCTCTGTTTGATTCCATTTTCTCCGAAGCTCGTTGTTGCTTCTCTCTCGTACATCGAAGGGTTCACAGTTGCAGTGAACAAAAGATGGTGAAAGCAGCATGTTCTTCTCCGTCTTCTTCTCCGGTGACTATCATGGTTACCTCCGCAGGAAAAGCAACCGGAGACAGAAGCATCGGCTTGACGAGTCCCATCCCACGCGCCTCTTTCTCCAACAACCCCAATTCACCTATCAGTTCCAGAGGCCCACACGCCTCCCTGAGCGGCGGAACCAGGAGATCGAGTGGTGGAGGAAGGTACTGTTCCATGTCGGCGGTGGAAGATCCGACGGCTGATGCTAGCTCTGAATTCGTGAGCTACACGGTTCATATTCCAGCGACCCCTGATCGCCAAACAGTCTTTGCTTCCCAGGAAAGTATGCCTGAAGAAGATGAAGATGACGAGATGAAAGAAGGGAATGTACATAACAGAAGCTTCATCTCAGGTACGATTTTCACTGGCGGTTTCAATTCGGTGACTCGTGGGCATGTCATTGATTGCTCAATGGGTCAGACCGATACCGTTAAGAAACCGGGTCTGTTCTGCTGGATGAAGGGCTGTGATGAGAAGGCAGTTCAAGGGAGGTGTGAGTGTGGCTTCAAGATCTGCAGAGACTGTTACATGGACTGTATCACGAGCGGTGGAGGACATTGTCCGGGATGCAAAGAGCCGTACAAGGACATCAATGATGAAGATGATGATGATGAAGAAGAGGAGGATGAAGATGAAGCTAAGCCACTTCCTCAGATGCCAGATTCAAAGCTCGACAAGAGAATTTCGCTTGTGAGGTCGTTCAAGGCGCAGAACCAACCTCCAGATTTCGATCATACACGGTGGTTGTTTGAGACCAAAGGGACTTATGGGTATGGAAATGCTGTTTGGCCGAAAGATGGGTTCGATGTCGGATCGGGAGCTAATGGAAATGGGTATGAACACCCTCCAGATTTCGGGGAGAGAAGTAAGAGACCTCTAACCAGAAAAGTCAGTGTCTCTGCAGCAATTCTCAGCCCTTACAGGTTAGCTTTTGAGTCTCTGTTTATGGCTTCCCTGACAGTTAGTTCGGAACTTGGTTTGCCTTAGCTCACTTCTAGGTTAGTCTTTTGTTGGCCCCTTGTACAGAACAGAGTTTTTCTTTGATGAAATGATAATAACAATGATCCAATCGACTATACTTGTATCACAGCATCTGAGTTTTGCTCAAAGTTCTGATTTTTCTTGCTGGTAAACGGTACAGGTTACTCATAGCTATGCGGCTGGTAGCTCTTGGTATGTTCCTCACATGGCGGATTCGCCATCCAAACAGAGAAGCGATGTGGTTGTGGGGAATGTCGACAACCTGCGAGCTTTGGTTTGCCTTCTCATGGCTGCTTGACCAGCTTCCCAAGCTCTGTCCGGTTAACAGAATCACTGATCTAACGGTTCTGAAAGAACGCTTCGAGTCACCCAACCTGAGGAACCCCAAGGGAAGGTCTGATCTTCCAGGTGTCGACGTGTTTGTCTCGACTGCAGACCCAGAGAAAGAACCTCCTCTGGTCACTGCCAACACAATTCTCTCAATCCTAGCCGTTGATTACCCTGTGGAGAAACTTGCCTGCTACTTATCGGACGATGGAGGGGCTCTGCTAACATTCGAGGCCTTAGCTGAAACGGCTAGCTTTGCTAGGACTTGGGTACCCTTTTGCCGGAAGCACAACATAGAGCCAAGGAATCCCGAGAGCTACTTCGGGCAGAAACGGAATTTTCTCAAGAACAAAGTGAGGCTAGACTTTGTGAGAGAGAGAAGGAGAGTGAAGAGAGAATATGACGAGTTTAAGGTGAGAATAAACTCGTTGCCAGAGTCGATAAGGCGAAGGTCTGATGCTTATAATGCACATGAAGAGTTGAGAGCCAAGAAGAAACAGATGGAAATGGGAGGGAATCCAGCAGAACCTCTTAAAGTGCCAAAGGCCACTTGGATGTCAGATGGATCTCACTGGCCCGGAACTTGGGCTTCCGGAGAAAGCGATCATTCCCGAGGAGACCATGCCGGAATAATCCAGGTAGCTTTGTCAACTCCTAATTGGTAAAGTTTTGGAATTTCAAATGGAAAAAGAAAATGAGATAATGATATTAGTTTGGTTCTTTTGGTTTGCAGGCGATGTTGGCCCCACCAAACGCAGAACCAGTTTATGGAGCAGAAGCTGATTCTGAAAACTTAGTCGACACAACTGAAGTTGACATCAGACTGCCAATGCTCGTTTATGTCTCTAGAGAGAAGAGACCTGGTTATGATCACAACAAGAAAGCAGGGGCCATGAACGCTTTAGTTCGAACCAGTGCCATTATGTCAAATGGACCATTCATCCTCAATCTTGACTGCGACCATTATATCTACAACTCCGTGGCTTTAAGGGAAGGGATGTGCTTTATGCTTGACCGAGGTGGCGATAGAATCTGTTACGTCCAGTTTCCACAGAGGTTTGAAGGTATCGACCCGAATGACCGTTATGCAAACCATAACACAGTGTTCTTTGATGTCAGTATGAGAGCCCTTGACGGGTTACAAGGTCCGATGTATGTTGGGACTGGCTGTATTTTCCGCAGAACGGCTCTTTACGGGTTTAGCCCACCGAGGGCGACCGAACACCATGGCTGGTTCGGAAGAAAAAAGGTCAAACTGTCTCTGAGGAAGCCAAAGGCTGTGAAGAAAGACGATGAGGTAGCCCTACCGATAAATGGAGAATTCAACGAGGAAGACGATGATGGAGATATCGAGTCTTTGCTTCTCCCAAAAAGATTTGGTAACTCTAACTCCTTCGTTGCTTCTATTCCAGTTGCCGAATACCAGGGCAGGCTTCTACAGGACTTGCAAGGCAAGGGCAAGAACAGCAGGCCTGCTGGATCTCTTGCTGTTCCACGTGAACCACTTGATGCTGCCACTGTCGCTGAAGCAATCAGCGTGATTTCCTGCTTCTACGAGGATAAAACCGAGTGGGGCAAAAGGGTTGGATGGATATACGGATCTGTAACAGAAGATGTCGTCACGGGCTACCGTATGCACAACAGAGGTTGGAGATCTATCTACTGTGTCACGAAAAGGGACGCATTTCGTGGAACTGCTCCAATCAATTTGACAGATAGATTACACCAGGTTCTCAGGTGGGCAACAGGGTCTGTGGAGATCTTCTTCTCGAG
The DNA here is from genome assembly GCF_000463585.1 of Tarenaya hassleriana. Taxonomy (NCBI): domain Eukaryota; kingdom Viridiplantae; phylum Streptophyta; class Magnoliopsida; order Brassicales; family Cleomaceae; genus Tarenaya; species Tarenaya hassleriana. The sequence continues at coordinate 487,507 of NW_010967707.1, read as the reverse complement.
GAACAATGCGTTGTTTGCAAGCCCGAGGATGAAGTTCTTGCAAAGAGTGGCCTACTTCAATGTTGGAATGTACCCTTTCACCTCCCTTTTCCTCATCATCTACTGCATCCTCCCGGCAGTATCCCTCTTCTCGGGCCATTTCATTGTCCAATCACTCGATATCACATTCTTGATCTTCCTGTTGGCCATAACCCTCACGCTGTGCTTGTTGGCCCTCCTTGAGATCAAATGGTCAGGCATAACACTCCATGAATGGTGGAGAAACGAGCAGTTCTGGTTGATTGGAGGAACAAGTGCACACCCTGCAGCTGTTCTTCAGGGCCTTCTGAAAGTGATAGCCGGAGTTGACATCTCATTCACCTTGACATCCAAATCAGCCACGCCGGAAGATGGAGAGGATGAATTTGCAGATCTATACGTGGTGAAATGGAGCTTCTTAATGATACCACCCATCACAATCGTGATGGTGAATCTGATAGCCATTGCAGTTGGACTGGCCAGGACACTTTACAGTCCATTTCCGCAGTGGAGCAAGCTTGTCGGAGGAGTGTTCTTCAGTTTCTGGGTTCTTTGTCATCTCTATCCGTTTGCCAAGGGATTGATGGGAAGAAGAGGTAAAGTGCCGACAATTGTGTTTGTGTGGTCGGGTTTGTTGTCGATTATCGTTTCTTTGCTTTGGGTTTATATTAACCCTCCATCGGGTAGACAGGACTACATGCGGTTTCAGTTCCCCTAGGAAGGTAGGGTTAGGACTGTTTGCTTGTGACCCAAGTCAAAGGGCATGAGAAGCTTCTTCTCGGCTTCAAGATTGTGTAGCTTGTGATTCCTTTTCTTGAACTTGCAATTGAATTCTCTCTCTCCACGCTCCAACAACCAAATTCAAAGGAAATGGACCTGCTTGTAAATATGAGAATATATGATTAATCAATCCAAATGCCTGTATGCACGAGGAAAAAAGTTATTTTAAAAAATAGCATATAGAAATCATTGATATGAAGTGTAAGAATTTCCTTCTAACTTTTTTCCAATTAGGGATGCATCTGCACATTCACAACAACAACATCTGATTATTTAAAAAAACAAAAATGATCCAACCTCATCCGGTAATTTAAAAAAAAAAATTCCCAACATCCAAATCGTGTGTGTCTGGTTCGGGATATAACATCCGATCAGGTTGTTTCCATATTCTTCTACGGACAAAACGGAATCATTGTTACCTGTCGGTATCCTCCGATCCTTGTTTTTTTTTTTCTCTTCCTCGTGGCAACTATTGACTGATTAAACAAACAAATGACCACATGGGTTAGTCTAATCACAGAATCAAACACAAATAACAAACTAATCTTTTCAAGTAACGTAACATAGCCAACCCAATGCCCTTTTTTTCTTCTTCTGAAGTTCTTATTCACCATAAAGTTCACATCTTTCTTTCATGTTTTTCATGACATTCATCTTGTTACCAAACAAACAATTGCTTAGTTGAGGAACAGATTCAATATCGAGTGACCCTCCCAACATCGTGTCTTCTTGGGATTTCGGGTTCTCCATTATGCAAATCTAACACCCTAACTAGAGATGAACCTATATCTTCTTCAACTGCATCATGCACTATGACTTGATTCACCCGATACCCAAAAACAGACTAAAATCCTACAATTTCAGCTCTCAGTCTTTCCCTCTTTGAGCTCAAAAGACTCCATGACAATTCCACATGAGTGCTGTGAATTCTAAGTTTTCCATTTGAGCTAAACATGCATCATCAAGTCTAGTATGAGTTACCCTTTTTCTCTGGCAATGAGAGACATGAACATATCGAAAAAAGAAAGGCGCCCTACCGCAAATCCCTAGCACAATTCAATATCTACCGACACTCCGGCAATTGTATTGACAAGACGAGCAAAGGCACAACAGTTAATAGCTTCCGCGGCCAAACACGGAAATAAAAATGAAAAATTGGGCATCCCTGCAAGGAACAAATAGAGCTGACCCCCCTCAAGAGGATACTATTTCACCATTTGCAAAAGCAGATTAAAAAGTTGGCATCTTTTCCCTGTTCCAATCCCTCTCCAATTAAAGGCCAACAAGAATGGCACCCAAAAAGCCATGCCCACAAAAGTGCAGGCTTCACATGTGCTCAGTAATGGCACAACTAAAGAATCCATCACTCGGCTAGTGCTCAAAATTCAGAACCAAGAGAAGACTACTTGGCTATCAAAATTAGTCTTATCTTCATGATTAGATAGAATAGAAGAACAGGTTTGAAGAGACTATGTCGGTGGCCTGTTGTTTAACTAACAGTGAAGAAACAACCAAATTTTAAGAAAGTAATGAACAAATCGAATTAATTGCAAAAAACAGAATTCTGTAGAGATTTACCGGCGAAGGAAAACCAGAGGCTCTAGGTTTGTCTCGGAGACGAGGAAATGGAAGAAGACGCTCTCGGGGCACATCGAGTGCTGGAGAATGGAATGTACTGCGGCGATTGAGCCACGGAGGTACTCCACGTCGAGAGTGATGGCGATGTGGACGAATGAGGGGTTGCATACGCCGGCGTCATCGCCGGAAGAGCCGCATTCGTCGGCATTTCGGAAAGCCGGCGATTTTCTGAAGGAGAAACAGCGTGAGGAGTGATAAGCCGGTGACGGCGGTGGCGGGAGGTAGGCGTGGAGATGCGATGATCGGATTGCTTCCGCCAGAGGAAATGACCGGAACGACGGAGAAAGGACGATCATCATAAACGCGGCGGAGAAGAAGCCGGCGAATCGCGTATGCGAAGAATTATGAAACGGAGAAACAACCCCCTTCTCCTTCTCCCTCCCCTTCCTCCCTTGTCGTCGAAATAAATCCAAACCGACAGGAATCGAACAGTCCACCAAGAGTTAATCGGATGGGCCAAATGGCAAAGCAAAGTGGGAAGAAGGAATCAGATTTCCCCGGGAAACAAACAGAAAACTGTCACTGGGGAGAAAAAGCGAGAGCGTTAGGGATATAGAAAAGGTAGAAGTAGGCGGAGGATAAGAAGGGGAGAGCTAACGTGCGCTCTTCAGACCCACCCTCTCTTCTCTGCGCCACGGACACAGCCGACTGAAGCAGATGTTTTACCTTTTTTTTATTTTTTTATTTTTTTATTTAGTGATTGTTCTGATTTTTAATTTTGTTTATTATTTATCAAGTAATAATTTAACAGTGGGAAATAAATAAGTGTGAAACGAAATACTATCATATACTCGTCTAATGATAGTAATGGATATAAATAACAGTGATTGGATTGGTGAATTTACATCGACAGAGTGGCGTCTACTGGGCCTTGGTGGGCCAGGCTCCATGTGATTTATGGGCCTAACCGCGGCCCAGACCTGTGATTTGCTCTTGCTCATCTCAATAGAATGGACCTGCTGTCTTTGAAACCATAATCTATTCGAAGCGATTAGAACAGATGGGAAATGGGTACATACAGATATAAATTGGTAATGAATGCCATATATTATTAGACCTTTATTCGGCTGTTCTCGAAAAATCACATGGAAAATATAAATGTTACATCAAAGTCCTTGGGTTCTTTGTGTGACCACAAATCAGATTTCTTACCAACAGTTCTAAGAAATAATGCAGAGTTAAAAAGACTGAAACCATCGGTTTACCCGCGAGAGATTAAAGAAGCATAGCAACAACGTAAGCAAGAACGGCAAAGGTGAGGTTCACAGAAATGGCGGACCCAGAAATCGAGAAGGACGAGGCAGCGATGATGATGAACGGTGGCGCAGGCGGTCGAGGGGGATGCTTCGTGGGCTTGGGCGCGGTCACGCATTCGTTACACGTCGGCTGGGACGGCGGAGGAAGCGGCAATGAGCAATGGTCGCATGGTGGGTCCGGCGGCGGTGGAGACGGAGGAGGAGGGCAGAGAATCTCCGGTGGAGGAGGAGGAGGTTGTGGTGGAGGACAGAGTATCTCCGGCGGCGGAGGCGGTGGTGGCGGTGGAGGGCAGAGAATCTCCGGAGGCGGAGGCGGAGGCGGAGGAAGTGGCTGACATGGGTTCTCACATTCAATGCACATTGTGCATTCGATCTGAGGTTTCTCCGATGTTGAGGCGACAAACAAGAAATGGGATTTCACCGTTAGAAGCAGCAAAGTGAAGAGACAGAGGAAATGGGTCCTCGAGAAAATCATCTTTTCTCGGTTCAGAGGAGAGTAACAGGCGAAGAAGAACACAGAGGCTTGATAGTTATAATGGTGAAGAAAGGACGATAAAGAGGGTGGCTTTTTAGCATTCTCTTTCTTGTTTGAAGAATCAAAATCACACACAAGGACCTCATTGCAACTTTGGAATGTGATACTCTGAAACTTTTTTTTTTTTTAACAAAAACACAGCTTGGCGTAGAGACGAAGAACAAAGTGGAAGACGAATCTTGGGGAAGAACAAAGTTCTGTAAAAAAAAAAGCCCTTTTGGACCGCTTGAAGCTGTGATCCACCAACCAAACACATCCGATTCTATGGAGATTTCTTCGTCGAAAAGGAAACAAACGTTTTCTTGGGGATTCAACGTTGAACAACGAAGTTAAAACCACTCGCCTCTCATTTCCCTAAGGACTCTGGAATGGGGAAACGACTCAGGGTCGCCACGTTCAGCGTTCCGCTTGAAAATCAGAGTCGCCCTTTTAAGCGAATCCTCCGCCGTGTCCAGCTGCTCCGGCAACCACCCGATCACAGATCTCCCCCCTCCGTATTCCCTCGGCGCCGCCGTACCGTCGGGGGCC
>NW_010967707.1:438240-482494 GCF_000463585.1 Tarenaya hassleriana | reverse complement strand
CGCCCCCCGGCGGCCGACGACCGAGACGCCACCCATTGCGTGAGAGGTGGACAGCTACGGTGAGGGAAACGCAAATGCGACGCAAACGCAAACGCAAACGCTAATCGAGACTGCGTCATTTACCTCTGTCCGAACTGAAATCCCCGAATCCAAATCCTTATTTTTCAATACCCGTGAATCCGGATCCAAATCCGGATAATAGAATTTTTAAAACCGGATATCCGCGGGTACCCGCGTATTATGATTATAAATAATTATATCTTATATTTATATAACATTTTTATAAAATACAATTATTTTAGATGAAATAATTTCATATTTTTTTAATATTAATTCAAAAAAATTAAATTTATTATTATTTGTCTCTTATTATCTCTTTTGTCTTATATATTTTATCATAATTCATCAATTTTTATAAATATATCTTCATGTTTTAAAAATTTTATATATGAATATTGTTGTTTTTCTTAAATAAATCCGGATCCGGATATCCGCGAGTACCCGACTATTATTCCGGATACCCGTACCCCGGATACTCGTAAATACCAAATCCCGGATACAAATCTCATAGTTAAATACCCGAGCCTCCCGGATCCGAATCCAAATCTCTCGATTTTCCCGGGTATCCGACCCGTGCCCACCCCTATCCCCTAGGGTAATGGTTGGCTTCTGAGTTTCAATAATCGCATTTTTGTGACACGTCACAAAGACGAGGATCATTGGCAACTACGTGTCGTTTTTTAACGTGTTCCATTGGAAAGGCTTGGAAGCTGCTGGATCCTCCATGACTCCTCTCCACACTCTCTCCCTTTTCTGTATTATTTTATTTAGATTTTTCATATTCCAATTTTCTAAAATCACAAAAACAGAAACGTAATTAAATTAAATTAAAAATTGCCCCCGATTCCCAACAATCGAAATTGGCGACGGACTGGGTCATACAAAAAACGAGTTCCAAAAAAAAAATCAGATCGAAATTTCCCAGCTTTCCGCGATTTTACGACACCATCCCTGTTTGGTGTCTCGAGGGGTGTCCTGTTCTTTGTCCTGCAACCGGATTGGTTACCTTTCAACCGAAGTTGAATCCACCGGGAGGGACATCAGAACTGTTACCAAAATCGAAACCATCACCGCCATCATTGTTCTCCTCGCTAGCGTCATCCGACCAGTAAGTCTCCAGCATTTTCACGGCCTTCTCGTATATGTCGTTGTTGTCATGGCTCTGCAAATTCTCTATCTTCTCCAACCCATCTGCTTCTTCTATCATTTGCGCGTAAATATTATCTTCCCCTGTGTTCCCTAAGTTCCTCTCTGCTTCTCCCACTTTCAGTATGTTGTCTAGACCCTCCAAGCATACCGTTATGATCCTCGGATCCGGACAAACTAACAGATCACACATTGGTTTGATGCTTCCTTGGCTCACAAGATACCTACAAATGATACCCTTTTTCATGATTCTGTTTTTTTTTTCGGCTTATTTTTAGATTAGAAAAAAGAGTTATGAGGAGAGTAGTGTGTGTGTTTTACTTGATTTGCTCATGGGCTCCACCAGATGTGGCATTGGATATCGCCCATGCGGCTTCCTTCTTTATCTCGAATTCGGCGCTTTGGAGCAACTGGAGAAGAGGCGGAATAATGCCAGCTTGAATTACCGCCTGCGTAATTTCAAAGAGGCAATGTCTTAGGATTTGTAAGCCAACTCTTGTTTTATAGAACCATTATCGATTCCCTGTACTCACTTGTATCTGATTTGCATTGCCTGCTGTAATGTTTGAGATAGTCCAGCAAGTTTCTTTCTTTATACTCTTCTTGTAGTTATTTGTCAGGAGGTTCACGAGGTAAGGAAGGACTTGATTATCAAGAACCGCCTGAGAATGAGAAGGGGAAAAAAACAGACAGGATGATTATTTGATCAGATGAAGCAATCGAGTCATTCATACCATTGTACATGTATGCTTTGATAGTTACCTGGGTCTGCATATCATCTCCGGTAACGATGTTTCCAACCGTGCGAAGAGCAGGGATCACCACTGTTGGCGATTGATGACTAGCAGAGGAAGAAGAGACCGATTTCAGATGTTAAACAAGAAATGGAAGCAAATATTGTGCATGGAAATAATAATATCAGATCCTCACGTTAAGAGTTCAATGAGTCGGGGGACAACGCCTGCATCGATAACAGCTTGTATCTTGTCATTTGTACCATCTGAGAGGTATGACAGAGCCCAGCATGCGTCCGTCAAAACTTCTTCATCTTGTGAATGGACAAGGCGCTCGAGAACTGGTAAAGCCGGTTTTGTCTGCTCAACAACATGTCAGGAGAACACATAAGAATGGATTGCTTACGTAAAGGAAAAGCACTTAGATTGCACTAGTATTTGCCCATAGTGATAGTCTCTCATGCATGCAAACCTGCTCAAATGACGGCTGAGGCTTTCCTCTGCAGAAGTTTGATAACGTCCATGTGGCATTTCTCAGCATTGAAAGTTTCGAATGCTCATTAAACTGTGACAGAAGAGGTATCATGGCCCCATAGTTCAGGACAAGATCACGGCATTTTGGCGAGTCCCCAGCAACGTTTCCTAATGCCCAAACAGCCTACAGTCGATGGAAACAAAAAAGAAACAAACTTTAGAACGGTAACAGCTTCATCAACTATAATTAACTCATATCCAAAAATTTCTTATGGATCTATGAAGACGATCTTATAACAAAACGGAGATCAGAAATATACCTGTTCCCTGACATCGTCACTGGGAGAACCGAGAAGCTTGACGAATAATGGGACAGCCCCGTTATCCATAATGGACTTGGTATTCTCTGATGTCCCTGAAGCAATATTGGTGAGCGCCCATGCAGCCTCAAACTGAGGCACAACCAACAGCAAAAGCAAATCAAATAACACATAAAAAATGAAAGAAGGGAACGAATTCATGAATTCAAAATGCAGCAACAACCAACCTGAAGTTGGGGGAAGTCATCCCCTGAAAGAAACTGCACGATACGAGGAACAACACCAGATTGTATCACTTCATTGATTGGCGGATTGCGCTCTGCAATAAACGACAAAGTTTGAGGAATACCCGGGCCAAACTCTAAATGCCACATAAGGGGTGTCACATGAGACCCTGACCTATTGAAAGCAATTTCCGGATATGAGTTGTAGCTTGCAGTTGTCCATTCCGATCTTCAGACCAAACTGCAGCGACCAAGGTCGGCAGATTTTCTAGCTGCAATATGTTCAAAACCTCATAGAATTAAAATAAAAAAAGGATGCTCAAAACCCAGAGCATGGATGTCACTCGACATATGCGCTACTGGAATTTAGAATATTCTGTCTCCGATATGATACTTGAAAGATAGATATGGTGTACATGCTGACTGACTACACCGAGGGTTTCATGGTTCCAATTGAGATCTAAACCCTAGAACCTCCAAACATATCTTGTACTGCTAAGCTACATTCCGTATAATAATCTGAATAAGCAGGAGGTTCTCCATTCATGTCAATCAATCAATAATAAAACCATATGTTTCCCTCGGATCAAGATGTTCCAATGGAAGGGAACATAAGTAGGAGGAGATAACGATTTGATTGAATCTACCTTGTAAACGATTCAAATCGACTCCAAAACTAGACAATAAAGCAGTAAAACATGAAAAATTCAATAGAGAAGCGCAGAGCGCATACTTTATTTTCCGAAGAAAGAGACGACGGGAGCTCTTGCCGCTGCTGCGCCGCCGTGAGCCCCTCACGCCGCTTCTTCTGCAAGTTCTCCTCCCTCTTGTTCTTCCGGATCTCAACCATGTTATCCTCCCGTCTCCGGCGACCCTCGTCCGCGTCGACCGCGACCTTGTACCGGTTCCGGCGAACCTCCGTCCTCGCGCTCGGTCTGAGAGACATGGCTTCACCGATCAACAAAGGATTTCGGGCGAGATCAAACGACCGGAGATTGACGGTGACCGACAGAGACGACGAATGACTGCGAGTAGAAGACAGACAAAGAGTAAGAACAAGGGTTTCGGGGGTGATGCGACTATATATATAGGCTGCACTCGGGAGGTACGATTCAAGGCCTTCAAAGAAGTAGTACTACGAGAGTGGGCCTGGACTCGATGTTAATAACGAAATTGCCACGTATTTTGAATTTGAATCTTAACGTCTCCCACCTTTTCCTTGCAATAATAAAACACACCACCAATGATATTTTGTCATATTTTCTAATTTAATTAAAGAAAAAGATTATTCTATGAGGCCTTAAGCCCAACTAGAAAAGCCCAATTTTAGTCCATTTTAAACGGAAGAACAAGCCATTTTTTATTTTTTTTTCCTTTCAAATATTATTTTACATATCCAAATTAATAAGCAAGACCGAATAAATTCTCGGGCTTCGATGTGAAAATTATACACTAGTAAACGAATAAATAGATCATATATATGGTGATATTGGAAAATTTATTTATAATATTATAATAAATTTTTGTATGGTCGATTTAAAAATGGAATTAAAACTCATAATCGTAGACAGGTGAGAGAGAGAACACCAACTTAAGATTGTCTCAATAGTCAATACCACGCAACGCTCTCCAAAATCTCTCAAAAAGAGGAAAAATAATAATAATAAAAACCAAAAGCATTTGCCCTACCCCAAAAAATAAAAGCAAAATAATGTGCAAAAGGCCATTCCTTATATATTTTTTTCTGATTTTTATTTTGTAACGAAAACAAAATATATTTATGTAAAAATGTTAGAGCTCAAAGTTATTGATCTCTAAGAGCAAGTGATGTACATGAAATCCTTAAAAAATATATCCTAGCTAGAGAAAAAAAAATCTAAATAGCTTTGTAATAGACTCTTGGATATTGGAAATCTCCTTTTATTTTACGTTGATATTTTGGCCATTAGAATATATAGTTCTTTAACTTGAATGTAATTAAACAAAATAAAAAATAAAAATTACTAGAAAAGGTAACAAAAACTTAACTTGTACGTAAGAGAATGAGTCCAAACACAATAGAAAAAGGAATGCAATGCTCAGTAGATTTATAATAATAATAATGCAATGAACAATGATGAGGCCGCACTTTCTTCCAATTAAAGTTTCACATTTACTTCTCATTTGGTAAATCAATTCTCTTCTCTTTTCACTTTTTTCCGTATATATATAACATATCCACCATATATACATATATATATATATATATGTCCATATATAGTTTTTGAGTGTGTTTCTTAATTTCTCATCGATCTCTTCTTTCATAAAAAATATGTTGCCGAAAATGAAAGCAGGAGAAATCCGAGAAGAGAAGGGACGAGGTCAAGAAGAAAATGGCGAGGAGAAAACCGACGATCAAACCGGGAAATACCGGTTTGGAAGAGTACTCGCGTATAGAGCTTTGTCCGGTTCAGGTTCATCCCATGGCCGTCGGTTTGGGGACCAAAAGGTAAGAACCGGCGACGTTAAAACGGTTGAACCGAGTCGGCTCAGCCGGGTCTCCGTCGCCCATGATAATGACGATGGCGATTAATTAAGCTTATATATGTATTGATTAAAGAAATGGATGATGGAAGAAAAAAACAGAGGCTTATGTATTTCCGGCCTTGCCGATGTATTGCATATCTTTTTATAATTCGATAGTTCACCGAACCTTTGAACATATTCTATCACTGGGTGCATATGGGTTATGTATTGTATTATTATTACCAATACCACGTATTAAATATTGTAGTTGTTCGGTTCACAAATTAGCTTCTCTTCGTTTGCATCTATCTTTTTGTTGTAATATTAATTTCCTATAAAAACGAAGGTAGAACGATTTTTAAGTTAGTTAATTTCATATGGAATCTTTGGAAGGGCAAGTGAAGTCTAATGCAAAATTTCATGTTATACAAATATGAAGTATAATAATAATAATCATATATATATATATATAGTCGGATATGCATGCAATTAAAGGAGCGAATGTGTCTGGTTTGGTACAGAAATGGCACCCACAAAATTCAAAAGTGATATTGTGGAAGGGAATCATCTATTTCACAACATTTGGATGTTTCTATGTCTTCAAGGAATGGCACCACAGTTGTAGATTTACATATACATATATGTGTGTATAGTATATACTTTTTTGGTGTATATATATATACACGTTAGAAACCATCCCTTCGAATTCTACTGAAATTTTAAGACGAATTGAAAATGAAATTCACCGAAAGAGAAAACGATACAGATACAACCATGACGGCAACAAAACCTACTTGAAGACCAAAATATTATATAAAGAATCACAAAAACAAAATAAGATTTTCTAAATAATCTCCTTTCCCACGTTTCATTGGTGTTTTTTTTTTTCGCCCCATAATTTATTCAAAAGAAAAAAAAAAGAAATTTAAAGACAGACAAACCCGAGACCAAAAAAAAAAACAAAGACCCACAATTAAAAAGAACAAACCTTCCTCCCCAGATATAATGGACTCTCTTAACACACGGGACACGTACATGTATGCCTACGTGCATACATGCACATATATATATATATATATGTATGTGGATGTGTTTGTATATGTGAATGTGTACGTATATTTGTATGTGTATGTATATGCATGATGATGACTCTCTAGACCCGTTTGGCTTTGCAGCGCTCAGTGTATGCCTGGTTTTGCATCCTCATCTGCGCATAGAATTTGGCAATGAATTCCTCCGCTTTCACGTCGATCATATCATCCCCTCCCCCCACACCATAACCACCACGGCCATCATCATCATCATCGTCGTCGTCGTTATCATACTCATCATAATAATCTGGATATTCCATGTCACGGAGGGACATTGCAGATCCGTATCCCGAAATGCCGGAGGAAGACGAAGATGGAACCGTGAAACCCTCCAACGTCTCCGACAACTGCTCGATGACATCACCACCATCCTTAGCCGCCACCTCCTCCTCCTCCCCCGTCGCTTTCTTCCCCGGCAATGCCAGCATCGTAATATCAGACGACGGAATTATCGTAACACAGGCCGGATCTTTGTTCAGATGGCGTACGGATTGCACCAGCCGCCGCCAAAACCCAGGTTTGAAGGGTTTTCTTCTCCGGCGACGGAGCATAAACATGACGACCCTGATCATGTGCATTCCACGTGATCGTTTCTTCTCCTTCGCCGTGTCCTGATCCTCATCATTCTGATATTCTGCTATTTCCATGGCGGAGATTTGGTATCGGAGAAGACAGAAAGAGAGGAGGGGATGGAAGGGGAGCCCTGCAAGGAGCAGGGGGGAAAGATTCGGAAGGAGATCCCAAGGAGGAAAAGGCTGTGACCGATGCCTCTATTTATACGTAACGCATGATGGTGAGTTTTGTCTAGGGCTGTAAATGTAATTTTTAAAAGTTTAGGGGTCAAAGGTATAAGAATATATTTGTTTAGGGTGTGAAAGTCGAGCTGTCTCTCGAGAGTTTTACGTCATATGAATGAAGACAGTTGCGCGCTTTCGGCGATAGTTACGGGAAGGGAAGTAATTAAGAGCGAAAGACAGCCTAAACCATGAGTTAATTACTGCCTTTTTTATTGTTAATTACTTCATTTCATTTATTTTTGTTTTTTAAAAAACTCCCTAATATCGTTATAGGAATATTCTGTTCTATTTTTCAACATATGTACATATATATATATATATCATTGTTGAAAAATAAATTAAAGATTTGTGTGTGTACTTCTATGAAATCAATAGAAAACCAATTGTTATTATTATTATTATTATTATTATTATTATTATTATTTCAATTATTATTATATATATATAATATATTTGTGTGTGTTTATATATAAAAAATATTAAAATATGAAAGGCATAATGTATAAAATTGAATTTTACACATTAAAATCGCGAGCGGCCAAATTACAATAAGATGAGAAAATATTTTTAAAAATTAACAATTAATGGACAGAACAGATAGATAATTGAAGAAACCCTAAGTTACTTGCACGAAGATTTGGCACAAAACATGGTTCCATGCAATCTGCACTAAGTTCCAACCTGTTATTGATTTCCTCATGCATTTCACGTAAATAAAATAAACACACACACACACACACACATATATATATATATAATATTTCTTCAATTGGTCTGATCAAATATGCACATGTGTATGTGGCATTTTGTTTATGTGCGATTTATTTAAATATTCCACCGAAATATTGTTTCATACGCTTCGCATATGCCGAATGTATGTAGCTATGAATGTATGCCTCGATGATGAACGACATGCATGGGTGGGAAGTAGATTTTTGTGGTAACAACTGTATTTACTCTTTTATTATTCCTAATTTAGGGTTACCATTCCTATTTTGATTTGGGTTCGGGTTATTTTTTTTAATTTGTTTTCTCAATTTTGTAAACATCTTTTGATTCAACGAACGATATAGTTTTCCCGCCATATATATATATATATCGATTTACTTGATTTTGGCCGTGGTTATTTATAATTAATTAAAATTTTAGTTAATTAATAAGAAGATCACCAGAAATTCAAATTACCAATCATTATTAAATTCACGCAAAAAAAGTTAGTTTTCCCCCCTCAAATCCAATATCAAGACATCTAACATAAGTGGTTTGGGGGGAACTTAAATAACTGGGACAGCCGCAACAACAAAGATTGAATGAAAAAAAAAATTCACCAAAAAAAAAAGCAAAGATTGAATGAGACCTCAACCAACCTTCCCTGATGAGCTTAATATTATTAGATTTCTGCTTTTATAATTCTTATTTGTCTATAAAAAGGAAGCTTCTGAATAATCCTTTTAATTATCTCTTAATATTTAAGTCTAATGATCGGTCTTAATTATACAAAATAATTTAGATATTGACTCAAAATGATTGGGTATATTAGTATATCAAAAAGTATTATAATATTTTATTTTTACGAATGTATTAATATATCATCTGTACTCAAAACGAATTCGAACTTAAAGTTTAGAGATAGAGAGTATATTCCAAATCACTTGTCGATCCCATGATTAGTTTGGACTTTGATCCAGGATACTCGATTACCCAAAAAAAGATCGGTATTTCATTAGCAAAAGAATCAACACTTTGGTAATGCAATTAGTGTGGAAATAAATAACAGATAGAACAAGTTTTTTTCTTGGAATTCTTACATTAATTATGATTTTTTAAACCTAATTGTGATTTTTTTTCCTTTGAATTTCTAACATTAATTGCTGGACAAGTTTGTGTGATTATATTCTTAATTTGGTGATGGTCGGTCCGATTTCTTTATAATTATCATCTTAGATTAGTCAATGTGACACATCTGTCCTTTTCACATTTGGTATTTTCCATGTAATGTCCTCTAACATGAATTCTGTGGCACCTTTTATCTCATCAAAACAAAAGTCTTTTAAAAAAATGTTTTTTTTTTGGTAAATTTGTTTTTCAAATCAATATTTGCATAGAAACTAAACTTATTTTATCAAATGAAGACGGAGTGCTAAAATTAATAATCATATCTTTCATTTAATGATAAATAATGCAATATACCTTACATCATGAATTTTCAACATTAAGAGATAAATGCATATAATGACATGGTATGATCTTATTCCCATCTTTTGGACCCATGCATCATAGAGCTCTATATTCATGTCTTATATCTAGTCCTCTATATATGTTTGTGGAATATATATATATATATAGCGAATGAATGATCTGGGAATTTTTTTTATCCTAATAATAAGAGGTAAGGAGGCTCAAAAGCTGGAAATTATTGTGTTTTTTTTTTCTATTGTTTGTAGCCGAATACAGGTAAATATATAAAATAGAGCATAAGCAAACAAAAGAGTTTGATAATAAATAAATAAATAAATAAAATAAAACGAGGAATTACATATAAGGCCAGCTCAGATCATGGCCGCGTACAGCCGTGACAGCCCACTCTCTCCCTCTCTCTCCAACTTAATTCACATGAATTTCCATCTTTAATTATAAAGACAAATCGGCAATTATTTCTTTGTTTTATTCTTCAGAAAGATTAAAAACGATTTATGGCATATTTTTAAATGGTAAATACCTCATTTATTAAACATCCAGATGAAAGTCTTATATATATAAAGCTAAACGAAACGTACAGAAAAATCTTGTGGAGAAAACCGTAAAATAATATCTCTCCGCGTTTCCCAAACTGCAAACAGCAAGCAAAAGGCTATTTGCTTTGTGTGTATATATAAACAAGCGCACACCTCCAAGCAAACCCCAAAAAAAAAAAAAAAAAAAAAAAAAAAAAAAAACAGACAAGAAAAGACTTTTGTTGCTCATCGAGAACCCATCTCTAAAGTTTCCAACTTTAATTGTGTTTTCATCTCCAAAAGGAGTACCCAACATATACTTATATATATATACATATTGCAAAACCATATATATATATATATATATGGAAATGGGGAAGAAGAAAAACGGCAGCAGCAAAAGGGCATGGGGGATATTGAGGATGGCACTTCTATGGGCGAGAAAGGGAGGTGTTTTCAAGAGATGGACGTTGGTTGAGCTTCGTGGCTTAGTCCCCAAGTTTCTCAGAGCTTTGTCCCACCATCATCATCGTGGTCGCGATGACTATCTCTCCCGTTACGGAGAAAGGGAGCTTTCCTTCGACGAAACCCCAATCTTCCACGTCAAGATGCACCGCCCCTCTTCCATGAGGTTCCTCCTCCCTTGCATTTCCCCTCACGATATCGACTTTGATTACGATTTCCACGATGATGATGATGCCGCCGCCGCCGTGTCCTACGGCTACGACGACGACCGTTGTGACAAAAATCCCGATATCTGCGCGAAGGAGGAGGAAGAAAATGGGATTAATGCGAGGGCTGAGGAGTTCATTGCTAATTTCTATGAACAGATCAAGTTGCAGAGGCAGATCTCTTATTTGCAGTATCAAGAATCCAATTCCGATGGGCGAACATCGGTGTAAGGAGACTTCCCCTCCGGCGTTTTTCTGTAGATAATCAAGAGTGCTCAATTTTTTTTTTCATTTTTACTTTTTTCATACTTTCAATTTTGTGGAGTTTGATTTCTTTCCCCCTATATATATACATATATTTATATAAACAAATAAAAAAAAACACAACCTTTTGTTATTCATTCATCTTTACTCTTTCTGTGGAAAAAAATGATTTGGACGTATGCTAACATAGTACCAATATCGTGTAGCCCGGCGCATCACCTGAAAAAGTCTAAGCTGCTCAACTAAAAAATGGAAAAATCATGCGTATACAGTACGACGATGTCGGGCATCTTTGTCGGCCATTTATTGTTACTATTCCACACATATACATATACATATATATATATATATATCGTTCTTGATTATATTGGAAAGGTTCGGACTCTAAAATGTGGAAGGTTTAGGTGACATTAGAAAATTATACTGTATATTTATATGAACTAAAAAAACACAATACAATATGTGTGATGTACTAATGAAGAATCAAATGAACCCCCATTATTCACAAAAAAAAAAACGATGTAAAAAGACCGAACATGGAGAAGAGAGGACATGGGTGCCCATATCTGACTATACTATCCCCATGTGTATGAATATCTTAGTATCCGAAATATATGAAAAAAGGAGAGAATGCGAAGGAAGGAGAAAAAGGGAAAGACGACGAGAGAGGGGTATTATTGCGTACACTGTTCAAAATGCACAGAGGACTTTGAAGGGGAACCGTTCTGGTCAATACTCAAATGCTCCTCTAGCTGCCCCGTTGCAGCCATTATAAACCCTGCCATATTTTTTTTTTATAAATATAAAAAGGTGGTTAATTTTTATAAGCTTTGGATCTGACAAGAAGGAATTCCCTTCTGTTGTTGTTTCAAACGGGAGATTATTTTTTTATAAAAAAAAACTTGCCTAGAAATGGAGGTGAAGGCCTTGTGGGTCTGGATTTGAATTCCGGATGAAATTGCACCCCGACATAGAATGGATGCGTCGGAAGCTCCATAACCTGTTTCTTACACATTGGATCGCATTCCACCTGAAGAAAATAATGTATACGGTTCTTCTAGCAAGATATGGCTCTTACCTCGACTCGTTTTCCGGTTTCATCCTTCCCTACAAGTTTTAGACCTGCTTCTTCAAGTACCTTCACCACGTCTGGGTTCACCTGCAGCATCGAGTGCTCCGGTGTCATAATAATGATACCCCCCCCCCCTAAAGAAAATGTTTTCCAGACCAATAGAATCAAATAATTAAACCTCGTAACGATGGCGATGTCGTTCATCCACATAGTCTGTATTACCGTATCTGTAAAAGGCAGAAAAAAGATTTCACCATTTGTATGTGCTGAAGAAGAGTAAGAGAGACAAAAATAAAATCAAGCAATTACGCACAATTTAGAAGTGAGACAGTCGCGAGTCTGTAAGAGTGTCCGACGAGATCCTAATCTCATCGTGCTTCCCATATGAGTCCTTGAGCCCTGCGGTAAAAGAAAACGAGGATATTATGGGCTTCAGGCATAAGCCTCTGAATAAAGTTAAATGCGGCTTTCAGTTGGCATTACATACTTCCGGCATAAATATAACAACAGGATCAGGTGTCTGAGAGTCGAATTCAGTGCTATTTGCTCTTTCCTGACCCAAAACCTAAAACAAAAGTCAGAGGGCTCGGGTTAATATCAGGTAGAGAAAGATAGAATTTTCAAACTTTGTAGAAGTCTGTCTTACTCACAGATCTAGCAAACTCTATTATTGCTATCTGCATGCCCAAGCAAATCCCTAGATAAGGGACATTGTTCTCTCTTGCATAATTTGCGGCTAAAATCATTCCACTCACACCACGATCTCCAAAACCACCAGGAACCAGGATGCACTCTGCATTCTGCAAAAAGTTTAAACTTTCTAAATGAAGAGATTCTGCATGGTTATCGGGCATGGCTTTTTTTCTAGAAACATTAAGACCTCTAAATGTTTTGGGAAAAAAAAACCTTTACGCCAAATATATATGCAGAGAGAGCTTTTGTTGTTAAGTTAGCATCAATCAGAGAATTAGATGTGCATTGGAACCCTCTAAAGAAATTGAAAAGACCCCATAGACCAAGGAGGTACGTAAAGGTTATGCTGTAAAGTTCCAAGCATTATTTCACGTGCAGTGCAACAAGGTTTCATATACACTGGTGATAAGGGTTGCCATTTTAATAAGGTAAGCTGTGTCCAGAATCAGGTTATAATATTTTCTGTGCAATCCGGAGCAGCTATTGTAGAAGCAGTGAGAATCTTACCTTCAAGGTTTTCCAAGCAGCAGCATGTGCTTCTGGAGTCTGCGAGCAGAAAGTAAAGTATTACTACAACGGAGAAGTTGCATGTAGTACAGACAAAGAATGCAGAAAGTTTCAAAACAAAGAAAACCAGTAATTTTTACCGATTTTTCGCTTTCATCTTCAAGATCTGAAGCTGCAATCCATTCTACTTGTGGCTTTAATGAACATGCAATGCATGCATGCAAAAGGGCCTAAACAGAAGCAGATATATGAATAAGAGAGCCAGATACCAGTCGCAGAAACCCTATGCAATAAAACAAAGCAAAGTCTTCATCTCCAAATAAGAAATTTGAAAGAGCCAATCTCATGTACGGAAAACAATCATCTTGGCAGATAAAGAATGAAACTCTTAGTGTACCTTAACAACAGATAGGTAGGAATCTGTTAGGCCAACGTACTTCCCAACCATCGCAATTTTGACCTGCACTGACAGAAAGCAAGCTACATTAAATAAGAGAAATATATGCTCCACAACGTGTTACTTATGTTACTCCACAAGCATGCAAGTACTTACTGAATTTGTTAGATTATCAAAAGTCTCGGCCATGTTGGTCCAGCTATCCAGAGCAGGTGGTGAAGCAGTGCTGAAAAAGACTCACAAATTGTAAGCAACAAAAATCTACACGCCATTTAAAAAATCCAAGGCCTTAATATGGCACAGGAGCGTTCTTATAGCATCATGCCAAACAAAAATACTTTGACGACCTCCAGCATGGAAAAAAAGATGCAGCATATTGGACTTTAAAGGGTTGAGAATATAAGTTTACATTAGACAACTTGAACAGAATCCATATAGAGACTAACCTGAGTAGATTTAATTGTTTGAGAATCGAGAGATGCGCGTTTTGGTTCTGCGACAAGAATGCACATAAGAAAACAAGACTGTTCAAATTGCAATTTTCTTCTGTGATTGCTTTTAAGAGTCAAAAGATGCTAGAACATACCCGGAGTAGAAGAGGAATATGCCAAATGTTTGGGACATCATGGATATTCAGAATATTAGCAGCCTGTAAGAAAGCACAAAGTGGTATAAGATCACAGTTGCAACTAACATATACACCAAATAAAAATTCATGAAGCAAACTGCACGAGAGATCTACCGGCACATGGCAGAATTGAGATAGTTTTGCCTTTGTCGTGTCCAGTAATGGCTGCAAACACATAAGAGGGGTCAAACTCGGCGGCAAAATAATAACAATTAAAAGTGACCAACTAAAACTGAGAATACTTCCTAAATGCAACTCAATCCATTGTAAGATATGCAGGATACAGTTGAATTTTAAGAATAGAAAAATCCATATTTGCGAGAATTCAGTGTGTTGCTTCAACTATGACAACGAGGAGCTCCAATGGCAGCATAGAAGACATATAGGATACTAATGTGCAAACAAATAATGATCTAAAATGTGAATCATGTCTTCAAGACATGCTTTGCACGATACCTGAGCAGAGCGACATGCCAAAAGGTGAGGGGTCAAGCCCAAAGCTCTTAGTTCTCGGACACTGTGCTGGGTTGGCTTTGTTTTCTGCATGAAAGAGGAGAAACAAAGTTCGATCTAATGAGATAATAAAGATTTATCTAATGAGATAACAAAGATTTTAAAACGAGATAACAAAGATTTCAAAAGTTTGAGCATTTATCTAAATACGGCAACCTACCTGCTCCCCAACAACACCCAAAACAGGAATCAGGCTCACATGAATGAGGCAGAAATTTTCTTGTCCTGGGGAAGAAAGCGGAATCAATGTAAACAAGAACCGATATAATCAACTACTGAAGAAAGCATGCCTGACCCTGAATTTTGAAGGCTTGCCAAGTGACTTTAAGCAATGAATTATAATATAGAGAAAGATCCTCTTACAAGAATGTCACTCACATGGGAAAGCTTTGTTTCCAAAAGAGGGATAAGATTCACATGCTTACCAACAGAAAATGATAATTGTCTCAAGGCCTCGATAAATGGCATGGATTCTATGTCACCTGTGAAATGCGAAAATAAACATGAATTTTCAACATTATACCAATAGAGAGGCACCAGCTAGAAGCTGTATGACACTAAAATGTTATTACCAACAGTCCCTCCCAACTCAATAACACAAATATCAGGCGGGCTTTCCTTTCCATCAACAGGAATTAGAGAGACTGAGGCAATCCAATCCTTAATTGCGTCTGTAATGTGTGGAACAACCTAAGATTCATTTAAGCAGGAAACTGTAAGTTCCGAATTAACCACACATACAAGCACGGCTGACCAATTCATACACCAATCAGTACCTGAACAGTCTTCCCAAGGTAGTCCCCTCTTCTTTCCTTCTCAAGAACAGACTAAAGACAAAGTTATAAACATTAATCATGTACATGAACTAGTTGACCTTGCAACAAAAGAAATTTACTGCTATATTTCATCAAAAAATGAACTACCTGATATATCTTCCCGGTAGTTATGTTATTATCTTTGGTCAGTGTCAAGTCCAGAAATCTCTCGTAGTTTCCCAAATCTAAATCAACCTTCGGAAAGAAGGCAGAGGATACAAAAACAACCAGTTTGTTTATACACTACTATGAAGCATTCCAATGCTTTATGCACAAATGTAAAGAACAAGAAAGAGCATTGAAGAAACCTCTCCACCATCATCAAGTACGAAAACCTCTCCATGCTCAAAGGGGGACATGGTACCAGCATCGGTGTTTAAATACGGGTCTGCAGAGATGCGAGGAGAAAATTCACCAAAATCAAAATTCAGTAAACAGCATTGAGAATATCAATTAAAGCACCTCCCAAACCTGAAAAGAACATCATAGAATCAACAGCCCCTAGAATTTAAATGAAACTTCTGTAATGCTAGGTATATTACAAGATGCATGCACGAATAATACAAAGGCCTGTTGCAAAAAAAAAACCCTAAGAAAGTCGATACAAAGGAAACAAAAATAATTTTAGATGGAAATCCGTGTAGAATTCCAACTAGAACCATTTCTGGTAAGCAAAAGGTTACACGAATCCATCGACAATGGTCCTAAAATTCTAACCAGACCAGGAATGTCCAAAACATATCTGATCGTCAAACAGAGAAGGGTATCATGAACTGAGAAGGCTTAGATCTCAATCGGTTCTGAATCCGGAGCAACAACTGCAATTCGCTAACTCAATCGAGAAATTCGCCGCTTATCAGCCACTTTAATTCCGATATTACATCAAAACAGTCGTAAACAAGAAAACGAGCAGATCAATGGAACAAAAAAAACACCAGATAAGAGATCGTCACCGATTTTAATGGAAGTAACTTGTAGACCGCACGCTTTGAGCACGACGCCGATACTACTGGCAGTAACTCCTTTGCCGAGTCCGCTCACCACTCCTCCGGTCACCAGCACGTACTTCATCCTCTCAATTTCTTCACCGCCTCTTCTGCAAATCGTCGATCTAAATGCAGACTATTGTTTGAAGAAGACGTAAGCCAAGTGTTTGTATCAATGCCTGAGTGGGAACCACCAGAGCGAATCCGATTTTTTCTTTTTTCTTTTTTCTTTTTTCTTTTGTTGGGGAACGAGATGCGAACGGGAGAAAATTGCAACGGCAACCCGAGTCCCGACTCCGTGTACCCCTCGGACTTAACCTCCAATGACACGGTTCCACGTGTCAAAAGCTTTTTAAAACCTCTGCTTGAAAGGATCCCGTTCAAAGAAAATGTACGACTTGAATAATCTATGATGGAGATTTTTTTGGGAATAAAGTGACAAGACCATGTGTAATAAGTGGGTCCAATCTTTTCTCTGCCGCAATTTGATTTGATGTGATAATAGCTCTATTCATGTCATAATACTGTAGTTAAGGATTTTTATGCACCACTCTCGTGTAGTCCTCGTGTTTCTCACCTATGCAGCCTATGGATGGATACTCACTAATCATATCCATAATAAAGTGAGGATAAATATTTTTCACTTACAATTACAAAGACAGCCGAAACAAATACGAGGGAAAGATTTTGGGCTTCATATCTCTATGTTGACCACCTGCCACTTCGGCCCATTTTATCTATCCGTCGGCCCAATAAGGCCCACACAATATCAGGGCGTCATCCGTAGCAAAACGAGCCAGGCACGTGCGAGCACGTCTCTTCGTTGTACCCGCACTGACATCACGTGCAGTGCCCCAGGCGGTTGCAGAGTGATTTGGGGTTTTTAGCTTCAACTGTACCCTCATCTTCCCCTTCTATTTACCCAATTGCCATCCTCGGCGTTTACCATTTTTACCCCTCACCCTCTGGCTCGGTAGCAGTGGCAGTTTGGTCGTTTTCTCGAGAACTCGGATGGAGAGAGAGCTCTATTGATTGACATTATAAATCAAAACCAGAGCATGCAACTATTTTTTTTATTCTATCTGCCGCTTCTCATATGTTAGCTTCCCCCTCGCTCAATCTACGCTGCCAACAATAATTAATTGCGTGTTGCAGAAGCTATATCTTCTTCTTTCCCGATGGTCAACCTCCAAAACCCTAGCGATGGTGGTGACCTACTTCAACCAGATTCGCCAAGTCACAGCGACGATCTCGAATTCTCTTCCTCCGCATGCTCCACGCCGTTCGTCAGCGCACCTTCCAGCCCCGAGTGCGGATCACCACATGCAGCAGCGGTGATATCCGGAGGATGCTTCTTCAGCGCTCCGGCGAGCCCCATGCACTACGCGCTGACCTCCTCTCCTTCAGCCACGTGTCCTCCGGAGCCGCAGCGAGTGGCAGCTTCGTCGCTGTTCGAGTTCGAATTCGAGTTCTCATCTCGGTTCTCCGAGAGCGGAGATTTCACCATCGGATCCATGAGCTCGGCCGACGAGCTGTTCCTCAATGGTCATATTCGGCCGATGAAGTTATCGTCTCACTTGGAGAGGCAGCAGATCTTGGCTCCACTGGCGGATACCGAAGGCGACAATGATGGCGAGTCGATCGAGCGAGGTAGAGATCTAAAGCTTCAGAGCAGATCTCTGCACAGAACGGCCCGATCTCTGTCACCATTTCGTAGCGCTGCGTTGCAG
The DNA here is from genome assembly GCF_000463585.1 of Tarenaya hassleriana. Classification (NCBI taxonomy): domain Eukaryota; kingdom Viridiplantae; phylum Streptophyta; class Magnoliopsida; order Brassicales; family Cleomaceae; genus Tarenaya; species Tarenaya hassleriana. The sequence goes on along the minus strand of NW_010967707.1, from coordinate 464,153 downwards.
AGGCCAGAAGAGGAGAATCACAGCGTCAGAGACCGGAAGGAGACAATGCCGGAAAACGATGATATGGCGCCGGGAGGTGGAACGACGCCGTCGTCTTTAGCCTCTTCTTCTTCGTCACGGTCATCCTCTTCCGGGAGAAACTCGAAGAAATGGATATCCCTGAAGGAGTTCCTTCACAGAAGCAAAAGCGAAGGGAGAAACAACGAGAAAGAGAAGTTCTGGTCCTCCGTGGTGTTTTCTCCATCCAAAGAGAAGAAACTCTCTGGAAACACCAATAATGCCAAGGAGATCGACAAGCAGAAACCGAAGCAGAGAGAGAAGAAGAAGGAAAGCAAACAACCTAGGAAGTCTCCGGCGGCGAAACGGGGGGTGCAGGTGTCGGCGCACGAGCTGCATTACACGACGAATCGAGCTCAGGCGGAGGAGATGAAGAAACGGACCTACCTTCCGTACAGGCAGGGTTTGTTTGGTTGCTTAGGGTTCAGCTCCAAAGGCTACAGTACGGTCAATGGGCTTGCCAAAACCCTGAGCCCAGTCTCTTCAACATAAGCTCAGCATCACTGCCGCAGCCCAGAGTCCAAATGTAATCCAAACTTATATACCTATGTACGTCTCTGGATGTTGTTGGCAGGTTCACCTTAGTTTGTATAATTCGGATTTTATTACTTCTCGTATATATAAGCAAAGCAAAGGCTCATTGGGTTCATCGATCGTTCAAGGCCCATTGGGCCTATCTAATCCAAATCGGGCCGACATTGGAAATTTCAATTTTACTTTTTTCATTTTTTTAATCCCCGACCGATCATCAGAAGCATCACTTATTTGCGGTCAAAAGTTTTCACATGTTCATAATCATGGGATTGGATATGGAAAATGGAAAACCACTTAGACTATATGTCATTAATTTGGTCAAAACTAAAAAGATGTAATATCACGGATGCATAGTTTATATATTAATATATTGAGACATATATTAATTTGGATTCGTATATCATAGATGCATGAATCTGATCTTCCTCCATATAATTAAAAAATAACTATAACATGCATGTTCTGCCAAATTTGCAATCTATTTGATAGGTAGATGCAGTAATTATGACATTGACTCGTTTATGGGATTGGATGTGAAAATGGAAAACCGCTTAGATTAACATTTATATTAATTTGGTCAAGACTAAAACGAGATAAGGTCCTGCTTCTTTCTTTTATTTTCATTTAGAAAGGGGCAAAAATAACACATTTAAAAGGTTGCCTTGGCGATCTGTACGGCTAACAAGTTGTTTTCTTATATATTTTCCCTCTTCTCTACTCTAAACCTTTCGTCGAAAAGAAAATCCATCGATTCAAATTTTTTGTTTTTAAAAAATTTATTTTCCCTTGAAGAACATTATTGTTAAGAACCCAAAAGACATTGCTGAAGGAGGAAACATAAGAAGATGGATACTTTGTGTTTGAATACGGGCATACACGGCGTCGTTCCGCCAATCATCGGGTCTAGCGGTTGCGGCGGAGTGTTCGAGATCCGAGCAAGCTCCGTCGGGCAATCCACGACGGATAAACCGGCGACACCGTCCCAAAAAACAGGGCCATTGAGGTTCTCGTTCAAGTACCCATTGACGCCTTTATGGTCCGAAGCCCGACAGCGGAGCGGGCTGGCTGTCGACGACGCCGTTTTGGCGGATTCCGGTGACTCTGGGAGGCCTGACGTGGACGGGAAGGGGAAGAACAACGCGTCGGTGGAGGCAGAGGAACAAAAATGGAATTGGGTTTTGAAGATGATGCACGTCCAGTCTACGTGGAAGGACGGCGAGAAGAAAAACAACGTCGATGAGGAAGAACAAGAAGAGGAAATAGACGGCGCCTTAACGTGCGTCGATGATGAGGGATGTAATGAATGCTCAAGTGATGATGATGATGATGACGACGACGACGATGATGAGAATAAATTTCAGTTTGATAGAGAATCGTTTTCGAGATTGCTGAAAACGGTTTCCTTAAACGAAGCGAAACTCTATGCCCAGTTGTCGTATTTGGGTAACTTGGCTTATTCAATCTCGAAAATCAAGGTTGGTACTTTGTAAATTCCGTTCATTCCTCGTACCTTGGCGACATATCCAACTTTTTCTAAGGTTTATGACCCTAAACCTCTTACGTAATAATACTAACGAAGTTTAGGACTAAAGATCCGATTTTTTCCCAACCAAAGTCTTGAACTTTTTTTAGTTTTCTTGTTCCGAGGACTTTGTGCTTTTGTCTCTGCATAGTGATTTAGGGTTTAGGGCTTTGACGATAAAAAGGAGGAATTTCATCATCTGTTAACCTCTTCATCGTTTTTGTTATTTACACAGCCGGCGAATCTCTTGAAGTATCACGGCCTGAGATTTGTAACTTCATCGGTTGAGAAAAGAGGAGTTGCACTGAAAACTGAGAAAATGGAGGTTTCAGCTGAGACCCAACAAGACAAGGCTGCGTCAAGGGAGGAAGACGCTGAATCCAACGAACAGGACAACACAGGTTACAGAATCAATGTTGCTGCTGCAGCATCGTACTTGAAGACTCAGACAAAGGGCATTCTCCCTTTGAAATCTTCAGACAGAAAGAGTTCAACCCTAAACAGTGAAAATGCTCAAAGTTTGGGAAATATGGATCTACTGGATCATGGTGTAGCTTCTCTAATGACCACAACCAACTCAGTGACTGCCGTTGTGGCTGCCGAGGAAGACGTGAAACATGCAGTTGCAGATGATTTGAAATCAAACCATTCGTCGCCCTGTGACTGGTTTATATGCGACGATGATCACAGTCACACGAGATTCTTCGTGATTCAGGTAAGGATATGGACGGTTTCTATATACCGTTTCCTTTTTCCTCCGTCCTCTGAGCTAAAGGAATTGTAAAAAATCTTGTAGGGTTCTGAATCGTTGGCCTCGTGGCAGGCAAACTTACTGATTGAGCCTATCGAATTCGAGGTAATGCCTTATATCCTCGCTGCAGTTTGTGGAATTAGTACGAGTTTACGAGTCCTTTTTTTCTGAAAAATCTGTTCTGATTCTGCCTTAGGGGTTTGACGTCCTCGTCCACAGGGGCATATACGAGGCCGCGAAAGGGATGTATGAGCAAATGTTACCCGACATCCGAGCTCATTTCAAATCCCATGGAAACCGTTCTAAATTCCGTTTCACCGGCCATTCTTTGGGCGGAAGCTTGTCGCTTTTACTGAACCTCATGTTGTTTATTCGAGGAGAAGTACCGCCGGCTTCCCTACTCCCCGTTATAACGTTCGGTGCACCGTTCATAATGTGTGGAGGTGATCGTCTTCTCGGTAAACTCGGGCTGCCTAAGAGCTACGTTCAGGCTATCACACTGCACCGAGACATTGTTCCGAGGGTGTTTTCTTGTAGCATTCCAGAACATGTCACTAAGCTCATGAAAGCCGTCAATGGAAACTTCCGGAATCTTCCTTGCCTTAACAAACAGGTACATTTTCGCGTAATTGTCTTCTCCCTCGAAACATGATAACTTCGCGGTCACGCTATGTTCTTTTCGTAGAGCGTGTTGTATGTCCCGACGGGCGAGTTCTTGATTCTACAACCGGACGAGAAGTTCTCTCCCGGACACGACCTCCTCCCTCCTGGAAGCGGTCTATATGTCCTAAAGAGCGAGTTTTCGGACACGGAAATCGCGGAGGAACAGCTAAGATCCGCACAAATGGTCTTCCTAAACACTCCACACCCCCTGGAGATCCTCAGCGACAAATCCGCATACGGGTCGCGAGGAACCGTCCACCGTGACCACGACATGAACTCTTACCTCAAATCCTTGAAGAGAGTCATAAGGAAAGAAGTGAACCGTGTGAGGAAGGCGAAGAGAGAGCAGAGACGCAGTCTCTGGTGGCCAATCCTGGTGTTTCGCGACCGAGTCAACTCGGGGATAAGGCAGCAGATGAACGGTCAGGATTTCTCTGGGATGGTGAAGGCTGGGAGAGAATCGGTGGCACGGTTCAATAGACTCGTGCCGTCTCATCATATGCATTTGGTCACCGCCCTCCTTTTTCGGGCCAAGTCGACGGTTCTCGGTATGTGTGTAAAATGGACGGACCGGACCGGCTCGACCCGGTAAGATTTTGGGTTTATATTTGAGGGCCTGAACCCTCCATAGGGTGTCTAGCGGGTCAGTTTTTCTTTCCCGAATAAAAATCATATTTTTTCATAATCGTAATTATAAGAAGTAACGTAATTAAAAATTTACACATAAAAAGTCAGTAAAATATCTTTAAAATAAAAATATAAAAAAATAATTAATTTAAAAACTACAAAAACATTAAAAGAAAACAAAATTTTCATTGACAATTTTAGTCCATATATAAATTTATTGATGCTCCACAGTATGTTCAGATCACTGGGCCTGCGGTCTGAAAACCCAAAATCCTAAAGAACCTGTACTTTTAGGCCTTCTCTATCCAAATCGGGCCCAAATTGAAAAAATCTTTTTTACATTTTAACTACCGATCATTGGAAGAATCACTTATTTGCCCTCAAAACTTTTTATATGTTCAATCGCAACCCTCAGATGATTGGCCAGCTCGATTCCAAGTAATTCTACCTTCGGTAGTAGCTGCACGACTATTCAAATTAGAACGATCCTCGCCTAATCTTCATCCGTGTATCTGTCTCTTTCATATCAAAACAATATAACATACTTTATTGTTGAAGAAAAATAAACAAAAAAAGTTTATATGTATCCAATTTTGGATGGTTGAACCAGTAAAAAATGGAAAAAAACAAAACTCTTTTACGAATTTTCATTTAAGATAGCAAATATTTACATAGATTTTTTTTTATCTTTTGAAAGTTGTAATTGAGCCAAATGTTTAGTTTGGTAAATTTTCACAAAAAATATTTTATATGCAAATTTGAAATAGGTGATGCATGGTGAGATAATAATAAAAACTATAAGATAGTTAGATGCGGTAATTGTGATATTAACTCGGTCATGGGATTGGATATGAGAATGGAAAATCACTTGGGTTTTATAAAGAGAGAGACGCAAGCGCGTGAGCCTTCTTCCGACAAAACGGGGAAAGAGGACAAATATCTAGTAGGCGACAACACAAAATCCTTGGGACACGTCACATGTTTTTATCTAAAGACGGAATAAAACATCCGACGTGGCATTCCTCCTCCGAAATTATCGATGCAAAAAAGTAATACATTTATTCTTTTTTTAAAAAAAATATTAATTTAAATATCATTCGAAGAAACTCCCATTTAGTCATAAGAGTCATATGGAATTTGTTCCCACCCCAAGCGGTGCGGTGGGTCCCGCGTGGGGTTACACGCATTCCATGGATAAACTCCCTGCTCTTTGGTATACGTATATCGATCCACGCGACAACGATGGTATACGTGGGGTGGTGAATTTGATTTTTATTTATTTATTTATTCGTTCTCTCGATCGATTAAAATATATATTAAAAATACTAAAAAGAGAAAAAGTCCCGTTTCTCTCTTTTGTTCTTCCATTAAAGAAGGGGCAAAAAATAAGACATTTAAAAAGGTTGCCTTGGCGATCTGTGCGGCCAACAAGATTTTTTCTTCTAAATTTTCTCTTTTTTGTGTTCTAAATTTTCTGTCCAAATACAATTCATTGATTCAAAGATTTTTTTTTCTTTTCTTTTTTTATCGTGAAGAACATTATTTTGAAGGACCCAGAAGACTGCTGAAGGAAGAAACGTAAAAAAGATGGATACTTTGTGTTTGAATACGGGCATACACGGCGTCGTTCCACCAATCATGGCGGCTGGCGGCGGCGGCGGAGTGGTCGAGATCCGAGCGAGCGCCGTCGGGCAATCTACAACGGATAAACCGGCGGCACAGTCGCAAAAAAGAGGGCCATTTGGGTTCTCGTTCAAGTACCCATTGACGCCTTTCTGGTCCGGAGGAGGAGCCAAGCCTCGGCGACGGAGCGGGCTGGCTGTCGATGGCGCCGTTTTACTGGATTCCGGAGATTCGAGGAGGCCTATCGTGGAGGAGGAGGGAGATAGCGACTCGTCGGTGGAGCCAGAAGGGCAAAACGGGAATTGGGTTTTGAAGATCCTGCACGTCAATTCTACGTGGAGGGACGACGAGAAGAAGAACAACGGCGACGAGGTAGAGGAGGAGGAAGAACAAGAAGAGGGAGTAGACGACGCCGTATCGTGCGTTGATGATGGTGATGGATGCGATGTATGTTCAATTGATGATGATGATGATGACGATAAAGAGAAGAAATTTCAGTTTGATAGAGAATCGTTTTCGAGATTGCTGAAGAGGGTTTCGTTAAACGAAGCGAAACTCTATGCCCAGTTGTCGTATTTGGGTAGCTTGGCTTATTCAGTATCGAAAATCAAGGTTAGTACTTTGTAAATTCCATTTACTCCTCGTACCTCGTCGGCTTATTCAACCTTTTTCCGTCGTGGGTTTGTTTCTTCTCCATTAGATCTTTGGATTGGGTTCCGGAAATAGGTTAGAGATTAGAATCTTTTAATCCTCAGACAGTTTGGGTTTGGAAGATTTCTAAGGTTTATCTCACAGTCTATGACCCTAAACCTCTAATAGTGACATGATTTGCGTAGTTTAGATCTAAAGATTCGATTTTCACAACCAAATTCTTGAACTTTGTTTGGATTTCTCGATGCAAGGGTTTCAATCAATTCCGAGGACTTGGCGTTTTTGTCTCTGCATCGTGATTTTTGGTAGCGCTTTGACAATCCAAGGAGGAATTTCATCTGCTAATTCTTCATCGTTTTTATTATTTACACAGCCGGCGAATCTCTTGAAGTATCACGGCCTGAGATTTGTAACTTCCTCGGCTGAGAAAATGGAGGTTTCAGCTGAGACCCAACAAGACAAGACCGCGCCACGGGAGGAATTAGCTGAATCCAAAGAACAAGACAACACAGGTTACAGAATCAATGTTGCTGCTGCAGCATCGTACTTGAAGCTTCAGACAGAGGGCATTCTCCCTTTCAAATCTTCAGACAGAAAGAGTTCAACCCTGAACAGTGAAAATGCTCTAAGATTCGGAAATATGGATATGCTGGATCATGATGTTGCTTCTCTAATGACCACAACCAACTCAGTGACTGCCGTTGTGGCTGCCGAGGAAGACGTGAAACAGGCAGTTGCAGATGATTTGAAATCAACCCATTCGTCGCCCTGTGACTGGTTTATATGCGACGATGATCACAGTCACACGAGATTCTTTGTGATTCAGGTAAGGATATGGACGGTTTCTATATCCTGTTTCTTTTTTCTTCATGTTCTCTGAGCTAATGGAAACGTAAAAATCTTGTAGGGTTCTGAATCATTTGCCTCGTGGCAAGCAAACTTGTTGTTTGAGCCTATCGAGTTCGAGGTAATGTCTTTTATGGTTACTGCAGTTTCTGGAATTAGTACGAGTTTACGAGTCTCTTTTTCTGAAAATCTGTTCTGATTCTGTCTTAGGGGTTTGACATCCTCGTTCACAGAGGCATATATGAGGCTGCAAAAGGGATGTATGAGCAAATGCTACCTGAAGTCCGAGCTCATTTCAAATCCCATGGAAACCTTTCTAAATTCCGTTTCACCGGCCATTCTTTGGGCGGAAGCTTGTCACTTTTACTGAACCTCATGTTGCTGATTCGAGGAGAAGTACCACCGGCTTCCCTACTTCCCGTTATAACGTTTGGTGCACCGTTCATAATGTGTGGAGGTGATCGTCTTCTCAGTAAACTCGGATTGCCTAAGAGCTACGTTCAGGCTATCACGATGCACCGAGACATTGTTCCGAGGGCGTTTTCTTGTCGTTATCCAGAACATGTCACCAAGTTCCTGAAAGCCGTCAATGTAAACTTCCGGAATCTTCCTTGTCTTAACAAGCAGGTACATTTTCGCACAGTTGCGTGTTCTCCTTGGGCAATAGTCTCGATGAAAAGCATGATAACTCACGGTTACTTTCTGTTCTTTCCGCAGAGCGTGTTGTATGTTCCCATGGGCGAGCTCTTGATTCTACAACCTGACGAGAAGTTCTCTCCTGGACACGATCTCCTTCCTTTCGGAAGCGGTCTATATGTCCTAAAGGGCGAGATTTCAGACATTGAAGCTGCCGAAAAACAGCTAAGATCCGCGCAGACGATCTTCCTGGACTCTCCACACCCTTTGGAGATCCTCAGTGACAGATCCGCATACGGGTCGGGAGGAACCATTCAACGTGACCACGACATGAACTCTTACCTCAAATCCGTGAGGAGTGTCATAAGGAAAGAAGTGAACCGTGTAAGGAAGGCGAAGAGGGAGCAGAGGCGCAGTCTCTGGTGGCCAATCATGGTGACTCGGGACCGAGTGAACTCAGGGATGGGTCAGCCAATGAACGGTCAGGATTTCTCCGGAATGTTGAAGTCCGGGAGAGAATCGGTGAGACGGTTCAGTAGACTCGTGGCGTCTCAACATATGCATTTGATCGTCGTCCTCTTGTTTCCCGTTAAGCTGATGTTTCTCGGAGCAGACTGACGTGTTTTAGTTAACCGGGCGGGTATTCATCGTGATTACCGGTTCAGACCGGGCGGTATGACCGGTTTAGCTGATTCTTTATTCATATCATTGCTCGCGATTAGAAACATTGCTTAGACAAAAAAAAAACAAATTATATAAGTATCAAATACTCTCAATTATTGGCGATACATTATATTTGTCATTAAAGTGTAATAATGGTTGTTGAAGTTGATGTTAAAAGATATTTTTATGTCGGGACGGTGTTTGTGGACGTAAACTAAACGCATCGTTTTGAACATTAAAGATCTTTTAGGCCGTTTGAATAAAATCTCAAAATGTCCCGTCAGGGAATTTCAATGTTACAGTTTCGTAACAAATAAAAGTTTTGAATAAATACAAAATCCATTTTCATGGATTATTTTTACTTGCAAAAGAGCACATGTTACAGACACATGAAAGAGACGTGACAATACAGTACGGTTTCCACCCAACACAAGAAACAAGTCGTTGGTCTCACTTGGAGGTTTTTATAAAACGACATGAAAATAAATGGAAAATATGAAAAATGCTATATTTTTTTTTAACAAAGAAAAAAAGGAAAACGGTGTCGAGTTGTCCAAAACCAAAACTGGCCCAATCGATTTTGATGTTTATCCGTCCAACAAGGCTCACGACTCCGAGCCCTCTCTTATGACCCAAAAACAAACGAGTAGCTTGGTCGTCTTATCTCCCCCACACGCACACGTGCTGCGTGCATTTCAATCGCCTTATTATTATTATTTGATGATAATAATTGGCTCAAAAGAATATAATTATTAGAGGCTGCCACGTGGGCTTTCGAACGGGGTGACGTGGCAACAACATTAGGGCCATTTGCATCTCCCGCTCGCCTTCTTAAAAAAACTTTAAAACGAAAAAATCATTTTCAGTTTCCCTCGTTTGCCCCATTTGCGAATCTTCCATGAGAAGCTCTTCCCGCGGCTCCTGCAGTGTACTCTCCGAGTTTCTCTGTTCAGTCCTCTTCTCGATCCGTCAAAGTGTCGATCTTTCTCTCCGATTTCTCCTCCCTGAAATCCCAATTTCCGATCAATTCTATTCACTCTCCGGGAGATTTTCTCGAATTCAAAACGATGGAGTTGAGTTCTCCTCCTAAGCCGTTTCTGGGCGTCCGTTTCGCTCTCGTTGGGTTCAATCCCGTCGATCAAAACAAGGTATTTCATCATTTTCTCGTTATGGTTTAGTCAACCTTATGGGTTTCCGAAACGTTCGCTGTCCAATCTTTAGCGACGTACCGCTGGTACAACGCATCAGCTTCGATAATTAGTGACGACTGAAGTTACGTTGGTTTGATTTTTCATGGGTTTGTCGCTAATTTCGTCTCAATCTTACTATAGTTGCAGTCCAAGCTCATAACTGGTGGCGGTGTCGACGTTGGACGGTTTAGTCAGAGCTACACTCACCTCATTGTCGACAAGCTTATTTATGTAAGTTTCATGTTTGGTCCGTGTTCTCTATGTCTTCTCAGTTTATCTCGTGCAATGCAGGCTTAGATACTTTTGTGTCATCACTCGATAATTTTGTTTTTTAGGACGATCCCATATGCGTTGCTGCCCGGAATAGCGGGAAAGTTGTTGTTCTGGGTTCCTGGGTTGATCACAGCTTCAACGTTGGAGCCCTGGTTGATGCGAATTCTGTGAGTTCTTACTCGATCTCCTGTTTCTGGTATTGAAGGTTAGATGTTCATGAGACGCATATAAGATGTTAGAAGCAATTTAGCTCGGTGCCTCAGTTTTCAACCAAAATCTTTGCCTTATGTTCCTGTCAAGTGATTCCGTATTATTTCATCTCATGGAATGTCCTGCTATTGCCTTTTGGTGTTTTCCTTTCCTTTGTACTTTTCAGCGACAAATTACAACCTGTGACTTATCAACCTTTGAGATTTGCTTTATTGGTTCAAATGTGTGTCCTTCATTAGGTTTAAGGGTTTATCCAATATATTGGGTTTTTTCTCAAATTTCCGGTTCCACGTTTTGAATTCTTTCCACTATGGAACAAAGTGTTTCTCTTATCTTCTCTTTTCACAGGTTATGTACAGACCCCCAAAAGATCTGAATGGAATTCCCGGTGCTGAAAGCTTAATTGTATGCTTGACTGGGTACCAACGTCATGATAGAGATGACATTATGGTTGGTGCCGGCTGACCTTTTCCTTGTTGTTCATCCGTTGGTTAATGCAATCTGCTGTTTCATCTGATGGTCACATGCTATCATAGTTGTGAAATTTGTTTCATCATTTTCAGTCAATGGTTGCTTTGATGGGTGGACAATTCTCCAAGCCGTTGGTTGCTAACAAAATAACTCACCTTATTTGCTACAAGTTTGAGGGTGAGTCACTCATGGGCATTTGATTGACACCCCTTGCTTTTTTGTTTTCAATTCAATTTTCTATGTGGTTTCATTGGTAATGTCTCTGGACTCGGGTACAGATATTTTGAGAGAATTTGTTTTTCTTTACAGGGGACAAGTATGAGCTTGCCAAGAGGATAAAGAGGATTAAAATAGTGAACCACCGGTGGTTAGAAGATTGGTGAGACTCATACACCACAAACTCTATTTATGGATGTAGATACCGATGTGGATTTTCAAAAACATGTTTTCTTGTTTGCAGTTTAAAGGCATGGCAGCTCCTTCCAGAGGCTGATTATGGAATAAGGTAAAATGCATGTGAACTATATCTATGTTTAGTTACTTATCAACTTGAATTTTGAATTGCTAAAATTATGTATTCGATCTAGGAGTTTATTGAGTGATCTCTTGTTTAGCGGCTCTATTAGAATGACTAGATTGACCCAGCTTATTATTACATGGTTGCAGTGGCTATGAGTTGGAGATGATGGAGGCTTCAGCTAAGGATTCTGAAGATGAAGCAGAAGATGCTTCCACGAAGCGTGCAAACAAGAGCCCTCTTGGTCTCAGGGTCATAGTTGCAGTTGACGGTAGCATGCCTAAATCGGTAGAACTGAATGCACCGGTTGTTCAAGCAAAAACAGGTGCACAGGCTGATTCCTCAAGCACCATTACATCCAAAGACGTGTGGTTAACTCCTAAAAAGGTTGACAGACCCCATGAAACCATGGCCTCTATTGATGCCGGTCTTCCTCTGCAACATGATTCTGGAAAACCAAGAACTTTTCAGGATGCTTTCCATGACGCATTGGCTGATCCATTTGACAAGAAATCAGTGTCTAGAGAGGTCAAAGATGACTTGATGTCTGGATCCAAGAATACTGAAAGGTTTTCACCCATGGCTCCTTTGCAACATGATTGTTCGAAAACAAGCACTTTCCAGGATACTTCTCATGACAAGACATCTGGGACTAGAGAGGTCATGTCAATGTTCAATCCACTTGACAAGACACCTGGGTCTAGAGATGGCAAAGATGACTTGACATCTATTTCCAAGAGCACCGAAAGGTTTCCATCCTTGGCTATGAAGTTGAGTTCAAAGTACCAATGGGATGAGTCAAGCATCCGAAATAGTTCCCCAGGAACAAATAACGGTGGCTTAAAAGCTATAACTTCTTCTGATATCTCTGCATCTAAATCAAATTATGCTGCAGAAGGAACCAGTGGCCGTGAGGATGCCTGCAAGATTGATAAGTTGCATGAAAAAGAGTCCCCTCAGAAGAGATCAACAGGTGGATATGCTAGTAGCTCAAAATCACAAAAAGTAGGCGGCGGCGGGGAGCCGATTGGTGTACTAACGGCTAGTCTCTTCTTGCCAGAACAAAGCCATATCTCAGTGTCAAGCAACAGTTGTCCAAATGAAGGCGGGGAAGTTGCCCAGAAATCGCCTGTGAGTAATTCAACTACCAAGTCATTGAGCTCAAATGTGGTAGATAGAAAATATGCTATCCTGACTTCAGAGGGCGAGCTAGCTGAGACTATTGCCAAGAAAACACCTGAAAGATCATTGACTGAACTGGCAATGGAAAAATCTAACACGATGTCAGGTTTGGACGATCTTGGAAAGAGCGACAAGCCAGACACTGAGCAGCCTAAGAAGAAAACTGCTTCCAGAAAGACCCTAGGCACAAGACCCAAGATAAGGAATAGCAGTAAAAAAATGGGATCTCTTTACTTGAGCAAAACTGTGTTAAGCAATGACCGCACTAATTGCTTAAGCAAAGGAGAAGTTGCAACACCGATGCTGGAGGATGGCAATCAGAAGGAAACCTCAGTTCCAGCCATTAATTCTGAATCCACACCGAAAGTAGCACAACAAGTTGACTCTAAGGGTATCACTTTTGAGAAAATCGACTGTACAGATGGTGATACCAATCCTCCTGCAGAGAAAGTCAATCACGAGCTTGATGCTGATGTGAACCAACAAGATATGCTGGTTGAGACTGAAGGACAGCGCAGAGCTGATGCAGAGGTTGAAGTAAGAACAGCAGAAACAGAAGCAAATGATGGTTCAAATGAGGGTGCATCTGATGATAGGAACAAAAGTAAATGTGGAAAGAAGGCCTCTGGAGAACAGATTAATCTCGGCAATTCGAAGAAACGAGATTCACCCACAGCTGAAGTGGGGAAAGCTAGTATCAAGAAGACGAAAAGGGCTAGAAAAGAAAATGTGAGAGGAAATGATACTGAGTTGAAAGATAGGGGTGGTAACTCTGTGGAAGAGAAGGAGAACGTAGCTGTGAGAGGAAATGATGCAGAGGTTGAAATAAGAACAGCAGAACCAGAACTAAATGATGGTTCAAATGAGGATGCACCTGATGATACTACAGAACTAGTGATTGATAGGAACAAAAGTAAGCGTGGAAAGAAGGCCTCTGGAGAACTGATTAACCTCGGCAATTTGAAGAAACGGGATTTACCCACAGCTGAAGTGGGAAAAGCTAGTATCAAGAAGACGAAAAGGTCTAGAAAAGAAAACAATGTGAGAGAAAATGATAGGGGTGATAACTCTGTGGAAGAGAAGGAGAACGTAGCTGTGAATAAAAAATCTCGGAAGATTGGTGGTGACGAGAGTTTGAGCATGGGAAAACCACCTGCAAGAAAGGAAACTGAAAAGTCAGCTAAGACCCTAACAAAAACAGAGAAAAAGTCTGAGCAGATCAGTTCTTCAAAGTCGATGGCTAGTAGAAAAATCTTGCACGACAGAGGAAAGGAGTCTGCATGTTTTATAGTGAGCGGGCCTAGATTTCAGAGAAAGGAATATCAACAGATAGTCAGGCGTTTGAAAGGAAAAGCTTGCAGGGATTCTCATCAATGGTCTTATCAGGCAACACATTTCATCGCTTCAGAGATTCGCCGGACTGAAAAGTTTTTCGCTGCATCTGCATCTGGAAGGTACAATTACCAGAGAATAACCTATGCAGTATACTCTTTTTTAACTTGTTTAACACTCTTTGACTCTTCAGTGCTATTCTCTTCTTTGTGATCTGTCATTTACTGAGACAATGTCTAGTGAAGCTAATCCGTTGTCTAGTATTTCCCTTTGAAGTTTCTGACTTTCCCTTTGCTTTCACCTCCTCTAATGCAGTTGGATTCTCAAGGGAGATTATTTACCTGCTTGTAGCCAAGCTGGGAAATTCTTGCCCGAGGAACCTTTTGAATGGCACAGTACTGGTCTCAGTCAGGACGGTGCAATAAACTTAGAGGCCCCAAGAAAATGGCGGCTTGTCAGAGAGAAAACGGGTCATGGTGCCTTTTATGGAATGCGCATTGTCATATATGGTGACTGCATGGTCCCATCTTTGGTAAGAGTTCTTTTCCTTTCATTCGTGAAATGATAGAAACTGTTCTCTTATGTGCTTGTTTTAGGATGAGCAAATGTGCCCAAAGACAACCCTTTTCAACCGGGGTCTGAAAATATTATACAGAAAGTAGTCTCCTGTATCATTTTCTTGTCTAGGGTAGACTTCTTTGGTGTAACCTGAAGAACTCCGATCATGTTTTGCTGGATCAGGATACCCTCAAACGTGCAGTGAAATCCGGGGATGGTACTATACTAGCAACAGCACCACCTTACAGGAGGTTCCTGAATTCAGACACCGATTTCGCTGTCATAAGCCCCGGAATGCCGCGGGTTGATGCCTGGATCCAGGAGTTTCTGAATCACGAGATACCATGTGTTCTTGCGGATTACCTCGTGGAATACATATGCAAACCCGGGTACCCTCTTGACAAACATGTGCTTTACAACACTCATAAGTGGGCAGAACAGTCATTTAACAAGCTGCAACGAAGCTCGGAAGAGGAGGTTGTAGAGGAAGAAGTTGCCTCGCCATCAGGTCATTCCGAGGGCGACGATATAGCTTGTGTGGTAAAACAACATGAACTATGAAACAGATGACTGTAACATGTGTTATTATATCGTTCTTGAAATTGGGTCATATACCAAATCAATGGAGTGATCATAACTGCGAAGATATGTGATAATAGGTTTGTGGGAGGAGTGACAGAGAAGAGGTGATGCTGATATGCGGCGATGAGAAGAACTCGAGGGGCTGCGGAATCGGAACACACATGGACTGCTGTGATCCTCCAATGGCCCGAGTTCCTGAACATGATTGGTTCTGTCCTCAATGCAGTGACAGCACTCCCAAGAAGAAGACAAGGAAAGTCAAACGGAACTGAGTTTTTGCAATTTCTTGTTTGGGGTTTGTAGGTCCAACGTTGTGTTAGAAAACCCAAACAAGAAAATTAGGCACTTGCTTTAGGGTATGTAGTGGTGATTATCATTATCATATTATCATTCGTTACTTGCAATTCCCTTCTTACAAATATACAACCTCTACATTCCAAACACCTCTCTACATTGACTGTGGATCACCCGAAGCTTCCCCCGACACCTTCGGCCGCTCATGACTTCCTGACTGCTTCTACTCCGGCGGTGTCACCGCCGTCGTCTCCGCGCCTCTCCTGTTCCATCCCTCCTTTGCAAGAAGAATTGCTACGTTGTCCCTACGTAGAAGCAGTCGGGAAGCCATGAGCGGCCGAAGGTGTCGGCGGAAGCTTTGGGAGATAATCTCAGTCATTTGGGTGTTTGAATTGTTTACCTTTAGATCTATATGGGTGCTAACGAGACTCTGGGTATTTTTTGGCAGTGGCTGCTATGAAGGCGCTTAAGGATTCACTTCGTGTTCCAGATAGAATGGGTCGGAATGGTGATCCCCGTGCTCCCACTATCTGAGTCGCATGCCGCCCCGACCGGCATGGACCTGGCCTCGTTATATTCCAAATGTACAAGATTGTATTTGTATTTCTCCGTCATTATGTTTTAGGCGTGGAATTTGTATTTAATCTGAAAAATTAGATCATGATGCTTCAGCCGGCCGGCATTGAAAATGATCGATTTGAGCAAACCGGTGTTTTGTGAATGTTGTTTTTATTTTCTCTACTAAATAAATATACGCCCGTAATCCCATGGATCAAATGGGACATGTATATATTGTATCGCTTTGCAGCATTACTATAACAAGCCACAGGCGCATGTGTATAATAATATAAAAAGCTATGTTTTAATTGCACTCCTGCTGTAAGAAAGAGACGGTCCCGGCATTGCGGTCATAGCCAACCAAGAAATCGGCCTGACCCGCGCTCCCATATATCGACACATTCTTCGGAGATCCGACGAAAGACAAGCACACAACCCCCGGCGAAATCCTCGGGAAGGAGTTCAACGGGCTCAATTTCAAGTCGGCGCCTTTGAAATGCATCTGTATCTCCGGCAGGTTGACGACATATATCGGCACTTTATAGCATAAGTTGAAACCGGCCATCACCGCCACCTTCTCCGCCTTCATCACCTGGTCATGTCATGTGGAAATATGTATACATGTATATACACACACATATAAGTTGCATGTTTGTGTAGCAACGAAATATCTACCAAAGCATTACCTTATCAAGCTCAGCCACCACTTGCTTATAGAAATCCATGGGAAGAAACGTCAACGTGGTTCCTACGTCAATCATCATATTGCCCTCAGTGGCGCCACCGTTCGCCGAGCCCGGAAACTTCAACCTCTTTTTACCGACGCTGATCGCTTCGAGCGTTAAGTAATAAGCGTTGGAGTCAGGTTTTTTGGTTATCGGTGTCGAGACTGCTGAGGGACCTGAAACGACACCGTCGGAACCGAATTTGATACGGCTGGGCCTGCTCGTATCGAACGGCGGCGATAAGCAGAAAGAGAAAACACCATTGATGACAGGGCCGAGCTGAGAAATGAGAGAAGCGTCGCCATAGTCGAGCCCTATGATCCCTGACCCTCCTAAGGTGGCGATGGCGTTTTCGTGGCCGACCCCGACAATCGTGGACAGCAGCGTGTGTGAACCGATGGTTAGAGTCTCGGTCACTATATTTCCTGCCGAGTACGAGCCGTCGAGGTACGTTTGTTTGTACATACAAGCGTAGTTACCCTCACAAGACGTGATGGGGGAGAGAAGGCTGCATTGGGTCCATAAACAACTGATGATGTTGTAAGTGGATGAGGCTTTGGGATCGAAAAGAGGGTTTGACTGCTCGAAGCACTTCGTGCATGGCTGACCTTGAGCCCATATAAGCGAGCTTCCAGTATCCGCATACCCTAAAACTTCCACCGGAGGAGTTCCCATTCCGATCTTCATCAAATACTCGCCTGTTCCGCTCGACGTTAAATCCGAAGATACCGCCGTTAATCGTCCATGATGGCTTGAACGGATCAATGAACGGTTCGCTGCAGCCGCGAACCGTTCGGTCGGGGTTAGGTCGGGGTTGTAGAACGGAGACTTTGGTGAGTCACGGTGGATTAACTCGAGGGTAAAACCGTCTTTTGGACTTTCTGCATGGGAAACAACAAGCAGACACGTCGAGACTAAAGAAAGGAGAAGAAACAACGATGCATAAGAGATGTTAGTCATGGTGATTTCTGATATCTGACTCTACGTACGAGTGCACGTTTCCCCTTTTATACGGTGACCATGAGTGTGTACAAAACAATATTTTAGAAGATGATAATTTTGTTTGATTTTATGCTTATATTATAGATATCTTTTATTAATTAAATAAGATATTGGGGATTCTTTAATACAGAAAATAGCAGAGGATTCGATACCAGAATAGTAAAAAAATAATTGGAGATTTCCTGCTATTCATGTACACCTTTAGAATATATATTTACATATAGAAAACATAATATTTAATTAACAAATTATCAAATAAACATAAATATTTTGTTTTTCCTATAACCTTAAAATATCTTAATTAATTAACAAAATATGTAAAATATAAATATAAATATAAAATAAAATATAAATATTACCAGCATATTCTAAAATGGTTCTCATAAACCATATTCTTATACACATGTATAGAACGAATCGACTTGACTCCATACCAAGAACTGTAAAATCTTTCTATTCGACTCAGTTCGATTCATTTTTAGACAAAACAGAAATTGTTTGGCATATCTCGACTGATTCCGAACCAAATGAACCTACTCGCTAACCAAATATATTTTAAGAATATATATATATATATAGGGATATATATTCATGAATGCATATGTAATTTTGGTTCTTACAGAAACGATCTTGATCCATTATGCTTCAAGAAGTTTAATAAAAAAAAAGAAAGATCAATACTTGAAGATGATTATGAGAATTTATGCTCGAAGTGACAATGACCGTATTATAATCCAAATTGAAAGAAAAAAATTGCCCATAAGAAAATGTTAATGCCAGGGGACCAAATACCCGGCCCAAAAATAGATGAACTTTTGATCATTTGGGCCCATGGGCCCACCGGAAATCAAGACAAAAACTGTTGGGCTTTAGAGAGAATCCTAGTAATTGTTGCATTGAGTTAGATCCATTGACCGCAACGTCACGGTGATAAAGGCTTGAGAGAGGAAGAGGTGGGCCCCACTGTTCTTATGCATCGGCTAAGATGCTTCATGGGCCTATTTGCACACGTCCTCGGCCCAAGTATTATTCATTTAATGGGTCGTTTTAACGGCACACGTCCTCCGGCCCAAACCTTTAGGTTATGTATCGCTTTTTTTTTTTTTACATT
Source organism: Tarenaya hassleriana (assembly GCF_000463585.1). Lineage (NCBI taxonomy): Eukaryota > Viridiplantae > Streptophyta > Magnoliopsida > Brassicales > Cleomaceae > Tarenaya > Tarenaya hassleriana. The sequence continues at coordinate 445,575 of NW_010967707.1, read as the reverse complement.
TTTTTTAGTACGCTATATAAATTTTAAGAATGTTGTTTTATTTTCTCCCGTAAATAAATATAGGCCCCATAATCCCACAAAAACAACACGAATTTAGTCAAAGATCAAATAATTATGAAACACACACACAGTCTTATTATACTCCACCACAAGCGATGGACGCATGTGTATATAATATAAAAGGCATTTTTTAATTGCACTGCTGCTGCATGAAAGAGACGGTCCCGGCATTGCGGTCATAGCCAACCAAGAGATCGGCCTGACCCGCGTTCCCGTATATCGACACATTGTCCGCAGATCCGAAGAAAGACAAACACACAACCTCCGGCGAAAGCCTCGGGAAGGAGCTTGAAGGGCTCAATTTCAAGTCAGCGCCTTTGAAATGCATCTGTATCTCCGGCAGGATGACGTCATTTCCCGGCGCTTTGTAGCATAAGTTGAAACCGGCCTTCCCCACCGTCACCTTCTCCGCATTCACCACCTGGTCATATGGAAATATATATACATGTATACACACACATATGTATAATTAGTTGCATGTTTGTTGTAGCAATAAAATATCTACCAAAGCATTACCTTTTCAACCACAGCCACCACTTGGTTATAGAAATCTATGGGAAGAAACGTTAATGTGGTTCCTGAGTCAATCATCATATTGCCCTCGTTGGCGCCACCGTAAGCCGATCCCAGAAACTCCAGCCTCGTTTCACCGACGCTGATCGCTTCGAGCGTTAAGAAATAAGCGTTTGAGCTGGATTTTCTGGTTATCGGTGTCGAGACTGCGGAGGGACCTGAAACGACACCGTCGGAACCGAATTTGATACGGCTGGGCCTGCTCATATCGAACGGCGGCGATAAGCAGAAAGAGAAAACGCCATTGATGACGGGGCCGAGCCGAGAAATGAGAGAAGCGTCGCCATAGTCAAGACCTATGATCCCTGACCCTCCTAAGGTGGCGATGGTGTTTTCGTGGCCGACCCCGACTACTGTAGACAGCAGCGTGTGTGAACCGATGGTTAGCGTCTCGGTCGCTAGATTTCCTATCGAGTACGTGCCGTCGAAAAGACGTAATAGAGGAGAGAACTTTGCATTGGGTCGAAGAACAACCGAGGCCTATGTAAGTGGATGAAGCTTTGGGATCGAAAAGAGGGTTTGGCTGCTCGTAGCACTTCGTGCATGGCTGACCTTGCGTCCATATAAGCGAGCTTCCAGTATCCGCATACCCTAAAACCTCTACAGGAGGAGTTCCTATTCCGATCTTCATCATATACGCGCCCATCCCGTTCGAGGTTAAATCCGAAGACACTGCCATACGTCCAAGTTGGCTGAAACGGCGTGAACGGACCAATGAACGGTTCACTGCTGCCGTGAACCGTTCGGCCGCCGTTAGGTGAGGGTTATAGAACGGAGACTTTGGGGAATCACGATGGATTAACTCGAGGGTAAAACCGTCTTTTGGATTTTCTGCATGGGAAACAATAAGTAGATACGTCGAAACTAGAGAAAGAAGAAGAAACAAGGATACGTAAGAGATGTTAGTCATGGTGATTTTTGATACGTGACTCTACATAAGATTGGATGTTTTCCCTTTTATACTGTGGCCATGAGGATGTACAAAATAATATTTTAGAAATCGTAATCATATTTGATTTTATATTTATATTTTAGATATTTTTAAATTAAATACGATTTTTAAATATTATATTTTTCTATAAATGTTAATGTAAATTTGGTGTGTATACATCCGGATCAACGACAATGACTTACCGACATAAGATTGGATGTTTTCCCTTTTATACTGTGGCCATGAGGATGTACAAAATAATATTTTAGAAATCGTAATCATATTTGATTTTATATTTATATTTTAGATATTTTTAAATTAAATACGATTTTTAAATATTATATTTTTCTATAAATGTTAATGTAAATTTGGTGTGTATACATCCGGATCAACGACAATGACTTACCGAGGCGAGAGAGTGGTTGAATCATGGGTTTTTTTTTTTTTTTTTTTGGGTATAAGGGTTGAATCATGGAGTTGAGAGATACTAACTAGTAACCACATTTACTTGCATGCTTTGATACCATAATAGAGAGAAAAAAATAGATTCTTTTCTATTCAACTGCACATAATCACAATATTTACATATAGAAAGTGTAATTTTAAAATATCCAATTTTAATAATAAAATATCTAAAATATAAATATCATTATAATATTTATCACAAAGGAAGAAGAACAAGAGTTTAATAGAAAAAAGAGACAACTTTTATCCATCACATTGTTCATATATACACGTGAAACATTAAAACGTAAGCAAGGACAATTATACAGACAATGCAAGGAAAGTAGTACAACGGTAAAAGCAAATAAAGGAAACATGATCAACGGAAGATAAAAGGAAGCCATGGTGGTGCATGCATGTAATCGTGAGGGAGGATATTCTGAATCTCTGTTACGTTGGCATCTTCAATAAGGTTTGGGCTCTAGGCCCAAGTCTTGTATTATGTAATGGTCAATTGGGCCTTCTTGATGTTATGACTTTGGCCCAAATTATAAAATTGTATTTCGTTCGTGTGCGCTTCGTCCATGCATGTCCGTCGCGCACTTACTTCCTCCCATGCATGTACGTACGTTGCTTCCTTCTATGTTCCAATGTCCGTTATATTCTTCTTCGTCATGTGGTCCGAGTGTGTGCTCATCAAGTTCGACATTCTTCTCAACACTTTTCTATTCAATCTGTACATAATCACAATATTATAGAAAGTGTAATTTTAAAAGACCCAATTTTACTAATAAATTATCTAAAATATAAATATCATTATAATATTTCTAAAATAATCTGCATGTTTCTTGACACTAATCATATTTTTATACACATGTAAATGTATATATGAATAAGATTCTAAAGCGCGCCGACTCGACTCGGCGACCATCACGATCTCAAAATTTTTGGGTTCGATTTAATCCAACTCGTCACGGTCAAACCCTAAGAATTGATGCTTGAAGCGACGCGTATGGGTCGAATCTCCAATATGAATGTTTTGTTAAAGTCCGATATAAACGTTTTTTTTTTATAACAAAGTCATTTTCAAAAATCATGGGTTCGATTTCACTGGTAGGAAGAGATATGATTTATGCACCAAAATAGTCCATATACAAAGGGTGATCTCGGGTCTAAGGTGGATATAGTCGGGTCGAAGATCCGATGAACCATTCTGGTTATCAAAAAAAAAAAAGTCCAATATGAATGTTATGAACCGCATATTTATATTTTAGATATTTTCATTAATTGAATAAGATTTTTAAGGTTATATCTTTTACATTATAAATAATACAAGTTTGGGACATATACTTATTCTTCGGATTCGGCTAAAAAATTAGTTAATAAAAATATCTAAAAAAGTAAACCCCTTTATACCTTATGAATTTTCTCCCGTGTAGCCTACTTGTATATCAGTCGATATATATGGTAGTCAATTTTGTAATATTTTTTGTTTGTAATTTATATTGGATCGACTTATTTGGAATATACACTTTCCAATGATGGGGCATATTAGGTATATGCATGGAAATACCTAATACGTCCCATGTACAACTGTGTGTATTTGGGAAGTCGTATGATTCACCGTCCACATTTGACTGCAAATTAATGTAAAAATATTCTAAATTAGGCAATTTGTGTTATTTATGACACGCAAAAAATAATGCATTAATTACGAAAGAGTTGATATTCAAGACGTATCTTTGTATTATATGCGATGATTATGAAAGTATTGTGTATAATTAATAAAGTACCTAAAATATAAGTATAAAATCAAATAAAATTATGATCTTCTAAGATATTTTTTCTTTTTTTGATGAAAAGGGAAATTATGATATTCAATAAAATCTGTAGATCCTCGTGGTTCACCTTATAAAAGGGAAACATCCACTCGTAGAGTCACGTATCAGAAATCACCATGACTAAAATATCTTATGCATCGTTCTCTCTTCTTCTTTCTTTGGTCTCGACGTACCTAATTATTGTTTCCCATGCAGAAAACCCTAAAGACGGTTTTACCCTCGAGTTAATCCACCGTGACTCCCCAAAGTCTCCGTTCTACAACCCCAACATAACCCTGGCCGAACGGTTCGCGGCTGCTGTGAACCGTTCACTAACCCGTTCACGCCGTTTCAGCCGCCATGGACGGTTATTGACGGTGGATGCGGATTTAACTTCGAGCGGAACAACCGATTATCTGATGAAGATCGGAATGGGAACTCCTCCGGTGGAAGTTTTAGGGTTTTCGGATACTGGAAGCTCGCTTATATGGACGCAGGGTCAGCCATGCACCAAGTGCCAGGACCAGCCAAACCCTCTTTTCGATCCCAAAGGTTCGTCCTCTTACAAAAACATCGGTTGTTCTTGGACCCAATGCAAAGTTCTTTCCTCTATTTCGTCTTGTGGTGGTGGCGACGCCTGTATGTACAAACAAACGTACCTCGACGGCACGTACTCGATAGGAAATCTAGCGACCGAGACACTCACCATCGGTTCACACGCTCTGCTTTCGGCGGTAGTCGGGGTCGGTCACGACAACGGACCCGACGTAAGAGGTTCGGGGATCATAGGTCTCGACTATGGCGATGCTTCTCTCATTTCTCAGCTCGGCCCCGTCATCAACGGCATTTTCTCTTTCTGCTTAACGCCGTTCGATTCAGACAGGCCCAGCCGAATCAAATTCGGTTCCGAAGGTGTCGTTTCCGGCCCCTCTGCGGTCTCCACACCCATAACCAGAAAATCCAAATCAAGCGCTTATTTCTTAACGCTCGAAGCGATCAGCGTCGCCGGGACGAGGTTGGCGTTTCCGGGCTCGGCGTACGGTGGCGCCAATGAGGGCAACATGATGATTGACTCAGGAACCACATTGACGGTTCTTCCCATGAGTTTCTATAACCAAGTGGTGGCTGAGCTCGATAAGGTAATGTTTTGGTATGCACGGTGGAAAATTTTGCTCAAAGTTATATTACATTGCTACACAAACATGCAACTTATATGTGTTTCCACATGACCAGGTGTTAAAGGTGGAGAAGGCGCCGGTAGGGGAGACGGGTTTCAGCCTCTGCTACAAAACGCCGGGAAATGACGTCCTGCCGGAGATTCAGATGCATTTCAAAGGCGCCGACTTGAAACTGAGCCCTTCGAACTCCTTCCCGAGAATTTCGCCGGAGACTGTGTGCTTCTCCTTCATCGGATCTCCGGCGGGTGTGTCGATATATGGGAACATGGGTCAGACCGACTTCTTGGTTGGTTATGACCGCAACGCAGCGACAGTCTCTTTCATACAGCAAGAATGCAGTTAAAAGTGTCTTTCATATTATACACATGCATCCAGGGGCGGACCCACTTATATCTGAGTGGTTCCTAGACCCCATCCAATATCTTAATTTATTTGTAATTTTATTAATTTTTAGTAACAAACTTAAAATGCTCCCACTAAAAAAAAAAATTGTCCCCCTTCTCTCTTTTTGTCATATTTTTTTTCTTAAAATGAGATTATGTATTAACATTTGCCCCACTAATAATCATTTTTGGGTCCTGCATGCATCTATCGCTTCGTCTAGAATCTGGGCCTTGTGTCCGGCCCAGGACGTTTCAGTTCTGGAAACCCATGTTAGTTCGTAATCACCGCATTCTTTTTTTTTTTTGGTAATGAAATAATCACCGCATTCTTATGCGGGGAAAAATTAGGAATGTATTCCTAATTGTATATCCAAAAAACATATACAATGATTAGTTTATAAACATATATTTGCTAAACACATACGTTTGTCCATACCTTTAAATATTTCCATATATTAAAAAACATATACGATCGTATCTCCCAAGTGAATATTCACGACTTTTTTTTTGGCAAATACGTTGATTTACATACAATTAAGAATATATACAATAATGATTACTTATATATATTGATCGATATACGATTCGGAATATATACGATTCGAATATATGAATAAGAGAGATGTACATGTATATAAGGATGTGGTCACGGCCAAAAAGAAAAAAGAAAAAGAGAGAGAGCGCATCATCAACTGGTGTTTACAGAGTCACGCATCCGAAGAATATGTCTTCTGTATCGTCGTTGTCCCTTCTTCTTTTGTTGTCGATAACGACGTCCCTACTTGTTATTTCCCATGCAAAAGACAGTTTCACGGCCGAGTTAATCCATCGTGACTCGCCAAAGTCACCGTTCTACAACCCCAACCTAACCCTGAGCGAACGGTTCGAGGCTGCAGTGAACCGTTCATTGATCCGTTCATGCAGTTTCGGCCGCCAAGAACGCTTGACGTCGATGTCTGCGGATTTAACGTCGAATGGATGGGGTGAGTATATGATGAAGATTGGAATCGGAACTCCTCCGGTGGACGTTTTAGGGTTTGCTGATACCGGAAGCTCGCTCATATGGACGCAATGCGAGCCGTGCACGAAGTGCATCCGTCAGCCAAACCCTCTTTTCAATCCCAAAGTTTCGGCCACTTACAGATTACTCAAGTGTTCATGGACTCAATGCAGTGATCTCTCCCCCATCACGTCTTGTGGAGAGGGCGGCGCTTGTGTGTACAAGGAAGCGTTCGTCGACGGATCCTACACGCAGGGAAACATAGCGACCGAGTCCATAAAGATCGGTACAAGCAAGATACTTTCAGTGATATTCGGTTGCGGCTACCAAAACTCCCTCCACGCCTCAGGATCGGCAGGGGTCATTGGCCTTGACTTGGGGGAAGGCTCTCTCGTCTCTCACCTCGGCCCCGCCATCAGTGGCGTTTTCTCTTACTGCTTATCACCGATCTTTTCGAATCGGCGGAGCTCTATCAGTTTCGGGGTCGTTTCAGGTCCTGGCCCGTATGGGGTCACGACTCCATTAAGCAAGAAACCCGGTTCCGACCGCTATCAGTTAACGCTCGAAGCGGTCAGCGTGGATGGAACAAGGTTGGAGTTTCCTGGCTCGGCTTACGGTGGCGCCAACGAGGGCAATATGAACATTGACTCAGGAACCACGTTGACGTTTCTTCCCATGGATTTCTATAACCAAGTGGTGGCGGAGGTTGATAAGGTAATTCTCTTATATATTAATTCATATATATGTAGCTGGAATGTTTTTTTTTTTTTTTGGTAAAATCTGTATGTATATGTACATGAGCAGGTGATGAATGCGGAGAAGGTGGACATGGGGAAGAAGGGGCTCAGCCTCTGCTACAGAGCGGCGGGGAATGACGTCATCCTGCCGGAGATACGGATGCATTTCAAAGGCGGCGACTTGAGATTGAAGTCTGTGAACTCTTTCC
>NW_010967707.1:429477-438149 GCF_000463585.1 Tarenaya hassleriana | reverse complement strand
TTCCCTAGAATTCAGCGGGATACTGTGTGTTTCTCCTTCATCGGATCTCCGGCGGATTCGGCGATATTTGGGAACATGGGTCAGTCCGATTTCGCCGTTGAATACGATCGCAACGCTGGGACCGTCTCTTTCGCCCCGCGTGAATGCAACTGATCATATTCATACCCATGCATGCATCTATCCTTTGATCTATTTTGTTTTCAATTTTGCTTATTCAATTCGTCTTTGTTTTTGTTGGAATGTTGGCGTTATTATTTAGTTAATGGATCATTGGAGATTTTATTATTATTATTATTATTATTGTTGTTGTTATTGTTATAGATATAGAAGGGTATATACGCGTATTTGTACATATTATAATTAGAGTTAATTACCTGTATAAATATCCTAGTGTTGTAAACAGCATTTATTCATTTTAAGCTAGATATATTAATTACTGTTATAGATGAATGCGTACAATGAAATTAACCGCATTCATGCGGGACGAAAGAGACGGTCCGGGCGTGGCGATCATATTCAACCACAAAATTTGTCTGAGCCATGTTCCCCATTATCGCCGGACTGTGGCCGGATCCGAAGAAGCCGAAACACACAATATCTCGCGTCATTCTCGGGAACGAGTTCTCCGGCTTCAATTTCACGTCCGCCCCTTTGAAATGCAACTGTATCTCTGGCAGGGTGGCTTCATTTACGACCCGCATCATGTAGCAATTGCTTAAACCGCCGGTCTTATCGGTCGGCGCTTTCTCCGCCTTCACCACCTGGTGATATATGGTAACGTATGTATTTATATATCTGATCCGAAATAATTCTATACCTCTCCCTTTTAAATTCATGCGTTACTATATTCATGTACGTATTCTATCAGTTGCAATGGGTGTTTTTTGCATTACTACCTAAGTCATATGTGTTGCATGTTCGTATTAGTTTTGTGTAGCAGTGGAATATAATCACCTATTCTTGCTTTAGTATTAATATTTATCTATCAAAGCATTACCTTTTCAAGCTCGGCCAGCATTTGGCTATGGAAATCGACGGGAAGAAACGTCAATACGGTTCCTGTGTCAAGCGCGATATTGCCCTCGCCATCGCCCTCGCCGTCCGCCGAGCCAGGAAACTCCAACCGTGTTCCGGCGACGCTGACCGCTTCGAGCGTTAAGTAATAAGCTTCCGTGTCTGGGTTGCTGGTGTATGAAGTTGTGACTCCCCCCACGTGACTCGAAATGAGGCCTAAATTGATCCCGCTCCGCCGGCTCGACCCGTGGGGCGCGAAGCAGTAAGAAAAGAGGCCGTTGATGTCTTGGTCGAGCTGAGTAAGGAGAGAAAGGTCGCCCATGTTGAGACCGATGATCCCTGCCCCTCCCGGAGCGAGCACGGAGTTTTCGTGGCCGCAACCCAATAGCATCCCAGGCAGCGTGTGAGTCCCGATGGTTAGCGTCTCGGACACTAGGATCCCCCTCGAGATAGAGCCGTCAAGGTACGATTGTTTGTACATACAAGCATTGCCCGGGCCACAAGACGTGATAGAGGAGAAATTTTGGCATTGTCCCCAATGACAACCGATGTCTCTGAAACTGGCCGAGGCTTTGGGATCAAAAATAGGGTGTGGCTGCTTGAAGCACTTCGTGCATGGCTCGCATTGCGTCCATATAAGCGAGCTCCCAGTATCCGCGAACCCTAGAAATTCCACCGGAGGGGTTCCCAATCCCAGCCTCATCAGATACTCGCCCGATCCGCTCGACGTTATATCCGTATACATAATTGTATCGAGACGTTGTGAACGGATCAACGAACGGTTCACCGCGCCCATAAACCGTTCGGCCGGGGTTAGGTTGGGGTTGTAGAACGGGGACTCTGGGGAATCACGATGGATTAATTCGACGGTAAAACCGACTTTTGGGTTCTCTGCATGGGAAATAATATGTTGGTACGTTGATAACAACGTAAGAAGAAGAGACAAGGACACAAGAGAGATCGTCATTTTGAGTTCTGATACGTAAACCTTACCTACGTACCAGTTGATATGCTTCCTCTTTTATATGGTGACCACAATCTTTTTAATTTATAAATGTAAATCTTTTTTTTTTGTCACAAATGGAAACCTGTTTACACCTTAAGATTTTTCTTCCTGTATATATATATTCTAATTGTATAACAGCCAATTAATCTTGTAAGATTTTTTGTTTGAAATATATGCTGGAAGGATTCATTTGGCTATCATCGCACGTGAACGGGCGTATTGTTAGATACATGCATGGTCCCGTGTACGTCATCTGTTTATACCTTAAGATTTTTTTCCCAGTGTATTCTAATTGTATAACATCCGATTTGGCATGATCTGGGCGCATTAAGGAGCATAATATAAGGAGAATCAAATCTTCATTAGATACATGCACGGTCCCGTCATGTACGTAGACTGTGTAGCTGTGGAAAGCATATTTTAAATTTTTATTTTTATTTTTATTAATCTATGACACTAAAAAACTGCATAAGCCGAAAATGATGATGCCGTGGATTTTTCTTTTAAAACGTATAAAATTATATTATACCCAAAAAATACGGTGTATCTTTAAGTTATAATATTGTTTTATTTTGTTTGAAAGTTATGTATTATGGATTTTTTATAATTTCTAATAATAATGTCTAAGATCTCGTTTTTAGGAAGATCTGTTATGGAGGGATCACGTATATATGCCGGACATGCGGCCCAGGTGATTGACAAAACTTGTGGACCGTTGTGGGCCCACGAGATAATCAATGGCTGACAATAATCCTCCAACGGGCCTAAACATTATTCCTTACACCGGACGTCATCACGGCGACTTTTTGTTGAAACGCTGTTTCTTTTTACATCTTGATACATTTTTCACTTTGGCTAAAATGGGACCCATAAATTTAAATTTCTGGTAGTCAGCAGCTGGCCATTCGACCGTTGATACGTCATCACGGCGACGGAATGCTGTATTTTAAAATTTGAATAAAACGTATATATGAAAGGGTAAAATCGAAAATTCGCTTCCATCTCTCCCGAGCGTTTAAAAAGTTAGGCTTTATAGAGTTTAGAGAGAAACGAAAGCAGACGAAAGTTTTTGGAAAAACAGAGCCTGAAGCGATCTAGCGAAATTCAACGAGAGAGAGAGAGAGAGAGATGGGAGAGGTGGTGTTGTTCATCGACGAGACGAAATCGGATTCGAGGATTTCGCGTTGCAGAATCTGCCACGAAGAAGAAGCGGAAAGCTCATTCGAAGCTCCGTGCGCTTGCTCCGGAACAGTTAAGGTAAGAAGTTCTGATGAAACCATACAAATTTCGCTTTTCCTAATCGCGTTCTGGAATTTTTTTTCCCGATGATCAAGATTCAAGACTCGAAGAATGGACCTGATGGTAGGTTTCTCCGTTTTGGTTCATTTCAGTTCGTTCACAGAGTTTGCATACAACGATGGTGCGACGAGAAAGGAAACACGACTTGTGAAATCTGTCTTCAGGTTCGCCTCTCATCATCATCGATGGAATGGACAATTTGCTGATCCATCGCCCCCGAAAAAAAACCCTTCGTTTGCTGTTTTTCATCATTCAATTAATTTTTCACGGAAATTTAGAAAATATTGCTAAGATTAACTTTCCATGGATTTTGTTTAAATTCTTGATCTCCAGTTTCTTTCCACGAAACGTAGATTCGATCTTCTAATCAATAAGTTCATGTTCTTTCTAGATTCCACTGTTTATCCGGTCCCAATTGATCTAAAGCAAACCGATATTCCACTTTTTTAATACCAATCATATAATTTCTCGTGGAACCCACAGATTTAGTTGCACGATCGCAAAGGTGTTTAAGATTTTGGTGAATCTACTGTGAAAATGGAACGTAATCCTTTAAGAAATACAATCCTGCAGGAGTATACGCCTGGTTACTCTGTAGCTCCTAAACAATTCCGGTTCGTCGAGGCCGCTGTCACAATCAGGTGCTTCTTTTATTATTATTATTATTATTATTATTATTATTATTATTATTATTATTATTATTATTATTATTATTATTATTATTATTATTATTATTATTATTATTATTATTATTATTATTATTATTATTTTTATTATTATTATTATTATTATTATTATTATTATTATTATTATTATTATTATTATTATTATTATTATTATTATTATTATTAAAATTTGTGGGGTAAACAGAGATAGCTTGCAAATTCGGAGGAGAGAAAACGAGAGGAGGAGGAGGAGGAGAAGGGAAATAGCGGATTCTCCGGAATGTAATCCTGCTGCGGCTGATAGATGCGTCTCTTGTTGTCGATCCTTGGTTCTCACTGTAAGCCCTCTCTCATTTTTCCTCTTTATATGTTTTAAAATATCATATCTCATCACTAATTTTTTTTTTTTGTGTCTGGAATTTCTGAATCCTATACTCTTTGCCATCGCTTTAGACTCTTAATTCCCTGAAATTCAAACCTCATTTAATATTGCAAAAAAAAACTAGAATAAATGGAATGAAAATCATCCTTAGTTGGAAGCTCTGAAATTGAAATGGCAACCACTATGTGGAAAATCATTCACATTTGTAGTTATTATTCTCTTATATGCAGCAGAAAATGAATCCAAACAAACCTCGAAACATGCATACACCAATATCTTTTTTTTGTTTGGTGAAGTACATACACCAACATCTTCAAAAGATTCTTTCAAACTCATTTTTTTGTTGACTTTTACGGGTTTTATTAAATGCATGGGGTAGAAAAGTGGACAATTGGTTCAAGTTGGTGATCAATCTAGGCAATTCTTATAAAACATATATTGAGGTTGGGATTTTGTTTGATGTTGCTGCAATGAGGCGTGCGAGACTGCGAGCTGGTGGGGTATCGACAAAATGTGTTTTCCCCCCCTCTATTTCTTTTTCTTTTTATGTATGTCTCCGAAAGATTATTTGTTAAACCCATACATAATTGGACCTGAACCGGTTTTATCTGGCTAAACCGAGATTCCCCCCTACAGACTCTAGATCCAACACCTAAATGAAAATTTTAATACGGATCCTTGGGTCAGGCGTAAGCATATTTTTACTCGGAATTTGATATACCATATATATATATATAAGTGTTGTAACAAATGGTAAAAAAAATGAATGCAGCTATCGGCGGTGTTGCTTATAAAGCAGGCGTTCCACGTGATATATGGAATCGGAGAGTACCCTTTCTCAGTTCTCACGGTATTATGTCCTTCCTTCCTCGGAACCTCGTTATGAGTCCCTTGAACCTTTTTTCTCCTCTCTATCTTAAAAAAAAGAAGAGAGAGAGTGCAGGTACTAGTACTGAAGGCCCTTGGCATTCTACTGCCGATCCTCATCATTGTTAGGACAATTGCAGCTCTTCAGAAAGTTCTTCGTCTTCAATATCCAGTAAACTTCTGTCATTTACCCTCCCCCCCCTCCCTCTTTTACAATCTTATCAATCTTTTCGTTACTACTATATATATATACATGCACGTATTTTACATGCGAACCATCAGTTAATCCGGCAAAATCGGTGCTTTCCGACGTTCTAAAATCACGTATTCTGATAATCCAACGCTTTTTAGTTAGTTAATTACAAACCTTGACTCTCTTTTGGTTTTGTTTTTTTTCCTGTCTAAATAGGAATCTGAAGATGACAGTTTCACTTCTGACGAAGAAGAAGATGAGCAACATCGACATTTGGCTCAACGCCTCTGAACACCAAACCACTCCTTAAAACGAAAATAAAATGCAAATACATATATTTTTTTTCCTTTTTACAAGGGGCGTGGTGTTTTTGGCCCATCGTGTGTAGCTCCCGTCAATGGGTCCTTCTGAACTTCGAGAGATTGGGGGCGTTGGGGGATCGGATCCTTTCTAATTGCCATCACTCTACTCTTGTCAGCGTTTTTGCCTGTCTTCTTTCTTTCGCAGTGTCACCGTACAGAGCCTCGAACTCTCGGGATTTCTCTACGGCTCTCTTAAGCACAGAGTCCGGGAGCCCTACAACATTCAAAAGCCGAATCCCAATTCAAAGGAATCAGACCTGAGGCCCTTTCTTTTGTTTAATATGAGGAGAAAAACAAAAGGAGGGTAGGATAGGACAAGTATATAAAAATGGATATGAGTTACTACTCAATAGTACCAGCTAGGCGGGCAACGTTGACGCCGTAGCTCTTGGGACAAGCACCAGGCCTCAGCCTATACAGAAACGTCACTTCCTCCACACCCCCTTCCCCCCGTCCTACCTCACATCCCATATGCCATAGTGAGACCTGTCCCACACCATATACATATATTTACAATACGTTCCCTTCATCATCTCAGCTTCAGCATTTATTTTTATTTGTTGTGAAAAATAAGACAAAATACATGTATTCTGGATCTAGCACTTGAAGACATGCTACTACGAGAATACCAGTGGGAGAATACCTTTGGATTGGTCTGATGATCCACAGATAGTCTGTGATAATGAGTAGAGAACATTCCTCTGCATTGCACCTCGTTTACAAAGTGTTCCAGAACAGATTCCCTTTTCCATGCAACAAGGAATTTGAATCACAGGCCGATTTTTATCCGCAACCCAAGTCATACATACATATATATATACAAGGAATAAAGCTTTATTTGCATGGACGATGGATGAGTCAACTTACGCAATGGCTTGTCCATCTGAAGTTGCTGTCCCTCGCCCAAGCTCATCTAACGCCACTAGTGAATTTCGGGTTGCTGATGACTGCAAGTTATCAATATGATCTCATATATGTAACATTCGTTCAAGTAGCACCCATGGTTTCACATTGAATTTAGGGTCATGAATCATAGCATCATACTATCAGGAGGACAACCAAAGAAAGCTTACTCTGTCAGTAATTTACTAATGGATTCAACAAACAGAACGAATAATACTTCTCAAAGTCTAGAGATGCACAGTGCATATTTTCCTTCTATTGCAACCCCCAACACATAATTAACACTCACCAGCATAACAGCAGTTTCCGAAAGCTCTGTTAAAAATGTACTTTGCCCTGCCATAATATGATCTTTTGCACCCATCCGAACAAAAATTCTATCCACAGGTGATAGCTCAAAGCTTTCTGCTGGAACATCCGCTCCTATCTGTGAAAAGATTTAACTATTACTTGCTCTTCTTTCTTTTTCAGTTTGACAAACATAAAAAAAGGCAAAGATCTATTGCGTTCCAGGAATGCTAACATTACCTGAGCCAAGATTACAGCCAAGCAGACCTGGCGAAGAAAGGTTGACTTTCCACCCATATTCGGCCCCGTTAGGAGGACGAAGCTGGCTTGGCCAGCACCACCGATCTTTACATTATTTGGTACAAAAGAGCCTCCGCCTAAAGAATCGCCCCTCAATATTGGATGCCCAAGGCCAGTGGCTGACAAGTATGGAGCGTTAGCAGAAGAAGTGAACCCTGAGATTACTGGACGACATCTTATTCCTTCGTAAGAATCACTTGCAATAGCTAGGCTGATCAACACATCCAGCTCTGCAACAGCAGTGATTCATTCAACAACTAATAAAAAGTCGAAGCATAAGTTTTTTTAACATGGTTGTCAGGTCTAGGCAGATGCTCATAGCTGAAAATGTCCACAACATGTCTTATAACATTGAGAGTCCAGTGGACAACAACAATGCATTCTCTGATTAAGGAGCTGTGAGTGCTTTAAAAGAAATCGCTTCCAATGGTGAAAGTGAAAAAAAAAACACCATAATCATGGAGTTTCTATATACCTGCAGTTGCAGACACCAGTTGTCTCCACTTGTCATGATGCTCACAAAATTGTGCAATCAGTCTCTGTGAAATGTTTTTTAGAGCAGATTCTTTTTCAGATTCAGCTTGTGATCGCTCTTTCAATAACTTTTTCGTAGTTGGAGTCCAGTATCGAAAGAAACCCTGAAAAGGAACAGTTTGAAACTAACTAAGAAAAATCTCATGTTTAGAAAGAGTTCCATCAAAATGGATAATCATCAGTCATGCAACCACCAGAAGTCAACAGTTAGATTAACATCACAAGTAAACATATAACCACAGCAGCACATGAGGCAGAAAATGAAGTCAACTGAAACTGTGATGGATCTCCAGGTGTAGCATCACTAAAACAACACCTTGGGATAGATGTGAATTTGGAAAAAATGTGACATTCGACAAGAAAACTGTATTTTACCTTTTTAGATGAACACAATTCATAATCTTGAGGAACCCGTCCACGTAAACATTCCGGAACTTCCAACAGGTATTCTTCTTTGCCAACTGTAACATAATTTATCTGCATCAACACAAACCCCACCAAAGTTTCTGATCAAAAAGCTATTAGCTGATTAGCCATATAGGGAGTAAATATCAATGGAAATTGCTCTCACCGAAACATCTCCAAGTAGGTTTCGCTGCTCCTTGAGGTGTTTTGTCAAACTGGATACAATCTCTTTTGCAGTTTTGCAAGCAGAGTCATACTCTTTATCAGCTCCTTCACGAGGTACTACACGTCCCGTATTGTGAGCTTCTAACCAGTCAAAAGCATCTTTGAAACGTTTAATGATCGAAGAAATGCTCGGGAGGCCTTGACCTGTAGTAAACTAAACGTAAGACGCTATACAATTTCTTTCTAGCAGTAGCTGAGAGTGAGTAGGGAAAGTGCTGATGATACCAGG
>NW_010967707.1:409171-429272 GCF_000463585.1 Tarenaya hassleriana | reverse complement strand
GGGAAAGTGCTGATGATACCAGGTGATAGTAAATGCCTCAGCTGCTTGGAGTTGACATTCTCCAGAATAACACCAAAGGAAGAACATGCTTCTGTCATGGCTTCACAACCACGGAGAGCTGATATAAAGTCCTGGAGCTGCTGTTTCGCTGCATCCTCATATAGAACCACTTTACTCCCGTTTCTTCCATTAGCTTCACTGTTTCATTTAACAGAGAGTTTAACATATATGTTCAGTAGATCCTTATAACAATGTGAGAATCAAATCCTCTCCACATCCTGCCAGTCCCTTACCTGCTAGCAAAAACACGTGCAAGTAACCGTTCCATGTCTGGAAGCCTGGACAATGTCTTTCGAAAATCCAGCGAGTAGGAGAGGTTTTCTCCCTGAAAGAAGGTACAAAACCATAATACAGAGAAATTAGGACAATAATGGATACAAAAGCCTACAGAACAGACAAACTGAAAACACATAAACAACAACTCTTGGGTAGAACTTTAGCTGAAGGCATCCAGGAAAGCCATATTTCCACATCACACTGAAAAAAGAATGCAACAGAACTGCATCTTGAAGATCCACACACATTGAGTTGGTCATATTACTTGAAATCCAAGAAATAATCTCCAGCAAATAAATGGAAAACGGGTATAATGATTCCTTGTCTATTCAAAAAACAGAGAATAGCATCTCATTTTTTTTCCTGGTCTATATGAAGCCTAGACCCCCATTTATTCCATAAAAATTTAAATCATTAGACCAGCAAAATATGCTAGAACCATAAGAATCCTTACCCGCAGTTCTGCTACAGCATCTTGACGTTCTTTGATTAGTTCTGGGTTATATAAAGGTCTTGCCAGCCATGTTTTGAGTAACCGTTTGCCCGATGCAGTGACACATTGATTCAATTGCTCGTACAATGTTCTTCATGAGAAATAAAATTGCATTAGATTTAGAGCAGATCAATGAGGTTTAATAATATTTAGCTAGAAATCAGCTTACCCTGAAGAACCTCCATTTCTGTTGTTCTCGAAAATCTCAAGGTTTTCCAAGGCAGCAGCATCAAGGACCATGTGCTGTTTCCGAGAAATGTTGCTAAAATCATAGCAAGGCAGTGATTCAAATTTCGCAAATCTAAGCAGAGTCTCATCCAAGAAAGCCTGTCTCAGGTAGTAAATAGTACCACCAAGAGCTGAGAGAGCCAGGTTACTATCCTCCTCTGCATTTGCTAATTCAGACAACAAATTTGGCAGGAAACTTGAACTGCATTCTCCTGATATCTTTTCTTTGTCTAGCAATGCAGAGGATAATTGAAACTTGATTTTCTTATAGAACAGTCTCATCTCATGAAGAGTCTTCTCTGCACCCCAGAGTTCAGTATGTGGTACTAGATTATTCACCAAGGGATTTCTGGTGTGTCTCATAATTATCCTCTCCGTTTCCAAACTAAGCACGTTAGCTGGTTTGATAATTTCCACTGGCCTCATCTCAGAGAGTAGGCAAGCCAATGCACTGCACTCCGCATCATCCTTGAACTGGCAAGAATTGAAGCATGCGTAGTAAGATAGAATAACACAGGTGCAATGAATGCATCTTGTAAGAGTCCGACAGGGAAATGTTCATACTAAGTACCGACCTGACCCAACATAATTCTTTTTGTTGCAACATCAATCAAACATACTCCAAAGTTCCGCTCTGCGTTTCGTTTAGTTAAATTATCTCCTTCAGTCAGTGCCATTAAGTAAGATGCATCAGGATTAGTTAAAAACATCTCTCCTTCTGTCAGTGTGCCTTTTGTAACCACGGCACATACTTCACGTTTTACAACCTACAAAAACAGGAGATATGTCAACAGATGTTCCTAATCTTTCTAACATTTACTCCATTAGCTACATAAAACAACAGCATAACAATTTGGTCTTATGTTAAAGATTCACAGTAAGACATACTTTATCCTTGGAACCTTTCTCCTTACGGCGTTGCTCCAGCTGTTCAGGTGTCTCTGTTTGCTCTACCACTAGAACTCGATAACCCTGTTCCATAATTCCATTAAGTTTAATCAGGTCTGTTTCTCTAGTAAAGATACAAATTCTGTTCTTGGATTATACTTTAGGCATGGCATTACAAGAAAGAAATAAAGCTTAGACTAGAGCTGCTATGCAAGAGACAAAGACCTTTTTAGCCAACTTCTCCACATTCATAGAGAAATTCTTCTCTGGGAATCCGCAATGAGGTTGTTCGCCCTGCAAAACAAAACAGATATCAAGGTTGACCGCACGGGAAGCAGCATAGGATAGGAGGTACTGCATGAAGTAAAAGCGAGAACAGGGAAGTATTTGATTATCACGCCTTTCCTTTGATAGATGTATGTTCTTAGAGAGACTGAATGACTGACAAAAGCACCCACAATTTATGAGTCAGAACAAAGCCATTACCTTCATGTATTGCAAATCCAGTTCCTTAGCTCCTACATGCGCATCCATCTCAAAAAGCTCATAAAATTTACCCATCTGGTTGAAACAAAAGAAGACCGCTATCTAAATTCTCCATCAATTGAAAAGATTTCAAGGCATGCAACTATAGATCTACCTTGAAGAAGATAACTTTATCCATATGCTTTGACTTAAATTCCCACCATTGTCTCTGGAAAAGAGGGGCCACAAAATCAAAGATATGAATCTCTGTAAATAAATTAAATAATACAAATATAATTTCCATGAGCTATATACCTGGCCTCCAGTTAAACTTTTCACAAAATCAGGAGGAAGGTACAGCGTCCTCGGGTCATAATTCTCATCTGTAGGGAGCCTTCTATTTACATCTCTTCGCACTCTGTTCAACAAGAGCAATGAGCAACTTGTGTGCAAGACGTTTGTCAAAAACAGGGCTGAAAAACCTACTACTAAGTCATGAATTTGGGAAACAAAAAAGATATATTCTTCCTAGCATGGCAATTATTGCTTCAGACAACCCCTTTGTAAACCCAGATAAGCTATGTGTTTGTCTATTCATACCCTTGATTCTTTGTAATGCTAACAACCACAGAAACTGATATACGAGATGAAAGGTAAAATTCCAGACTTACGCTCCCAAGAACCGCAACTTCTCAGCTTCCCGTGCGCCAAATCTTTCAACAGCTTCGTTGGCCAAGGTGTTACTATCCAGAGACTTTACTACCTTATCAACTGCAGTGCACCACAATAAAAATTAGCATAAAAAACGCACAAATAAGCAAATAGAGTCTGTGAGAAGAATTTCCCAGGTTCACCTTCTGCGATTTTCTTTGCAGGATCCGAAATCGAAGTCTTAAAACCTTTAGGTGTGGTATCCTTAGTAATGCTACTTTTCTTAGCACAACCCTGTTCCGCGCCTCCGCTTGCCTTCCTTTTCCTAGATTCAGTTTTCCCTTCTCTCTTTCCTTTTGGAGCTTCTTCGGCTTTCTCTTCTACGAGCTCTTCCTCATCCATCTCTTTCTCGTCATCCAAATCAACATCTTCATCGCTCTCATGTACCTCCTTCGCCGCATTCGTTCCCCAGTCTTCATCACTAGAATCATCTCCACCACTTTTGTTTTCGTCCCCCTCGTCCACATTCTCCAAATCCTCATCATCCTCGACCACAACTTTTCTGATAGCAGAAGCGCCTCGTCGCAACCGCTTAAACCTCTGCCCTGCACTTTCCCCCATTACCCACTCGATCTTCTCCTCACCCAAATTCAAAGACTCCTCTTCTCCATCATCATACTCAACCCAATGCTTCCCGGATTCCTTATCGTACGAAACTACGCACCCATCGTACAATCTCTTATCCAACGGCCAGTAAACCCTAACTTTCTTTCCCACCACCTCGTGACCGTACGAATTGGCCACCGATTTCGATGGTGAGGGAGTGTTTCCGATGATGAGGGGGGATTTCCTAAGCTTAAACTGTACAGGGGACGGAGTTGCGAGGATAGGGGTGGGACTACGAGAAGGGGGATCAGGTCTAGGGTTAGGGTTTGGCTTGGGGGTTTTCTGATTGGAGAGAGAAGGGGGTGAAGGAGACGCGGCTGCTTTCCCGAAGAAAGTGGTGATTTGGCTCTGTTGGTTCACCAAGGGAGACCTTCCGTTGCTCTGCCGGCGAGACGGTGCCATTGGAGAGCCTCGCCGTGCTTTAAACTTCCACGCGAGCGGAACAAAATGAGAGAGAGAGAGAGAGAGATGGATCGATGCTGAGAAGTGAAGAGACGAGGAAGAGGGAGTGGATGAAAATGGAGGGGCCAGATAGGCGGGAAATTTCACCGGGAAATTCGCCGCGGAACTGACGTCTTGGCGGGAAATAACTCCGATGGATACAATGTGTTTGGTCGCGGAGAGACTCTGCACGAACAAGAGGCTTCTCTCTCTCGGGTCATATTGGGCTAAAAGTTAGGCCCATTTAAGTTTTTCTAAAGAAATGGGTCTATTGATGGGATAAAAGTGTAGGCCCATCTAATTGTATTCTTAACGTATTTTGCTTTCGAGATGGAACCTGCGAAGGCCCATTATAACAACGCCTGGCTAATATTTCATAATCAATAACAAGAGTGAAGATCAGGTTTTTTACATTTTTTTTAATCTTAATTATCCACGGGCATTGGATTTAACAAGATGTGAGAGATCATAAGTTAATAAAAAAAATCAGATGAAACGGATGTCAAAGGTGTGAGGACCAATCTGCCAGACATTCAAAGCAGTGTAAAAACGAGCCGAAATTTTGACTCGGTCTGAATAATTTTTAGACAACAGAAAACATTTGCAAAGATGCTGGACCAAAAAATAAACGAAACTTTTGAATCATTGTGGGCCCACGAGATATATATGGGCCTACCGGACATAAAGACAATTAACTGTTCAGACAATAATAGTGTGTTTTTTTCTTGGGTTAAACAATAGTGATTGTTGAGTGAGGAAGAGAAAACAACAACAAAAAACTAGGAATTTAGTTAAAAAATCAAGTAATTCCGACATATATATATATATATATATGTATATGTATAACATAAAAGGCGATTCTAACAGCATTGCGATCGTAAACTTGAATAGGAAGTTTTGTCGGATTCTATAACGCCATCTTCTGCAGTCTTCCGATTGTGCCGTTAGCTTTAGATGAGCTGGTTCTGAACTTGGGGTGAGGAGCTCTCATTCTGATCTTCATTAGATACTCGGCATGTTAAACCTTTGATGATGTAACGGCGCGAACGCATATGTGAACGGTTCACCATAGCCCTGAACCGTTCCATCCCGGTTAGGCTGAAGTTGTAGAACGGCGATTTTGGAGAGTTACGGTGGATTAACTCAGTGGTAAAAACGCGTGTTGGGTTTCCTTCATGGGAAACGATAAGTAGGCACGCCGAGACTAGTGAGAGCTGAAGAAACAACGAGGGGTAAGAGATCTTACTCATGGTGATTTCGGGAAAAAAAGTTTTTTTTTCTGTATGAAGATTTCGGAATAACCTGCATATATATATACAACAAATACCAAACCCAAACCTAGTAAGAATATCTCTAACAACTTGATACACAATATATATACGAGGATATATATATTCTCCGCTACATACGGGTGGATGTCTTTCCTTTTATGCAACAGCACAATATTTTTATAAGATCATAATTTTATTTGATTTTATGTATCTATTTGAGATATTTCCATTTATTAAATAAGATATCGGAGATTACTTAGTCTAAAAATATTGGACGATTATTAGAACAATATTGGAGATTTCTTATTAATCAATGTATACCATTTTTACATATAAAAAACACAACCTTAAAATACCAAATTTAAATTAACAAAATATCTAAAATACAATACAAAATCAAAATATAGATATTATCATAATATTCGAAAATATTGGAGATTTCTTATAATTAATGTACACCATTAATATATATATATATATATATATGCATATAATTATATATATATAAATGAATTCCCATCCAATTAAATACCCATATGATTTGTCATCTCTAATTTATTTCATCCTTCAAAACATTTTATTCCAAATTAGCGTATGTGTTTCAGGAATTATTTAAATTTTACATTATAATAGAAACAATATATATATATATATATATATATATAATGGTGATGTGATTTAATGCTCATGTCTAAAACCTAAAATTAACACATTGATGAATATTTAATGACTTTATAAGACTAATTGTAACATAGCAACAATAATACTTGTATTATTAAACAATTGTAACGCTTAGCCAAACTTCTTCATCTCTTTGTAGACGAAACTTTTGATATGGCCTTTCTAAGACTGATTGTAACGCTAACATTTATGGATAATTATATTAAGGTTTAAATGCCATACATTAAAAATTAATAATATAATTAGATGCTAAACTTTTTAGAATGGTTATAAGATATATATGTATATATATATATATAATTAGATGCTACCCACTCGATCTTCTCCTCACCCAAATTCAAAGACTCCTCTTCTCCATCATCATACTCAACCGAATGCTTCCCGGATTCCTTATCGTACGAAACTACGCACCCATCGTACCATCTCTTATCCAACGGCCAGTAAACCTTGACTCTCTTTCCCACCGCCTCGTCACCGTACGAATTGGCCACCGATTGCGATGGCGAGTGAGTGTTTCCGATGATGAGGGGAGATTTCCTAAGCTTAGACTGTACAGGGGATGGAGTTGCGAGGCTAGGGCTGGGACTACGAGAAGGGGGATCAGAGCTAGGGTTATTAATTAATTGTTTACTTTTGTATTAAATTATTTATTTATTAGTTTTGTTATTTATTTATTTCAAATATATACAAAACAATAAAATATATATTAGATAGATATTTAGAAACAATTATAATTTTTTTATTTTAGTAATTTAAATAATTATGAAGACATTATCGCTTAACCAATTACCAAATGCTCACAATTTTTGTATTTTCCATCTTTTTACATTTTATTTTCCATATTTATACATTAATCCCTCAATTTTATTTCCTTGAGACTCCGGTCCCCAAACTTTGTATTTGTGCGATTTCAGTACAATAATGGTAACTATGCAAAATATGATACAAAACTTCTATGTAAAAGATTTATTAAATCCTTGGAAGTTTGTATTCTGTTACCAACAAACAAGTTGTACTGTTGTACACACAAACACTATTATTAATTATATGAAATAATAAAATGATTATATAAAAAATACAATTATTATATCAATTTTGCATTGCCTAGAAACGATCATATGAGGATAGAGATAGAAACTCCTCCCCTAGAAATTACAGAAAGTGTGCAAGGCAATCAACACCTATTTTCAATCCCAAAACTTCATCCACCTTCAGAGGCATTAAGTGTAGGGCGAAACTCTCTCGATGACGTATTGTGGAAAGTATGACGCTTGGCGGTACGCATAAAAGTTCGAGGATAAATCATACTCGTTAGAAAACATTGCGACTGAGTCGTTCAGAATCGGTACATCCAGTTTAATTCCTTCGATTATATTTGGTTGCGGCTACGAGAACAGTCTGCTTTACGAAACAACTTAAGGGGTCGTCACTCTCGACTTGGGCGATAGTTCTCTCGTCACTCAGCTCGGCGCCATCACCAATGGCGTTTTCAGTTACTGCTTTGCGTTGTTCTACTTGGATAGACCGAACATTATCACTTTCAGGGATCCTCTAAAAACGAAGCAACTCGGGGTCACAACTCCCTTCACCGAGAAAATCGGTTTTGTAAATATACAAAAATAATATATATATGTATATATCTCTATATATTTATATATTATAACCCGTGTATCATAATTTTGAACTAGTGGACGCCACATCAGTTTCGCTTAACCAGTTAATAGGCGCACACCGCTTTTGTATTTTCCTTCTTCTCACATTTTATTTTCCATATTTATACATTAATCCCTCAATTTTATATATTTGAAACTATGGTTCTCTACTTTGTATTTGTGCGATTTCAGTACAATAATGGTAACTATGCAAAATATGATACAAAACTTCTATGTAAAAGATTTATTAAATCCTTGGAAGTTTGTATTCTGTTACCAACAAACAAGTTGTATTGTTGTACACACAAACACTATTATTAATTATATGAAATAATAAAATGATTATATAAAAAATACAATTATTATATCAATTTTGCATTGCCTAGAAACGATCATATGAGGATAGAGATAGAAACTCCTCCCCTAGAAATTACAGAAAGTGTGCAAGGCAATCAACACCTATTTTCAATCCCAAAACTTCATCCACCTTCAGAGGCATTAAGTGTAGGGCGAAACTCTCTCGATGACGTATTGTGGAAAGTATGACGCTTGGCGGTACGCATAAAAGTTCGAGGATAAATCATACTCGTTAGAAAACATTGCGACTGAGTCGTTCAGAATCGGTACATCCAGTTTAATTCCTTCGATTATATTTGGTTGCGGCTACGAGAACAGTCTGCTTTACGAAACAACTTAAGGGGTCGTCACTCTCGACTTGGGCGATAGTTCTCTCGTCACTCAGCTCGGCGCCATCACCAATGGCGTTTTCAGTTACTGCTTTGCGTTGTTCTACTTGGATAGACCGAACATTATCACTTTCAGGGATCCTCTAAAAACGAAGCAACTCGGGGTCACAACTCCCTTCACCGAGAAAATCGGTTTTGTAAATATACAAAAATAATATATATATGTATATATCTCTATATATTTATATATTATAACCCGTGTATCATAATTTTGAACTAGTGGACGCCACATCAGTTTCGCTTAACCAGTTAATAGGCGCACACCGCTTTTGTATTTTCCATCTTCTCACATTTTATTTTCCATATTTATACATTGATCCCTCAATTTTATATCCTTGAGACTATGGTTCTCTACTTTGTATTTGTGCGATTTCAGTACAATAATGGTAACTATGCAAAATATGATACCAAACTTCTATGTAAAAGATTTATTAAATCATTGAAAGTTTGTATTCTGTTAGCAACAAACAAATAGTACTGTTGTACACACAAAAATTATTATTAATTATATGAAATAATAAAATAGGTATATAAACAATATAATTATCATATCAATTTTGCACGGCCTAAATATGTAGTAATTATGATGATATTGAAAATTGTAAAATATACTAATCGATTCAATAAACAGATGTACTTTGTAAATGTACTTTGTAAAGATTTTTATGAGTTTTAGTGATGATAAGATGAATAAGAGCAAAAAGAAGTGAAGAAAAAGTAGTTCGCGGTACAAAGGAAAGGGAATGAGAGGTGAGTCTATTCCAATTAGATCACTTATGTGTTGTTATTTACTATATTATTTTGTACAGATTTTATAACCAAAAGACTAAGAACATATGAGAAAAAGGAAAAAAAAACGGCTATAAGATCTATAAACAAGGTAACTTTCTAGTAAACATCATCGAATCGAAGGACCAAATAAGGTAAATTCTTCTATACGATTGCATCCTTGTTTCCAACATGAATCTCGACAAAATATTACTCCAAACGGACCATTATTTATCTCCTTTTCTTGCCTCAAACCTTCCCATGTCATCCAAGAATGGGAGGAAACAATTCTGATTTATGTTGCACGTAAGCATTGCTATTCACATGCACGTAAGACTATGTCCTTTGTATTCCTTTAGACTTTAACACTTTGCCCCTATCATAATATGATCTTTTGCTATCATCCGAACAAAAATTCTCTGCAGAGGAAACAGATTGGCGGAAATTCCATCGGGAATTTTGCCGCGGAACTGACGACTTGGCGGGAAAGAACTCTGATGGACATTTATATAATGTCTACGGCTCGCAAGAAATTCCTTGGCAACAACTGTAGAAAGAAGAGGAAAATAACATAAAATATAAGAGATCGAACCAAAAAAAGGTTTGGGAGCCTTTGTTAAAGATTGTGGTGGAGAGATGAAATTTGAGTAGGGCCGTTAAAATTATATTATGGGTTTAATTAACTGAGCCCTAAACAGTATTACCACATCCATTAGTTGGGCCATCAGTCGAGCAGTAGCGATCAACTAATTGGGCCAAGATGGCAGAACGGACCGCCCCAATCCAGCTCATAAAATATTGGGTCCATTATCTAATATGCTGTGAAAAGTCAGAAATACCCCTATGAAACTTGCAAAAATTAGGAGTGTGGCTGCTGGGTTTCGAGCCCAGGTCTCCACGGCCACAACGTGGAGTTCTAACCACTAAACTACAACCATTTCCATGTCGGTTTCATTAAATAAGTAAATGTTCGTGAAAATTACAAATACCATATATCTTCGTAAAGCACACGTAGTCTCGAAAGTGAAAAAGCGTTTTGTTTTCCACCTCTCTCACTTCTTTCCCACACCAATGCATACACTCACGATAACAACACCTTAATACACTTGTAAGCATAAGAATATATGACACCAACCGAAAAGACTAGACACTGTTTTTTACTTGCAACTCTTACAACAACAGTTGTGTTTCTTTTTTTTACTGCCAGTATCAATCGGCTTATTTCTTCCCTATACAAACTCCCTCGTCTCCAAAATATAACACAAGTTAATGAGGGGACGAGAAACCCACAAAAACCCCAAAGCCAAACAGATTAAAAACAAAAAAGTTACTATAGTCTCGTTATACCTGTAATTATTTTATTTATTTATATTCCTCATCAATGAGATTGGTGCTTCCTGGCTCTGCGGTGGTTGATGGATGAATCATCTTTCTTGGAACCCTCGGGTTTGCGAGCCCAAGCAGGAGCTTGGTCGGGTCCATACCGGTAATCATAGAACAGCTCTTCGCTTGCTTCGATACGCTCGTTCGCAAATATCCCTACCCTATGGTCTCCTGCTACAAACATCACCTGCCGTACCACAACCATTTATGGTTAGTTACCTTTTAGGCATGAACTTTGGTATAACATTTCAGAATTTTCACATAAACCGGTGAATTTATATGACTTAATATAAAATTCCAAAAGCGTTCGCCGTGGGTATTTGGCTTAATTGGTATGACAATAGCTTCCTTTTCAAAACAGGTAAAATTATGTTTTTTGGGCTTTCTACAAACCATAGTTAAGTGAAAACTTTCAGGGAGCAAAAGGCATGACCGACACAGCCTACATTTCTGTGATTTGTTTCTAAGGCGTGATATCAAAATGCAGATTTGATGCAAGTTGTTATCTACTGTAACTCATATGAAAGACTAGCCCACATACCTTAGCATAACAGTTGGGCTTTGATGAGTGGTTAGCAAATTTCAGCTTGTCTCCTTTACGGTGAGCATCAAGGACATACTGCAAATATAAGAAGAGATTACTTGTGAGAAAGAAAACCCGAGAAAAGATAGACACGAGTCCATGAGACACTGGAAGGGAGATTAGACTAGTCACCTGATCATTCAAGTCAAACAGGAATGAAGAGTTTGCCCGATCATATATTTTGCCACGCTTGTCTGCCTCACGGTGAGAGATCAGTTCACCGGTGTATTCCCCAAGATATTCGTTCTTGTTGACAGAGTTCTGATATTCGCATAGAACAGAGGTCAGGACAGGAACAGAACAGAAGAAATCTTTGTAAAGAAGAAGAGATTCATTCACATGCTCACCTTCAGAAAAGCACCCCATCCAGCAACATCAGACTTCGCCAAGAGGATCTGAGAAAAAAAAGAGTATTAATGATAAAAAATGTTTGACCAGAGGGAGCAATTTGATGATGACGTACCCTTTGTTGCTGCCTCAGGAGAAGTCTCATATTTCCGCATTGGCCTTCTCCTCGTTTAGGTGGCTCGCCAAGAGAACCATCTCCACAACTGAATAAAGAAACAAGTATTCAAAGTTATGATTGATATCGATATACGGAGATTGACTTTAATGCAAAAAAAAAAAGAGGTTATTTTAAACTAGAGAGATAGAAGCGATTACCTAACCCAGCAGTTCCGGCAAACATCTGGATCACATTCTCGACCAGCAGCAAAGCAGGGACACTGTCGGCTTCTGCATTGGCTTTTTGCACAATGGCATCCTCTGAAACGATTTTTGCAACTCTTCGAGCACCTGAACAAACAAAGTCGCAGGATAAAGAACACGAGTTGATTGACTTGCGATCAACTTGTTTGAAGATGGCCAGGTGAGGCAAACAATATGATGATGTAAACAAGAAAGTTCATCTGGAACTGAATACAAGCGAATAACTTGGTCAAAGTGAAAAAAGTTGAGACATCGAATCGATTTTCTGTAGCGTCTGAAATTATTCTACTGCTCAATGGGTTGCAAGGTTATTCCCAAAGAACATGAATATACAAGCATGTGTTACTTTGCTATGAAACGTTTATGCCTTTGCAGCAATAAGATGTTTTTCTAACAGATGCTGTCCTTCAAGTAAACTCCGTGGTGCCAATCATCGCAAACAAGCAATCACATACCCGCAGTATTTCTCGCAGCAGGTGCCATTAGTTAGACAAGGGCATTCCTTTCCACACATTGACTGGCAGCTGCATGGTGTGTATTGCTTACAGGACCGGTTTTTGCCACCGGCTATTCTTTTCCAGACAGATGGATGACCAGCAGACTTTGTAGAGTATTTCAGCTTCCGAGCTCTGCCCCTTCTGCGGAATAACTTTGTTCTTGATGGCATGTTTTGCTCCTGTCAGGCAGAGTAATAGCAGGACACGAATGTAACAAAGATATTTTCAGCGATACGGAATGGACCATAATCTAGCATGGAGATCTTAATTAAGATACAGGAAATAGCTAATTTTCTACCAAACATAATAAAATAATGGAAGATAATAACCATTTGTTTAAGACAACCAACTGGCAACTATCCTTTTCCCTGCCAAATGTCAAAAGGCAACAGGGAAAAAGAACTTAAGGAAAAGCCAATTAAATAAACTTGGGCTTTCCAGAAATTCTTTCTTGTCTAATAGATCTTTGGCCCTGAAATCAAGAAAACTAACTTTCTCTGCAGTAATCCCATAAGGAGTAGAAAATTAAGATTTGAAAATAAAAAGGAAACCAGGAAGAATACATTGAATACCTCATTGTTCGGGTCATCCATGCCATCTTCCAACAACAAATTTGGGGTGCTAGACCTGCGAAGGGCTGAAGCTCCATTTTCACGCATGTAAGAAGACACCTCTAGGCATGTTTTCAAGCCAGAAAGTAGATTTCTCGCAATAAGGCAGCTGGAACAGCAGGAAGAAAAACATGAGTCATAAATACACGTTCATGCATTAAAAATACTTTAACATGAACAATGAAATGAACCAAGATCCAGTTTACCTATTTCTTCCAAATATCTCAACTCCCTTCAAGTAAAGTTCCTTCTCAATAGGTGTCCACTCAGCGGAGGATTGGCTTATCTTGAGCATATCAGTAGTGCCTTTTGTTCCACTTCCACTACCAAGTTCTGGCTGGCAATCTGAGGAACCATCATGACGAGTAGAATTGACTGTATTGCCATCAAGTTGTTCCTTAGAGCAAGCTCTTGAGTCCCTATTTACTTCATTAGCACCGAATGTTTCACCTTCTTGATCATGCTCTTTTCCAGCCAGTGCATGATCCAAGCTAGGGATAGGATTGACAAATAGTGCATCTGTATCTTTGGCCACACTCTTTTGTTTCTTATTCAAAGAATCCAGCAGATCAATGGAGGCTTCTGAGTCAGAGACCTTGCGCTTTCCCAAGTTATCATGGTCCTGTACTACTGCATTGGAGGATAAATCCAATTTTTTGGGAGCAGCATCAATATTTTCAACATACAAATTGATACCACCAGAAGCATCATGCAACTCATCCGAGGAGACAGGCTTCCTGCCTTCATCTTCAGAAGCTCGTTCTTCCATTCTAGTTGCAATGATATTGCTTGTCTCTGGAACTTCTCTGACAGTCCTTACCTAAAACCATTAACATAAGAATGACGGTTACTCAACCCCACCTAAGAGACTGCCATACATTTACAAGACTAGGCATGCATACAGCTATGATAAATATAATTTACTTCCACAACTATGATTATTCTTCCCACAAACACAAGAAACTGTGTTTCTGTGTGCACGCCAGAGAGAGAGAGACCTGGAGGTAACACTGTTCACCACAGGGGTTCCTATCACCTTCAAATTCAGACCAATATGGCTGTTTTTCACTCTGCAGACCAAAGTCCTTTGGTTAAGTTACATACCGAAAGTTAAGACAGGCCACCAAAGAAAAGGAAAGATTGACTCAAGCTTACAGCATTAATCAAAGTCTGAGAACACCCATGTAGACGACAGTCGAAAACCTGTTAGGTTAACAGAAAAAAATAACAAACAAACATGATTAGGAGACAACTATAGTACACCAATTTCTCAACAACAAAATAAAGTTCTACGTGCCAAGCATCGGCGGCAGAAAAGGTTATCAAAGGAATCTAGAGCAGCACTAAGGCCCTTTTCCAGAGAAATTCCAAGTTTAGATCCAGAATCAGAACACTCCTCCACATTCTGTTCATTCTTCAGCTTGAGATCATTGTATCTTTCCTGCAACAGATCGGAAAGAAAAACACACCTCTAATGAGCAGAAATAAAGGAAGAAGAGAACACGAGAATTATCAGGGTTAAACCGCAAGCACAGAGTGAAAAAAATTGCTAGACCAGAATGTCTTCAACATTTAGTCCGAGGAACTGGCAGAGAGCATCCTGCACCTCGTCACCCAAACCATATTCCTGCCCAATCGACCTGCCAATTCAACCCACAGCAGAAAATTCGGGCCAATTCACTAACATCGTTTATATTTTGACAAAATCGTCACATCCTCTTAACAGTCAAGGCTTAACAAAAAAATAAAATGAATATGAGTTAAGACATGCATGCTTTCTTAGCCACGGCAGCACCAAGACCGCTATTTAACAACACTGCAACAGATACTGTTTTGTTAATAAGAATTCCGCCTAAAAAGTAAAAACTTCGTTTCTTTTTCAGATGGTAAACAAGTATATCAGCATCATAGTCTTCCCTGTAAAAAAGTGTAGAAGATCAGCAATCCACTGCACTGAAACTTACCATATAACACGGTCCTGACCCTCGGCAAACTCATGTTTTTCCTCATCGGGTTCTGCATCTTCCTCACTATCGCTGCATATGAGTGTCTCGCCACCATGTTGATCATAGTAAATTTGTCTCCTCCCAAGCACGGACTGATCTTCAGCCATCCTCTGATTTCTGTGCGATTAAGAGATATTTTCAGGCTACAATAGTCAGACATTCTGACAGAAGATGCAATACACTATGCGATCTATGGTTCAAATGGTCTTTGCACCACAGGCCCCAAGCCCAGAATAAGATCTAAAAGAAAATTGCAAAAATTAAGCTGTAAGATAGAAGATCAGATCGACACCAACATCGCCTTGATTCCAAGTATAGAAGATCAGATATTCAAAAGAAAAGAAATGACGGGCTCAAGCTAAGATCCAGAACGATAAATACAGTGACAGGAGATTTACAAAGAAGCAAGGAGATATATAGGTAAACGTTTGAATCCAGCCCTGATCTACCCTCGACCTCATCGAAACAGCAAGGAAAAAGGCACTACGATCACAATAATTCTTTTATTTTTTTCTATTATGAAAAGAATTTCACGAGATCGAAATCGTGTATCAATTGGAACACATTTACTCTGGCAAGGGAACACATTAGTACTTTCCTTTTTTTCCTGCATTTACACACTTGCAAATCCCATCTCCTCATAACTACAGTCTTCCAGAAAGGAAAGAAAAAGAAATATTCCATGTTCTGCAGCTTGGCCTTCAATGGAGAAAAGTGTCTAGTTTTACCCTTAAAACAATATATCACATGAACGGAACTTATTTCATATATAATTCAACTACCATAAGGAGTTCATTATGCAACGGTATGGTCGGACAAATAAACTTCCACTCAGAAATCATGTGTAGTTATATGCAAGAACGAAAAAAAAAAAAGAAACGAGCACCTGTCCAAAAATATCCAGGTGGTGTACGGCGGGATGTTCTCAACATATGGAAGCTTAATACTTGCTGATAAAACATCCTTACTCGGAGCATAGTCTCTATCTCCCACCCCATATGGAAATCCATCTAATAAGCATTGCGGTCTTTCCATTCTCGAAAATAACATACTGTTGTCTCCATTATCCCCTGGAAATAATCCAGCCCGGTTCGATGCTGCTGTTAAAAGGTGAGAAACGTGAGCGCCCACTTTCTTTCTGTTATTCTCAACTTTTCCCTGCATGTTGAGGAAGATCGTTGAAGAATGAAGTTGCAGAGTTGAAAAAACAATAGAGAAAATATGTAGAAACAACTAAAATCCCACTTTAATAGAGAGCACTCTTTCTCCTTGAATTTGCTGTTTGAGTTGGTTCAATTTGCGCGGCAAGTCTTCAATGCTATCAACGGCATCATCTTCATGAGGTTTCTGCTAAAAAATACACATTAAAAGTTAATAGAAAACTTCCAAATTACTAAAATCGTGAAACCCTAACGCGAAACGAATATCCTTCCATCGTTTGATCGAAACTAGCCGTTATTCGACACGTT
Organism: Tarenaya hassleriana; assembly: GCF_000463585.1. Classification (NCBI taxonomy): domain Eukaryota; kingdom Viridiplantae; phylum Streptophyta; class Magnoliopsida; order Brassicales; family Cleomaceae; genus Tarenaya; species Tarenaya hassleriana. The sequence goes on along the minus strand of NW_010967707.1, from coordinate 412,729 downwards.
TATGTGTGTCTACAAACTGAGACAAGATTCAAACAACTCAAAAGAGAAATGCATCAAACAGACGAAGAAAGGGCACTGTCAAAATAGTGATCAAGAAAGAAAATCAAACGGTCCTTGATTGGGAAACACAACAAAAATCCATCAAAAGAACAATCCATCCGGACATTCCAACTAATCAAACCTCAAGCAACAAAAAATGGGCAAAGAATTATCGAACTAAGCATGCCCCTGAAAATTCAGGCCCTAACAAAGGAACAGGCACTGATCGTAGATGATGAATTGCATCATAAAAGCTGAGAGAAAGTACCAGGAAGACGAAACAATCGATCAACTCCAAAAGGATTACAAAACTATCAGACGAACATCGAATTCAGTTGATTAACAATCTAGACAATAACGAAACGATGAACCAAAAGACTGCAAGAAACAGTAAAGAATCCGAGAGTATACGTATCAGGACACAAAATTCAGAAAACAAAACTGTGGAAGCGAGGAGATTATCCACGGTGACACGAGATCACTATACCAACAATCAAGACAAAGAATACAAAAACGATCACAAGAACAAAACAATCGATCAAAAAGGGTGAAACAAGCGAGGAGATTGAGAGATATAATCTGACTCTAAGACTCGGGGAAGAGTCGCTGCTATTCGTCACCATGACCTTCTTCCGCTCCCCCTTCCTGCCGTCTCTCACTCTGTTTGTAGCGACTAAAACACGGAGTGTGGAAGGGGAGGCAGGGGACATCGCACGTGTGACCGAGCCAGTAACACGTGTGTTCCGTACCATGTCTATTGTTGGCCCCCACAAATTTTCTCGGCCTATTTTTCGTATTTATCCATTTTATGTATTTCACTAAACGAGGGAGAATCTGGACAAAGCGAAGCCACTAATGGGTCTACTTTTTCTAAAGCCCAAACCCATTTTAGAAAGCCCAATAAATAAATATTTTGAAGCCACTAATGGGCTTAAATGGGCCGAATCTGTTAGGAAGCCCAACAGTTTTTTAAAAAAAAAACTCAGACACTGTCCTCCTCCATGGATTCATAATTCTTTCTGGTTCTTTTACTGGCTAACACTCCATCCCTAACCCACGAAAACAATCCCAAAATCTTAACGATCCCAATCACAAAACAGAGGCAATAAATCCACCAATTCAGGAAATTGAAAACTTCCAGGTCGATCAGAAGCTTATCCTTGAGCTCCGCCTGACCTTCCGCTTCATCCCGAAGCTTCCACCGCCACAACGCCTTTCTCCGACCACTTGTGTCGTCGACCAATCTGAACCACATCAGCGTTACCTCGTGAAGACCCAAGAAAAACATGACCCTGATCGAAAGATTCGAAACCCACCTTTCTTGCGACACAAAAAACGATCCGGTGTCGGAATTCACCGACATGGTTACTCTGAGTCCGAGGTCAATGCAAGCCTGGACCGCGAAAAGGACGATCCAACAGATATAGAGACGGGGACGAAGAACAGAGTAATATGTTCTGCGGGAGAGAGCGTAGATCAAAGTGGCTACAGTGATAGATGCCATGGCTGTGTATAGAAGGACCGCGTTGATGTGGTGGAGAATGTACTCGATGAGGAAGAGATTACGTGAAAAGCCAGTGGCGATGGGAGCGGAGATGGTATTTGGAGAGAGAGAGGCGCGATGAGGGTGAGAAAGCTTATGGAAATGGCCGAACCATAAGCTTCTCTTCTCCCATCTTCCTTAGATTACAAGGAACAGAGCATACATCGCATAAGAAACTAAGGTGTGTTTGGAGATTGGGAGCCACGTCCATCTTTTCTACCATAATCGCAATTGCAAAAGTTTCGTGGAATATATTTTCAAACACAAACGAACATGTATCTGTCTGTCCATTTTTTTTAATGCTAGTGTTATTAAAGATTTGAGGTTGCGGTTGCAAACAAGACCACGACAATGAAATATTATTACTCGAGAAACCAAAGTTGCTATAAAACAACAGTACAAAGAAACTTCCATTGAGTGCTTAATCTTAATGTACGTCTCGGCTATTTTGACCCGAAACAACCATCTTTCTATCTGAAATTTTTGTAGAGAGAGAGCTTTTACGGAGAAAAAACCACAAAGCCCTTTTAGGGTGAGTCATTACCGTCGGCTGCTGAAGTTGAAAGAGGCTGAAGAGCTTTAAGAGGGTTCATGATAACACCGTCGATGAGTCCATACTCTTTTGCTTCTTTGGGGCTCATGAAGAAGTCGCGGTCAGTGTCCTGGTTTATCCTGTCGAGGCTTTGTCCCGTGTGGTAGGCAAGGTACCCGTTCAGGTTCGCCTTGTGGTGCAGCATTTCGTTTGCCTGAATGAACGAACAAGACTTTGCTCTCTTAGGATGTTTAACTACATTGAATAATGATATAAGGGCAAAGGGATGTAAAGATATGAGGATGACCTGAATGTCGATATCGGTTTGACCACCTTGAGCTCCACCCAGAGGCTGATGGATCATTATCCTTGAGTTGGGGAGACTGTATCTTTTTCCTGCATATACAAACAGAAGCCAACATCAAATCAGAAAACCATTAGGCATATAACAAGAAGGAAGCTTCCAAAGACAGAGATGGAAGAGGGCTACTCAGACTACCTTTAGTTCCAGCGCTGAGCAGGAAAGCTCCCATACTGTGCAGAAAAAACCAAAAGGGGAGGGGAAAAAAATCAAGGGCACCCTTGTTATAATCGGGAGATACACACATTCAACTACAAAAGTGTTTTATTATCTAGTCGTGCTCTATGTTCACTTGGAGAGAGCATATTGTTCAAGAATAACATGCATCCAACAAAAATATCAACCCGAGGAGACGGTGACCGTGAACCATTGTCAAGAAGTTTCAATCGTACAAGAAGTGATCAAGTTTTGAGAAAGCTTAAAGAATCTCAAAAACCAACCTAAAACATCAGTAAAATGGCAATGAAAAGTTACCTAGCAGCGAGGCCAACACAAACGGTGGAAACATCAGGCCGGATATGCCTCATAGTGTCAAATATAGCCATACCTAACAAAAAGCAGGTTATCACGGGAGTCCGTAAGATTAAAAAAAAATCGAGTAAAGACAAATATATGGCCGAAACGTTAAATTTGCGAGGAAACAATAAAGCAGATGAGGTGATTATTACCTGCTGTAACTGATCCACCAGGAGAGTTTACATACATGACGATATCCTGTTCAACATTGCACTATCAGAATCCTCCAACCAAAGAATCTTTTGGCCAAGACAGAGATCCTAGGTGCAGCATCTGAACTGATAAACAAGACACAACATGCATGTACACGTACAAGATCTTGTATATACTTGTATAATATCTGACCTTCTTGGGATCAACAGCATCAAGATATAAAAGCTGAGCTACAATTATGTTCGCCATATCATCATCCACAGAGCCACCGCACCGTATAATTCTCTGACAAAAAAATGATAAACGATCAAACACTACTTGTCAACGGAAACAACACCAAGCTCCAAGCTTTCAAGCAGAGAACTTTAACAATACATATTGGAAGAGCTGACTAATGATACTCTGGAACCGCTC
>NW_010967707.1:395625-408391 GCF_000463585.1 Tarenaya hassleriana | reverse complement strand
CCGCTCTTGCACCATAGGAGGCGGCCCTTGTCCTTGGGCATACACAGGAAAATACGGCGAAGAAGGGACTTGCAAATCATCCCTACACAAAAATCGAACCTTAAAACAAAAGGATTGTTGATGACTTCAGACCCTATTGTGAAAAACTTTGGAATCTGAAGCTTGAGGCTTTACCTTATGGACCAAACTCCTCGGCGGGCAGAAACCTCCGGCGCCCAAAAGTCGCCGGAATACATCGCCCTCGGAGACGAGTTCTTCCATTTCTTACAGCCACTAACTAACTTCCCAGCTTTCCTGCAAAACCCTCCAATCTCTCAAATCCCTAAAATCATACCACAGTTCCTAGTTCCAGGAGAAATCTGACGAAAACGAACAACCAAAATACATATATATAACCTTGATGGAAGGGGCTGAAATGGGAGAGCGAGCTTCAGAGAATCGAGAGAGGAGCCATTAGGAGTTGGAGAGACGAAACCGGCGGCGAAACCGAGAGAAGACGCCGATGTAGAGACATAAGCATGAGCCATTATTATCGTTCAGCGGAGAAGAAAGATAAACCCTAGCTCCGTCGCCAGCGATGAAACTACCCGGCCCTTATCCTACCAAACTTGGGGGATTTTTATTTTTTAATTTTATTTTCTGAGATCAGTGTTAAATTAATGGTGGTGAGCGCTGAAAATATCGATGATCTTTGTATGAACCGGGTCCGGGTCAACCCGGTTTAGAATGGGGCGGGTCAAGATCAGACCCACTTTCATGGGCTTAAAATGAATGGGCCATGGTCTGAACCGGACCTTTCTGAAGTTGAAACCGGACATATATACAGCATTTTACCCTCGAGAGGGAGAACCACCAATTCCAGTAACATTGTCACGAAACGTACAAACCTTTCTGCTCTAAATCTCCTCACTCAGATATTTGTCTATCTAAAGAGATCTAAGATTAGGTTTTAGAGAAAAAAAACGTGGAAGAAGAAGAAGAAGGCCTTTCACCGGCCTTCATGGAGATCTTCTGAGAAAGCAGCTGTTCGTGATATATTGTCGGTATCGAAGGCGCTTAGACCAGAATAAGGACCGGACGAGAACATGGAGGATGTAGCGTCTGACTCGAACGTGGTAGATGACTGTCTCAGGTTAGGCCGAACCGTGGAAGCCATCACAGGAGGGTCCTGAAACTCTACGGCCCGCTGAACCATCTTGAGCGACTGAACCACTTCGCCCATCGTGGGTCTTTGGCTAGCCTCGGGGGCAACACAAGCTGCAGCTATTGTGCAAACCCGTACAAAGTCTTCTTTCGGGTATCTTCCCTCGAGCCTTGGATCTGCAAGCTCTTCTAACCGGTCCTTGTCTCTCAGGATCGGCCTTGTCTGGAATGGAAAATTACGTGTTACTCTTTCCGAAGAACCATGAAAACTCTCCCACAGATCCTCTTAGAAAAAGAGCTTTAGATAGAGATCCGTCCAGAGTGGAACGCAAGGACTTACCCAAGTGACAAGGTTTTCCTGGCCGGCAGGTTGTGACATATCCACTGGCTTCCTTCCAGTTAACAATTCAAGAAGGACCACCCCGTAACTGTAAACGTCGCTTTTGACAAGTAGATGTCCAGTCATAGCATATTCCGGTGCTACATAACTAAAAATGGAACCCAAGAACCAGTGTCAGTTTGAATACGGATGGATGCATGATTTCCCAAGTGAGGGAAGAATTAAAATAAAAAAGAGAGAGAGAGATGATGCTCACCCGAATGTGCCCATGACACGGGTAGACAGGTGATTACTCCGGCCTTCAGGAGCTTGTTTGGCTAATCCGAAATCCGAAACTTTTGCGTGGAAGTTATTCTCGAGCAGAATATTAGAAGCTTTGAAATCTCTGTGTATAACACATGGCTGTGAGTCCTCATGAAGATAAGCGAGGCCTCTTGCAGAATCAAGGGCAATCTTCATTCTGGTGTCCCAGTCCAGAGGACAACTTAATCCAAGATGACCTGAAACAATGTGAAGAGTAGAATAAAATCACTCTTAACAACACATAAAGGTTCTGAAAATGAAACCAACATCTAAAAAGTTGTATGGATTCTCAACAAAATCCATAGACCACGTCCAATAACTTCCTATACTTGGCAAGTCAAACAATGAGATAAGTCGATAATTCCAGGGTATATACCGTGGAGCCAGGCTTCCAAGCTGCCATTTGGAACAAGCTCATAACAGAGAAGGTGCTGAGAAGAATCTCGGCTACTGTAGTAACCCACAAGTTTCACGAGATTACGGTGATGAAGTCGGCTTAGCATCTCGATCTCAACCTGGAACTCTTTATCACCCTGTGGCCCTCCGCTTGTAAGCTTCTTAATTGCTACAGCAGTTCCATCACCTAAGACGCCTTTGTAAACCCTACCAAATCCACCTTCCCCCAGTATGCTGGCTGCTTCAAAATTGTTAGTTGCCTCCTTGAGTTCTTCATATGACAAAAAACGTGTGCTTGCTGGGTGGGGCAATGAACCCCCCGCCGAAGCAGAGTCTGGGTTCCTCGGTTTTACTGACAATAAGGGAGATCATAGTAAATAATTCAGAACAAAACCTGACATTAATAGCAAAAGATATACGAAAATAAACATAAATAACATATCAGCTTTCACGAGAACAGATATCTGCTGACAAAATGTTTATTTTTATTTACAGGAAATGATCAGAAACAAACAATTTTTCACCTGTCCTCTGTTTGATGCCAAAGGTCTAGAAGATTTACAATTTGTTCGCTTTTGCAATGGCCAAACTGATAGATTATTTTTATCTTATATGACAAGTAGTATCTAGACCATTTGAATCTAAGACATGGTTAAAAGATAAAGTGAGACATGATTTCTCATTCAGTAATCAAGGAGAAGGTGTGCAACTGCAACATTCTATTCGTCAGACATTCTTCGATACAACCTTAAGATTCTACATTTGACACTGCAGAGGAATCCGGCACTAGCACTGGGCTATGCATGTGGGCATGTAAAATTAATAAGTTTCGAGAAACAGACTAAGGCTGATCTGTGGGAACTCATACATTAAGCACATTTGCCCTAATTTTCTAATGTATAATTCCTGTGATACACCTTTTAAAAAAATCATGCATTCCCATATAAACAACTAGCCTGACATGAGCAGAGTGTTTCAAGCTTCTACTCAAAAGAGGTACATACCAGTTTCCTTCTGAGGTTCCATAGCCTTGCCTTCTCGGAGTGCGCACGAACAGATTATAAGCACGGAAATTATGGCAATGATAAGCATGCCAGCGGCTATAGCAAAGATAAGAATCAAACTGGGGTGCCTTCTTTTTTTCGGAGAACTTACTGCTGTAGATGCTGAGGATCCTGATGATGGTGCTTTAAGTGGTTGAGGAGCCCCATTAGGAGCTGCAAACAGATGAAGTTCTATCTTAGTGCAAATATGAGATTATTAACAAGATCTTGCAATGCAAATAGCACCATTTTTAAATTGGAAATCGAGAAATTGGTGGATGAAGAAAGCTTTGTTCAAGAGCAAAATATTTTAATAAGCAGGAGACAATGGAATAACTGTTGAGTGTATGAAATTCAAAACCACCCCTTTATTAACAAAAGATTACTTCAGAAGCTCTTTATGCTACACTTATACAGGATGAAAATCTGAGATCAAATGGAAACTCAATTTTTGTACAATTGCGCAGGGAAATTGAAATTTTTTTCCCAACACAGTTGTCAAAAGAAAATTTACCTCGAGAAGGTGCAGGAGCCTCAAACCAAGTAAGATTTAGAAGCCTGTAATCACCCAGCAAAGTATGGCTGAAACGAACCATGTGTCTGATAAGTGAAGAGTTTATAGCAGATGCCTCACTTGCTGAAAAGCTGATTCCAGTATGAGGTGTGATATCCATTGAAATGTTCATCCTCGATAAGCTTAGCACATAGAAGTTAATCAGTTCAATTTGGGATACTCGCAGACCAAGTTGGGAAGAAAATTCATCCAGAAACAAGTTCCAGTTGGGGCTCTCTGAAACATTCGTCAGAAGAATATCCAGCTTTATAGGATACACGCAGTGGCAACCAATAGTCCCTCGTTTCAGCACCATATCTGGTTTGCAACAATCTGGCATAACAAGAAATAAAAAGCTCAAGTATTTAACCGGCATTTTATTGCTAATAAAGAACAAGGAATTTGGGACAGGTAGCATGTTGTTAGTACTCTAAATTTAAAGGATTCATCAAAGGGCTGATCTTGGCTGTTTATAATTTAAACGAAATCACATGAAAACCAGAGACTGAAAAAATTTGACAAAAAAAAACTCAAAACATGAGCTCAGCTAACATCTTACTTGAAATGTGAGGAGATAAAGGTGGCTGAGTTATGTCAACAGGAAGTGCACCAGTACTGGGTTGTGCTGGAGCAATATCAATCAAGCCGGTCCCAGGAGACATGGCATTCTTTTTCATGGATGGTTTGGAAAAATGTGCGCTGGTAGGTGGACGACTAGAAGTGACTAATCGACTATAGATGGGAGGGTGCATAGGTGTTTCTGTATGTTGTGGTGCTTCGTATGGTGTAAAATGCTTCCTATGAAACCGTGGCACATCAGCAGGTAGTGGGAGATCAGGAATAGCCAGTGCGGCTGAAGGTGATATAGCCGGGGACTGAGCATCAGCCAGTTGAACATTGGAGAGAGATATCACACAGTAAATTGAGACCAAGACTTTCAGCACCAAAGTAGGAACTTTTCTACATGAACCTGAATTTATATATCATAAAAGACACAGTGAGATAAAATAAACATGACGGGAAAGAATTCCAACCATTAGAGAACTTTTATAAGTTTCAATTACAACAAATCAGAGAATTTCCTGACATTCACAAGGGAGCACAATGCATACAAATTAAAATTTATAATATAACCATCTGAAGATATGGTAGACAACGCAGTTGGCAATCTAGTTGCCTGAGTAATTTAGGGTTTAGAACCAAAGCAAAGACAGTCTACCATACTTAGAACCTGAAAACGTAAAACTCCCAAGCACTGTCAGTTAAAACCCGAGATAGAAAAGTAATCAGAGTTCCTCAGGTGCTTTCGAAAATAATTTCTGAACTTGAATTTAACACATAACATTACCCAAAAACTGTGCTTCCTTCCCCCAAACCCAAAGTAAGAAATACAGAGTAATTCCGTCAAAAACTAGCTAACTGCTATCTGGCCGCACCAAACGAAAATAGAAACCCCAACTTTCTTTCGATTTAGTAACATTTCTACCCTTCTCGTACCCCCTTTCTAATATACACAATATCCAGTTTCTACAGTCCATTGTTCTAATGCACACAAATTCTCGGGCTTAGTCAAATCCTAGCAAACTAAACAACAATCGAGCACTCCACTCTCTTGAAAGAGTAAGAACCGGAAAAGGAATTAAAGGTTTTACAAGTGAAATTACCAGCAGAGTTCGTGAGGGAGGGAATCGCCATTGCCGACACCTTCGCTTGGCCCGAAAATTCTCAGATCTGCTGTATCCGCCGCGAGATCCGCACTTCCCAGCAGAAGACAAGGAGCAAGAAGAAGAGAACCTAAAGAGCTTAAACTCAAAGGACTTCCGCAACAGTTACCGTCGGTGGATCCGAGGAGGGTGATACCTTCGTCCACATAACCGGAGCTCCGGCAAAGCTAGTCGGAAGAACCGCCATCGCCGGCGACGATGCTAACTCGAAAAAGATTATGGATACCGCTTTTGGCGGAGATTTCTTGGACTTCACTCCGCTTTTAGTACCGGCGAAGCTCCTCTCTTTTTTTTTTTAATTCCAAACGTTTAATTACTTTTTTTTTTTGCTTTTTCGGTATTCGAATGCGCAAAAAGCAGAGAAGCGCACGGCGCACTGGAGCAGCGTATACGCCCCATGTTAACGTGCGCCACTAACGGCAACGAACAAATATTAACGGTAAAAAGGGGACGTCAGTTGTCAGAGATATCCACAAGCAAACGTCTCCGTTTGACTATTCGTCCTACCGTGTTTCATTCCATTATTTTTTTATTACACATTAACTTTAAATGTGATATTATTGTATGTATATTTCGATTACATGCAATACCCGCATATATATATATATTCATATTTGCAGATAGTTGTAAGAGAACGTTAAGGGCAATGGAATAATAAAAGAATATTCTACAACGTGAGGATAAGGAATATCGCAAAATCAACTTGGTAAAAGCAGTCAACAAAAACCATATGTTTGACCAAATAAACGGCAAATATCCACCGATCATTTATTAAAAAAATATCTAAGCCGACAGGAGAGGTTGAATTTAGAACCAAATTGTTGCTATATTTAATTATATTATTATGCGGATTCCATATATGATATTAGATGTAAACACTTGCATAGACATATTGGCTTCTCGCAATTATAACAAGACAAGCCAACACGTGGCACGATGTTAGCCGCAAGTAGAGAGGAAACGTTTGGAAATGAGAATTGGGTCGGCAGTGTCCGCAACAAAATGAATAGGAACCATATGTCCATAACAAATGTTACAGAGCACGTGCTTCTGGGTTTTTCCTCGTCCCGCTTCTTCTGCTCAATTCATGCGTGTGTGTATATATACATCAATACGCGCACAAACACAAGCAGAATCTTCTTGTTCGGACAAGATTTCCATAACATTTTATGTCCAAGAATCTTCCTTTACAGATCCTGAAGATTCTTGGTAACTGGGATTAATTTCTGTTCGGTTGATTCCGTGCCTTTTCTGGCTGGGTTGTCTTCCAGTACTTCTAATCGATCAAGAACCATATATCGAAACCCGAAGAAGACGGGAGATGAAGCGATGCGATTCATAGTTTTGCATGGAAATCAGATCCGAACAAAACAGAGACAGAGTTATAAATTCATCGTGTACCAATACAAAAATGACGGGTTCATCGTATCTAATTCATCAGATTATAAAAATGGAACATATATATATATGCATAGGGTGATGCATAGAACGTGATATCCGCCGATTCTGTGGTTCATGCATGTACAGAGGAATAGAATATTCTATACACAATCATTAATGAACCGGCATCATGATCTAAGTCATTCGCACATGTTTCCAATCAAATAGATTACATTCATTCAGTTATCGCATTAACTATTAATCGAGAGGTTGTCTTTTTTTTAAATTTGTACGGATTGATGCTGGTCTCATGTTTTCAGACATATATACGTTTCATGCAACCCACCCCTTTCATCCACCTACACTCCCACGTCAAGAAGGACATTAATACATATAGAACTTACCAACCATAATTTGAATGTTCTTCTTTATGTTTGCCCTTTGTAGTCGAAGAAACTTAAATTTGGATATTTAACAAAAAAAACTTTAAATTTGGATATAAAAATTGAATGATTATGAAATATGGATATAAGAATTGTAAAAAAAAAAGCACATGTATTGAATTGCGATACAGAGTGGAAAGCGGCCGATGAAGGAGAAGGTGGATAGGAGATGAAGAAGAATGAATTAAACATGTGGGTGCATGTGCATGGTGAGTTGGAATAATACACGGCCAAACATACAACTCAACACCCGTTTGTACACGTGTCACTCTGTCCTTTACTCATCCATGATCATCGGAGACTACAAAATCATATAATTAATACATGTAGAATAATGATCAAAACCTCAAGTTATGTATATTATATATATATATATATATATATGCGTATATAGACAGAGAGATGCGCACTGTGCTTCCATTATCGTGTTTTCTTCTCTTCTTGAACCGAATCATTGTGCCTTTTTTTCTCTTCTGGCAAGCCATTGATCAGTTGTTATGGAAGTTCCTCAAGATCTCCCCCTTCGCCTCGTCGGTCCATTCGAAAGCTATGATTATTCGGTCGATTTCGAATAAACACAGCATTAACCTCAAGAGGAAAAGGTGTCTTGTCGTGAATCGTGAATCTAGGAACGTTTACAGGATCAGGAGGAGACAGGTGAAGCCTATCGCGACAAGGATCAACACTCTGAAGAAGTTGATCCCGACAAGCGAACCAGTCGATGTCGATGAACTCTTCCAAAAAACAGCTGACCACATTATATCTTTGCAACAGCGGATCGAAGCGATGAAGTCCATGGTTGAGATCTTGACAGGTTCCAATGAATGATTTCATCCTTTTTTTTTTTTTTAATTCCGGGAACAAAAAATACATTGTATTTTCCCCCTTCCCCCACACGATTATATGTATTTACATGCGATACAGAGATATAATATATATGAACTTTTCATTTAATATATGTGTAGATAATAAGAACGTTCTGGGCCTATTCGTATTCCCATGCATTTATGGGAATTGATTTGACAACAAAGAGTTCCATTAACGTGGACACATGAAGAACACATGTATATATATATATATATTTCTCCATTTATACACACACATGCACCATATACATATATATATATATATATATATATATATGTATCGATGAAAACAAACATATATACACCCGCGCATGCGAGAAGGGGATTCCATAGAGAGAGATGGTCACACACACATGTTTGTTTTCCTTCCATGGAAGACTCATAGAAACAACGGTGACAAGCGAAGCTTCCATGGCGGAAAACTGGATCATGGCCGTACGATCAAACTACCAAAAGCATCCAACGGTCGTTGTCTCTCTAAACTGCAAGACAAAGCCTCAAGATCATCATCATCATCATCACCCAATGATCATCAACTCTCTCACCCGCAACAGAATCGTTACTCTGCAACTATGCGTAGAAACCAAATGCCTCGTTCTCCAACTCCTCCACATGAATCAAAACACCATACCTGAATCCGTCCGAGAATTCTTTCTCGAAGAGAGATATGTTTTTGTAGGAATCGATGCAGCGAAAACGATCGCGAATCTCGAGAGCGAGTTAGGGTTTAGGATCGGTAAGAAGATCGATGTTAGAGATTTGGTAAAGCTGAATTTTCCGTGCAGTTACAGTGGGAGACCTGGTCTGAAGGCTCTTGCTCGTGGGTTGGTGGGTTTTGGTTCGTGGAAGCCGAGGAATCTTTGTCCGAGAGACATGGAAGCCGAGGTTCTTGACGAAGAAGTTGTCAAGTTCTTGTGTTTTGATGCTTACGTTGTTCATGCAATTGGGTCTAAGATGCTCGTTAGAAATGCTGTTTAGTTATTATAGCTATTAGTCTTAGAGATAGATGTGACAATTTGTGATATAACTTTACATTACGGCCCATTTGGATTGATAATCTAATACAAATGACTTGTATTCAGTGGACATTAATTTCCAAACATGGGTAGCGACTAATCGCGCCGGTCAAATGGTCAACGGATTAATTTAGAACCTTGACCGGCATTTAGGCATAGTACAACTTTTTATTTATTTATTTTTATGTTTTTCATAGTTATAAAACATTTTGATGTACTTTAAAGTCAACGAGGCATTAATGTACGTATCAGTAGTTATTAGATAAAAAATTAATAAATTTCCTTAATTGCATCAATTAAAGCCATTTGATGATATTAAAATGTCGAAGCCAATGATTTTTTAGGATTTAATATCTCCGCATTATCCAAATATACGCAATACATCAATAAAAGAAAGAAAAAAAACACAACACTGGATTTGATGTTACTGAGGTTTGACTATGTACTTAGAAATACTTCCAACAAGATTAGTTACAGTTTACATATCCGCTTTGTCTGAAACATATAAATCTACGAACGAAGGAGATTATCTGGAATTGGTTATTATAAAAATAGTAATGGATAAGAGTCTTATTTGGATTTTTGTTTTGCGAATTGTTTAATTTGAAAATACAATAATAGTGGCCGTAGATTATGAACAAGCTGGCACGTCGCCGCATTTTTCAATCCCATTCGGCGACATGACAATCCAAAAGACATTCTCGTGTTTCTATATTTAAAAAACAAATAAGGGATTTGACACAACCCCGAAAAAAAAAAGATCTTCTCAAATTTTACTCGGAAGGAAGAACCCTAATTTGGGTGAGTAGTTAATTTCCCAGTATTGGCTGTAATTTTACCCTTTTGTCTTCCTCGTACATTGCATTAACGAGTTTCGGCGTCTCACGCGAAATGCTTGATCTTGTGAGTTGTTCCTTCTATTTTTATCTGAGAAAAAAGTTTATGGGTTGTTGTCTGGAGCGTCGATTTCCCTTTGAAATCGACATTTTTGATATCTTATGATTTGCATTCCGTTGTCGCTTTCGTTGATTGATTGTTTGTGCTGCATTTTTGCTAAGGTACCATTCCTTAATCGCCTTTTTGGTTTCAGAGGAAATTTTGCCTCTTTTGCTCCTTTGTTTTGCGGAGATTAGAAACGAATCTTCCCATGCGTCAAGGTTTTTGCATTTGGTTTGGTCCAAGAAATGGAAGATCGTAAGAAATTAAGACATTTATAGATGTTTGGTCGATTATATTATATCTCTCCCGGTTCCTGTTCGTTGTCCTGGCAACACCCGAGATGATCAAGTATCACGAGGGTATTTAGTGGAATCATTTTCTTCTTTTCCATATCCAATTAGTTGTGTAAGTTTGATTCTTTCATGATTCTTGGATCACTCTTTGATTCTTTTTGTGCTGTGTTTGTTTGCAGCTTTGAGGATGGAACTCGAGAGAAAGGCCTTTTGAATTGTGGGGTTGATCAGCTTTTTCGAAACTGTTGGTACATTGATGTATGTTTAGATGGCTCATGGGGTTTCAGAAGAGAACGATCTCGTAGTAGATATTGAAAGTGGTGTGGCTGAGATTTCACAAGAAAGCACTGCAAATCTGTCAAATGTGAGAACAGAACCGATTCCAAACCATGTTTGGAATGGACGTTTGAGTTTTGGAGGGGCTGAGAAGACGGATGATGATCTCAACTATCCTTTACTCGGAGACAAAAACCCGGGACAAAGAAGCTGCCAAAACTCGGACCTTTCGGGGAAAAAATGCGAGAATGTGAAGTTTAAGAAGTCGAGAAAGCCTCCAAAGCCACCAAGACCTCCTAAAGGGCCATTGCTAAGTGGAAATGACCAGAAGTTGATGAAGGAAATAGCTGAGCTCGCCATGAGAAAGCGGGCGAGGATTGAAAGGATGAAAATGCTGAGAAGAACGAAGGCAGCCAAGTCACCGCCCTCTCCCTGCAGTAGCGTTTTTGCTATGATAGTGACGGTTCTCTTCTTCGTCTTTCTTTTCTTTCAAGGTACCATTTTGAGTTTCTTACATCAAATGTCTGCTTTTGTTATTGTTTTTTGTTTTTTCTTATCTTCAAATAGTGCATCCATTTCCATTTGACGTTTGAACAGTCATACGCTAAATAGTCCAAAATTGCCATACTGGTTTAGCGTCCGATATGATTTCCTTACAGCTAAAACTGGATCCTAGGACCTGCACACTTCTGTGTTTGTTTGAACTCGGAACTCTGTTCTTCTCATGACAGTCCTCTCTGAAAGTGAAAGCCGAATGTTATTTTCACTAAGTTCCCTTAAGGTCTTTCTCTCTTCGTACGGGTGAAGAGCATGGCATGTTCTTGTGGCTTGGAAATATATTGCATTACAAATGTCATAAACTATACTTTTTAGCTGCAGGATTCTCCAGAAGCAATGTGACAATGGGTTCAGACAGGTCACCCGCACCAACTGTTTCAGCTAACGAACGATTGATTTCAGTTCAGTTCTATAATGAATTTGCTCCCCGTGAGAAAACTGATCCAAGCCCATCTACCTCATTCAGGTGAAGTTTCTCATTTATCTTTCATCATGCTATATTAGCTTCTGGCTCCATGATATAAAGTGAAAGAAATTTATATACAGATCCTTTCTTCCATGCACCCACTCGCACACATATAGAAATACGCAGAAACCATTGAGAGTCAGAGAATTTGCTTCTAAAGAACTGCTATGAAACAGATCATAGCATGAACTGTTCCCATTTGCACTTACACTGATGGATTCTACGATACATGTAGTTTCATGGGGAAGGGAGTTTCTGGGTCAGACAATGAAGAAAACGGAAGAGATGTCACCAGATGAACATTCTCCTTGTGTTGTAAAATTGGTAAGTTCGTTATTAAGAATCTGACTTCTCTCTTTTTTTGTCTTGTTTTTTATGTTTCTTGTCGTGTTTGGTCCCTGTTTGTACATACGTATCCAATGGAACTCTTTCTCTCAGAGGTTTTTGTACAGCGACTGAGGTTTCACAAGCTGAACCGATGATATTATGATTCTACCACTTCTTCTTCACCTTCTTTACTTCCATGTTTTCCATTGTTCTGTTTCACTCGTTGAACCGAAGTTCTTGTCGATGGATTTATGGTGGATCGTGTTTGTATCTAATGTGAACTTTTACAAGATGTTGAAGAACGGTATGGAAACCTTAGATTGTTCTAGCGGGTTTCATCATGCGTATCATCATCAGCAGTGGTAGCCATGAGCCAGCGTGCCAAGTTGATCAAGAATGGCGTGTACACAAAGTAGCATGTCGTCGTCCACGTCACCAACCCCTTCACACACACCGAGTAACAACACAGATCCTTTCCTTGAGTCATTTATGTATGTACTAAAAAATCAAGAACAGGAGCTGTCTGTAACCAGAACATCATTATAAGCATAAGGTACTGTTTTTTACCTGGCCAAAGATCTCGATGTTTGCCCCTGGATAATACCACAGGTGGAAAAACCTGCAGAAACAAAAACAAAAACCATGGAACAGGGCTTTGATATCGATCTGAAACCTGTTTCTGGGGGGGGGGGGGGGGGGG
>NW_010967707.1:392742-395383 GCF_000463585.1 Tarenaya hassleriana | reverse complement strand
TTGGGGGGGGGGGGGGGAGGTGGTGTTAGGGTTCTTACTTCATGATGGGGATTTCAGCCAAGGGACAGACAGTGCCGATAAGAGAGGCAATGGCGAAGGAAAACCATGTTCTGTCCAGAGAGAACCAAAGCACTTCCGCTGCTGCAAAAAGAATGTATGCCTCCACGTTGTCTGCAACTCCCGCTTTGTACATTTCCGCGCTCAGCTCGATGAACACCACCAGTGCCCTGCGTGGTTACATTACATACATAATTTTACATACGTACAGACATTTATGTGTGTGTACGAGTATACCGACAAGAGTGAAATGACAGTTTTGTCCAAGCTGCCATCTGGGCGCTTCTCAGTTGAAGAAGCTCTTCCATCCAAGAAAAGTTGCAGCAGCCCAACACTGCAGTAAAAGAGTCCAAGCAAGAACGGGACCTGACATCACATTACCCAGAGAAAAAACAACATTAAACATATATATATATATATATATAAAGAACACTTACAAAGCAAATAGATTGAATATTAATTTACCCAAACGTTGGTACGAAGAGGGCCAATCTGAAGAGCTCCATTTTGATAGACAACAAGATTAACCCGGGAATGGAGACCATCAAGGAGGGGACCCAAGACGAAGCCTGTTCCGAATAACCGGAGACTAACCGGGTGCCATGATTTTTCAATACCGGTTTTGCCCCGCTTCCGGCTCCCGTTACTCAGGCAGCCGACTGGCCTAGCCGGTGACCGGTTTGACCATCTGGGTTGACGATGTGGTCTGTGATGGATGTTTAGAGAATATGGTGCTGCAAGGGTTTGCATATTTTTTTCAGAATATCCGAATATCCAAACATATTGAACTCCCGTTGAAAGTCTTTACAAAGATTTTTTCTTGTTGTTGAATTTCGTCCACAAAAAGGGCTTACAAGTTACAGGACTTTTTTTTTCTTTTTTGGTCCTATGTTTTACACGATTTCTGTGTTTCATATTAGTTTATGCTTTAGTTTTAAAATTATATTCTTTTATATAATTTAGGAGACCTGCCAGACAAAAAAATCCGTAATTTAATTTTGATTTAAAGAAAACAAATAAGTAATATTGAATTGGTGAAAGATACAAAAATAAGCATTAATTTTAAAACCTCAACAAGTAGTCTACATGAAACGTTTTAGTTAAAATGATGATGTAATGACTAAGAATTTAAATGTCAAAATATATAAATCAATGTATCACATATTTGGGGTACATGTTTATGTATTATTTGAATAATTACATCACTTAAATAAAAATACACAATATATCATCATTATTAGTCGACAATAATGATAATAAAAAATTGCATCTCATTAACAAAGTAATTATATTGGATATGATATAATATTGATTATACTCATCGCTATTCTCGATTGAGATAAAGTGAATATATACAATATTTATAAACGTATTAGCATCTTTTTCCTACACCAAACTTATTTATAAATTCAAAACTTATCTAATGATGATTTTTATTGCTTTTTTTTTTTTCTATTATATATATATTCTTTATGGATTAGGTATTATTTTGCATTTGGACAATTATTATTCAACATGCACACACACGCATTAATGACGTCCATGAGATTAAAGCGAAGACGTTACGTAATCTCATAGCTCCCGAAATAAATATTTCGCCTACCCAAATAAAACCTATCAGCATTTAGATGGACGCAAACTGTCACAGTCACGACCTTCAACAAATCTGACTTTCTTTTTGTTAATATTTCATCAATTCCCCGTTATTTTATACGTCCCATAACGAATATGTTATTATTATGAATCGCATAATTCATCTACAAAATCATTAGAAATTAAAGCATAAAACAATTTTATGTTGACTTATCTATCTATCTATCTATCTATCTTATTTAAAAATATCGAAACAAAAGGGAAAAAAAAATCTGGGCCAAGAAAAATATATTTATTGCTAACAAAGAAAGGGATAAAGACAGGCGATATGTATCATTGAGACCTAATTTATGAAACATCCGACATCGCTTACCAACTGTCCACCATTAATATTCGTTGATGTGTAGCTTTCCTGACAATGATTAAGAAATTATTTTCTCTTACCAAAAATAAATAAATATATATAATTTATGGTTTTTATGCACGGAAATTGAAAATAATAAAAGAAAATAAACATAGAAACTAAAAAAGTCGCCCAACTTGACGAGATGACGACCTGGTCAGTCACTCCTATTCTGGTTGGATTTTTTGTAATCATTACTAAAATGGGTAAAATTTATTTCGTGCATATTTATTTATATGTGACCATTAATTGTTATCTCTACTAAATTCGGATAAATATGTCTCAATCTTATCTACACACGTGAATAGAATATATTATATGATCCGTTTAGATATATATTTGAACAATCTACATATTCACATCCAATGTTACGTCCCCTTTTTCTTTTTTATCACACAGTTGTCTTGTTTCACGTAAAATATAGACATAAAATTAGCAATTCATATTTATTATTTACGGTTTGGATAACATTTAATATGATGGATCTCTAATTTTGAAATTAATTACGATTTACATACGTATTTCTTTATCCAAAAATAATATTGCTATTTTTAAAACCGCCAATACGGGCCCCCCCCCCCCAATTTA
>NW_010967707.1:331514-392211 GCF_000463585.1 Tarenaya hassleriana | reverse complement strand
ACGGGCCCCCCCCCCCCACATTAATGTCACAATATTTTGCCGGACGCAGGAGGTTGGTAGTACGTATTTCTGATTAATATATAAATGCAAGTAAACTTTAATATGTTCTTATTTTCTTTTTTCACAAAAAATAATATTTTGTTATTTTTTTCATAAATAAATTTTAATATTTTATTAAAAATTAAAGAAAGAGTAGAGCGTTGCAACGACCGATAGATTCCCAACAGGAGTTGTTCCCATGCATGTGTCATCGCATGACTCTTTGTAGTTAATTTCGGCGGTTGTTAACATTGTACATGCCTTGAATTAAATTTTTGGTCTTAATTAAATATCTAATATGAAGTCTTATTTATAAAATAAAATGACACAAAAAATATTAAAAATACGAAATTAAATATTAAAACATGGAGTTGTTTGTCTCGAGGTTGGGTGACCGACCGCCTTCTTTATTTTTATCTATTCATTCAAATTTATAAATTTATAGTATGTACATGTGCGTGCATACACGTAAATGTACGTATATACGTATATATGTAATATATTAAGTTGGACCAGAAAAAAAATTCAGCCATAGAAATCGGTTTGATAAACCAAATGTATGTTTCATTCATGGGATAATGTCGGCTATCTGTTGTCAGATGCCATGTTCCCGGTCTGCGTTTCGTCAACCTTCCTTCTTATCAATCAACGATTTTTCAAATATTATCTGCATGACAAATCTGAAATAAAAAATAAATGTCTCTTATTTTATATTTTTTTGTTAAAATATATGTTTATGTTGCTGATCATCGGTGAAGGTAAGACTGAAGTAAAAATTGATTTTTAGATTTGTAATATATTTGATTGATTTTGTTGGATAAAATAATGTATTTTTCGCACTTATCCGTATCTTAAAGAATATTTTTTTAAAAGTTGTCGAACGAAATTAAATTTTTATAAAAAAAAAAGATGAATTGGGCGTACTGATATTAAAAGTATTTCCAGTCTCCAACCATACCAATGGAGATAAATTGGACTCCCGAAAAAATAATATTTAAAAGTTAAAAGTTAAATAAAAGTGAGTAATTTGGTAAATTAATTCAGTGCATATATTATATGATATATACACACACACATATGGAAAGGGAAAACAAGCTCACGCGCTTTAGAAAAGTCGTGGAGGGAGGTATTAATCTGACGGTTACTAATTGCCGCCACGGTTGACTCCTCCACTATCTGGCCGACATATATGATATGTCGACCCCTTACATGCCCCACATCGCCTTCCCCACGCGCTAACTTTGCGCGTGAGATATTAATTTTCCATGTAATTTTACTCTATCTTTTTATTATCTTGAATCGAATTGTTTTTCTTTTATGAATGTCATTTAAATACATGGGATAAAGCCTTATTACTATTGGTCAAAGGGAAGCTTAAACACATGCTTTTTTTCCTGGTATTTCCTTTTTTTAATTCGACCGTCCCCATTGACGACATGCGGCATGCCCACCTTACACGATAGGTGTGAAACCATTACCTTCAAATTAAAAAAATTTAAGGAAAACAAATAAATACTTCCTCTCTCTCTCTCTCTCTCTCTCTCTCTCTCTCTCTCTCTCTCTCTCTTCCATACACTATATAATAGACACCATGTCCGCCAAGAGAAGATGAACCTCCACCTCCGATATTTGGACTTCACCAGAGAAAAAAAAAACCCGGAAGACTTTTCCGTCATACAGAGACTACCCCTCCTCCGAGAATCTCGATACCAAAAATGGTTTCGCCTTCTCCAATTCCAGTGCAACCCACCGACAAGAACACCAAACCTGCAACGGAGTACTATGATTTCCCGGTGATAGATTTCTCTACAGAAGACAAGTCCCAACTCTCGGAAATGATCGTAAGAGCCTGTGAAGAACACGGGTTCTTCAAGATGATAAACCACGGAGTGAGTTCAGGTGTTATATCGAGGTTCGAACGTGAGGGTGAAGAGTTCTTCAAGAAACCGGCGTCGGAAAAGCTTCGAGCCGGTCCGGCCAGTCCCTTTGGATATGGATGCAAGAACATCGGCTTTAATGGCGACATGGGCGAGCTCGAGTATCTTCTTCTCCACGCAAATCCCTCATCTGTCGCCGACAAATCTGAAACTATCTCCCGTGATCATCCCTTTGAGTTCAGGTACGTATACGTTACATGTATTGTACGTATTCGTTCGTTTTCTTTTATATGTTTAGTTTTAATCTTTTTGAGTTCTTGTGTTCATTCCGAGTCATGTTTACTGGGCAATCACGTAAAAAACGTTTGAACGCACCAAAACATCACAGCTGTCAATGTCGGTTTCTAACCGACGGCAGATTTTAATTAATGTCGGGTTCTGAATTTGGGTATTGAACTGTACAAGCATGCAAATTACCGCTATTTCAGTATGCATAGTCTCGTGTGTCGACCAAATCTAAATGATGATTTTAGCTGTACACACATGCATGGTGAAGATCGTATGCTAACAATTTGATGATAAATACGTACGTACGTTGTGAGTGGCTTTTATCCGTTATACAGTGAATTTATGATACCATACTCTATAGATATACATACTTGTGCTAAAGTTGACCTGGTGGTTACATATTTATGTGAAAAATTATGGGATACAATGATACATAAAAGGCGAGATTTGTTATATCGTGGGATTTGGTAAAGACCCGAAGACACGGCTTTTTTGTAATTGACTTTGCTCCTTTGTTGCCATACAAGTTGTCGAGATTTTATGCGTAGTTTATGGCGTTCGTTCTTTATAATAGCATACTATATATCATATATGTTATATCAATAAATAATTAATATCCACGACGAACTATCTGTTACAGCCATATCTTATCGTATTGGATCGATGATTCATGAATAATTGGATTCATACGGAACTAGAATTCAAGGGCTATAACATGATTATATATATATATATATGATATATTAATTAATATCCCCTTCATTTCATATATTATAACGTGAATTGCATTGGACCATTAGACAGCGATAGGATTTCTTCATTAATTTGATGTTTGATTAATTAAATTCTAAGATTACATTTTAATTGTCCTCCCGAATTCGGTGGTCATTTGCTACCTTTTTCCATCTTATCTAAATTGGGCAGTTTCAAAGCCATATATATATATATATATATATATTATGCACGTTTATTTTAATCACACCGTATATATACACACAACCCTTTCATGGGGTCCACATGTTGGTTGTGGTTGCATTGATAATTGTACAAGCAGGCGCTCGATTACATGATATTAATTGCATATATATATATATATATGGTGTGGAAAACACATATAATAATGGAACTAATTAAGTGATTGTAATTGACATGTGCATGAACGTCAATGGAACCAGGATAAGATCGAATAGGTGAATCTCATTCTTCGTACGTACATCTTAGATCTTGACCTTTTGAATTCCATTGTCTAAATCATGTCACAAAAAAGCCGTGGGTCCAATCCTGGGGACATTCCTCCACATTTTTATCTCACTTAACATCACGTATCCACACACACACACATATATATATATATATATATATGCACGTTTATTTTATCTTTTATCCTTCCCTCTTATATATATACACATATATATATTCTAGAAGGGGGAAAGGATCAAATATTACTCGAGGTGCTCGTGAACTGTATCAATGCTGATAGATGTTTATGCCACGTGGCATGATAATGTAGCTCGGCGACGAATGACTACATCGGAGCAGTGAAAGGTGTGGCGTGCGAGATACTTGATCTAACGGCGGAGAAAATGTGGGGAAAGAGATCGACGGTGATGAGCGAGTTAATCAGAGACGTCCGTAGCGATTCGATCCTACGGCTGAATCACTATCCACCTGTCCCATATGCGATGAAGGGTGTTAGTCAGATAGGATTTGGAGAGCACTCGGACCCTCAGATCTTGACGGTGTTGAGATCCAACGGTGTAGATGGCCTCCAGATATTCTCACGTGACGGCTCCTGGCTCCCCGTCCCGTCCGACCCCACCTGCTTCTTCGTTTTGGTCGGTGACTGCTTCCAGGTATAATATAATATTTTTTTTTAATTTGCTACTAGTTATTATAAAATATCCCCTAAAACACGGAATTTGGTAAAATTTGTCAAACAAAATATTATATGACATATTTTCTTTGGTTGGAATTGACACTAAGATAAAATTTCGGCACAGGATTGAGATGTGATATAGATTTTTTTTCCCATAATAATAACCATTATAAATTGATTTAAATTCGACCGATGATTATTTGCAAGGTATATGATTTTTTTTACAGCACAATAGAAAAAAAATCAAGTATTAATTAAAAATTACAATATTTATGACATTTTTTAAAAAAAAACACTGTTTTTAATGAATTTTTCACTCAAATCTAGATGTTATAATGAGCATGAGTAATCATTGGGTTTTCTTTTAAAATAAATAAATAAAACAGGCGTTGACGAATGGGAGATTTAGGAGCGTGAGGCACAGAGTGATGGCGAACACGGCGGCGAAGCCAAGGATGTCGGCGATGTACTTTGCCGCGCCGCCGTTGGAAGCAAAGATATCGCCGTTGCCGGAGATGGTTTCGCCGGAGAATCCACGGCGGTATAAACCCTTTTATTGGGGAGACTACAAGAAGGCTACCTTCTCTCTCCGTCTCGGCGTCCCTCGCCTCGAGCTCTTTAGGAATTCATAAAATAAAAAAAAACTTCATTCATCTTTTTTTTTTTCTCTTCTTCTCTTTCTAATGTCAACACAGTGATAATACATAGATGGACTATAAATATACACGTTATGATGTATATAGTTCGTACACACCATTAGTGAAGAGAGATACAGTTTGATTCTTCTGCATGCAAAAAGCCGAATATACGTGGACTGCGATAATTCGAATCTTTTTCAGAATATTATTAGTGCACATTTTTTTATTTATTTATAGGAATCAGCTTTTTTTTCTTGTATTTATAAAAAGGGTCAAAGTCAAAGGGATGGCATCTTCGTCACTCAGCGCGTCCCGTCATGATCGCACCTGGTCCCCTACACGTGTAATCGATAAGATGGTCAAGAAATCGGTACAGCCGGCGTGCATGCTAACCGGATTCCAACGTCAAAACCGGTTCAGTGGATTTGACCCAAAGATCTTTGTTCCGTGCATTCAATACGCATACGTGAAACTGCAATCTTCAGAGGAAACATTTGCAAGGATACGTCAAATCGGTGACCGTAATCTTTGCCAATATACCAAATCACATCATTTGGATAACGGCGTCGTTTATTGAAGGCAAGAACACAGATAAGAATAATACCCTTCGGGGGGGCTCATGGACCATTTCCGACCAACTCCAAGTGAACAAATCAATTGGTCTTTTTCATTATAGTTCAGGTAACTTGAATAACAAGTCAGTAGCCACTTCTCCACATAATACATATATATATATATATATATATATATATGGAGGATCAAAGTGATTCGATGTTGGATAAAAGGGAACCACTTTATGTCCCAAGAAAGCTGCATTGTCTCCTCGCATGCTCTGGTACAAGCTTCACCAGTATTTCTTGAGGAACACCTTCTAGCTCTGATGACAAAGACAACATTGATACTGTTAGCTCTATCCATGTGAAGAAGAACATGAACGAGTAATACCACAAAAGGAGAGAGAGAGAGAGAGAGAGAGAGAGAGAGAGGAGAGAAAAGTCAGCTCGAGGATGATGGAATTACCGCGAGGTTTGAAATTGAAAAGCGGTGGGAGGCATCGCCCGTTTGGCGTACAAGGGGGTTTGGGGTCACGCAGCTCGTCGAAGAAAGGATGCGTTAACGCTTCTAACTGCCATTGCAAAAAAAAAAAAAAAAAAAAAACGTACGAGAAAAGAAAAAACATGAGCAGAAACACTGAGCAACATCAAGATTTCTGTCTTGAGCATGATTTGTTTTTTTTGGTTGTTAACCTCGAAACAACAAGATTGCAGAAGTTCAAGATTTCTATTGTTAAAAAAGAATGCTCAGGGAAGAATTGCAGATTACTGAAGGATACTGTATATTTATAAAGTGACTGATGAGTAATGCTTTACTTACAGCAGTGCATCTAAGGTTCGGAGAGTATTGTAAGAATCTCGAGACAAGATCCAATGCTTCAGGAGGCATGAGCTTGGGGAATATCTGAATCAAACCAAGATTCTCATGAACCAAAAAAATCCATAAAGAATATAATCGGATGAACTCAAGAAGGTATGATCCACGTACTTTGTGCCATGGCTGGGCCTTTATCTGGGGGAATTTGAACTCTGTGTACCTAGGGTTCATGCACTTTATTTCTTCTCTTGTCGGGGTACCTAAGATCTGCATGGAAATCAAATCAAACTACCAAAAACAAGAAAGTTTACATTCCATAGAGTAAATGAATACGGGGTTTATTGTTCTGAAACCTTGGCGATTTCAACGAGCTGGTCAACTCTGCTCTCACCAGGAAAGAGAGGCTGAATCACCAGAAACAGCGTGTTAGATATGTCTGAACGAGGTAAATGATAGGTTATATACAAAGAGTTTTTACCTTTTACCGACCTGCCCAAGAAGTAGTTCGGCCAACACACAGCCAGCTGACCAGATGTCGATTGCTGTAGTGTATTCAGTGGCCCCACATATGAGCTCAGGTGCTCGGTAGTACCTTGAACAAATGTACGATATGTTCGGTTCTCCTTTCACCTAAAAAAAATACCCAATTCAGGCACGGAAAAATAGCCGAATATGCATTCAGATATCGGAGAAAAACAAGTTCATATCTGTCCTCGTGGCTTGAATCTACATACCAAGACTTTGGCACTACCAAAATCACAAAGTTTCACCTGGTTGGTATTTGGGAAAACCTGTCACAGACAAAAGTTCACATTTTTTTAGAAATGCTCATTACAGAACTTGAATAAGGGAAGATCTATCCACAAAAGCCATTCAAAGGAGAAACCTTTGATTATTTAGATCAATTAAATGTTGTGATGCCAAGTGAAACAAGAACAGTTAAGGTCGGTGTCCTTTGATACATACTAACAGATTTTGTGGCTTAATGTCTCTGTGGCATACTCCAAAACAGTTATGGATGTAAGCTAGGGCCCTGCAGATCTGTAGATAGCAAAATGCCAAAGACAAAACCCCTAAGTATAATAAAAACACAAAACCTGGATAAAGGGAAATGCAACTACATGGCTTTGAGATTAATGTGATAAGGCATACCTGGTAAAAGTAGATCTTTGCATTTAACAGTGGCATCCTTTGGTTCATCTTGTTGTAATTTTTGATCACTCTGTCAAGAGTTTCAGGCACATACTCCAGTACTAGGTTAAGATAAAGCTCATCCTTTTTGGTCTTGGTGAAGAAAGAGTGCCTGAGAGACACGACATTAGGGTGGTCCAGAGGACGCATTGTCTGCAATTCCCGGTTTTTGTATCTCTTGTCTTGCAAGACTGTCTTAATTGCCACAGTTTCACCAGTGTCTAAGCACTTTGCCTGCATAACCATATCAAAATTCTTAAGAAACAAGAACATTATAAGCCAATTCCTTTGAATATTATCTGGGGCATATATCAATGCCCGATCGACAAGAATGAACAGATCAATAGCAGAAGGAGAAGCGATATACCTGAAAAACTATTCCAAAAGATCCACTTCCAACGAGATGCTCAGCCATGTAGCTTATTGTCTGAATTAAGTATTTAAGAAACCACATAAGAAAGAAGAACAAATAAGACACACAGAAAACCGGGTACTTCCAACTAAGGAACGACCATTACATGATCTGTAAGAGACGAAATATTTCGCAGGAGATGCTTCTGCATTACCTGCTTTGGCTGATCGGAGTTACCACCACCGGTAGGAACGATTATATGACCAGTTCCCATGCCATTATCCTCAACCACGGGAGCTTCCATTTCCTTTGTAAGGAACAACACGCATCATGCTACCACATCGTAAGTCAGGCTAAATAATGGCTAGAGCGAGACAGTAACTTGAAAGTTATAAAGATCAGACGACCACAAGCTCACATTTTCATCATCCTTTATTTTCATATCCTTCAATTTCTCGGGCAATCTATCGACACTTGCCATGTTTAGGATTGTATCTCTTAATCCAGAAACAGTCCCCACACCTACGGACGCCGTATGGGTAACCCTCTTCCGAATTCACTCCCCCAATTCAACTGATGAAAACAGAAGATTGATAGTTATTCACTCAAAAAGCATACTTTACGAATCCTAATCATAGCCAATGCAGACCCGAAAAGAAAAAAAAAACCAAATCTGCATTCTGACGGGACAAAATTCAACCTTTCTTAATCAGCAAAGAGAAAACATCATATGTGTGTCTCTATTTCTCCTTGCGTGGATATCAAACGCCAATGAAGGTTAGGGTTTCCTCTGGCAACTGTTTCGATGTAGCTTAGTAGAAAATGAAAGGAACTTAATCTAACCAAAATCAAAATACATGGCAATCAGAAACCCCAAACAGTCAAGTTCCTGATTTTCTCGCACTTTTCTTACACTTGGCACCCAGCGAAACACTGATCGATCGTCGCGGATAAGAAAAGTTACCGAATTTCAAGTAGATCAAGTAAAAGCCGCTAATGGGCATGAACCTAAGAACAGACACTCAACCAAAAAAAAAAAAAAATCTTGAAATCCCCTGAGAGTTACAAACCGGAAAACAGAAGAACAAACCTTTGATGAACACGCATTGATGAGCAGAGAGAATAAAACGTGATAATGATCCCCGCAGAAGAATCCCGTCACCAATTTGATGGAATATAAAAGCGAGGAGCAGTTGAAACCTATGTAGAATTTGGCATTATAAGTTGGGGAGAGAGGAGAGAGAAAGTAAGAAGAAGAAGAAATTGGACAGAACAGAGTTGGCGATGTTTGTTTGGAGGTTGGTAAGGGCCGGGTGATGCTGTCGTTTTCCTCCCCCTTTCCTTCTCCCGTTCTTTTTTGCGTCTTTTTATTGATTTCGTTTGCATAATAAATTTGACTTTTAAAATGAAATTCCAATTTCCATCCATAAATAAATGCATCATAGAATCTCTAACTTAACTTTAAAAGATATCAATACGATATTTATGTTAGAGGATATTAAGGAATAATCATGCGATCCATTTTGGTTTAAGGTATAGTTCAAGTGAATAATCAGACTATTAATCAGTGTATCAACTTCGAATAATATAGAGAAGTGTATATATATACAAAAAGCTTTAAAAGATGTATACAATAAGAAAAATAATATTAGAATCTTAGGGAAAAACAATGGGCCGAACTGAAAAGGGCCTACAAAGAGCTTGTGTATATATATATATATATAATGGAGACATAATGCCTATATTTTAATCTTCTTTTGTTTTGTCAATGGCTATATTTTATAATGGCATCCTGCAAATAATGTAATTTTTGTCGTGTATTATATAAATGTGATTTTATTTTTAAGTAAGGAATTTATAGTAGATGGACTGCAGAGAATAGGGAGGTACGGCAAGAAAAGCTAGATTCTTCCCTATCTCTGTTGTCTACCTACACTACATTTCTCATTATTTTCATAAAACAAAATACATTTGTGATTATTTATCCTCTCTAATGATTTAATTTCCCATTTAAAACATTGATCATCACCGCGGGGATAGCTCAGTTGGGAGAGCGTCAGACTGAAGATCTGAAGGTCGCGTGTTCGATCCACGCTCACCGCACATTTTGTCTTCTAGTTTTTATTTCAAAATATTATTCTAATTGGGCCTTCAGGCCTTAAAATACCTTTATTTGTACCTTTTTTCCAAGCTTGGGAAGCCCATTGGGCCTTTATTTTATAATTTTATACTAATTGGGCTATGAGGCCTAAAATAGATCTGTTTTTACCTTTCCCATTTTCAAGCTTTTGAAGCCCATTGAGCCCAAAGTAGATTCACTTAAACAAATTACAATCGACTCGAACTAGTGAAGTTCAAACAAAGTTTTGTTCTGTTACAGAGACGCAGCAAAAACCATGACGGACGACGACCGCCGCCGCAACTGGAAGCTTAACGTCGGAGAGTACATCGGCGACGTGGCTTCCCTATGTTTCCTGAACCTTCCTCCTCATGTTTCCTCGATTCCTTACCTTCTCGCTGGTGGGCGCTCCCTGCAATTTTCGTCTTCGAATCGAACTCTCTCTCGGATTGTTTTTGTTCCCTCCTGATTCTGGGGTTTTAATTCTATTAATGTTGTGTTTAAAATAGGTTCCGGCTCTCAGATTCTGATATACGATTTGAGTTCTGGGGAATTGATTCGCTCGTTTCAAGTGTTCGAGGGGGTTCGCGTCCACGGTACCACCTGTAGCAGCAGCTTTCTCCGTGAGGCGGATCGATATACTTATAAGCTCGTCATCTTCGGAGAGAAAAGAGTGAATGTTTTTGCCTTGACGCTTGAATATGCTTCGAGCTCTGGAAAAACCGACGTGAATTTGAGCTTGCTTGATTCTTTGGCGAGGCTTAGCAACTGGGTTTTAGATGTTTGTTTCTTGCAGGTTGAAATTTATGTTTCTATGTTTGGCCATTGGTCCTCTTCTTCTTAATGTTCTTTCTGTGTGTGTATGTTGTGTTTTTTTTAATGGGTGGATTGATTTTTTTTAAATAGGACTCTGTTGGCTCATTCGAGGAAGAACGTGAGCTTCTAGCAATTGGTTGTAGTGATAATTCTATCTGCGTTTGGGATTTTAAAGAAACACGGATGTTTCTCGAAGTTCAATCGCCCGGTTTGTTGTTCTGTCCTGTGGCTCAAGGATTATGAATTACTCGAATTAGGGTTTCGGATTCGACTGAATATTTGATGCTGAACTACTTTTTGAATTGCAGATAGGAGCCTACTATATTCTATGCGATTATGGGGCGACAGTATTCAAAAACTCCGCATAGCATCTGGTACTATTTATAATGAGGTAGCTGATCTTTTTCTTGTTTAATCACTGTGGATGCTTCATTTAGTTTCTGTCATCCTCTGGCTAAATCATTGGACAATGTAAGAGAAAATCCAGTTATGGTGATTGATGTTTCTTTTCTTGCACTCTTTTTCTTGTTACTTAGAAAAAAAAAGCATTTCTAAAGCCGAATCTTTGACGTAAGGTACCAATGTAGCCAAATCTTTTGATGTCTGGCAGATTATTGTTTGGAGGCCAGTTCTGCTTGATGATGATAGGGTTGACCATCAGCATTACGGCGCTGTACGTATGCTTAGGCTTACAGGACATGAGGGTTCAATATTTCGCATCGTTTGGTCGTTGGATGGGTCAAAACTAGTCTCTGTCTCTGATGATCGTAGGTGAACGTTCTTTGTATTTTTCAACATAAATACTTAATTTTTATCCAATCTCAGTTCACTTTGCTGATCTGTCTAATGTAATTGTTTAATTTTTTTTTACTTATAGTGCAAGGATATGGGAAGTTGATTCTGTGCAAAATCATGCTGATAATTGGCAGGAGGTTGTTGGCCCTGTGCTTTTTGGTCACAGTGCTAGGGTCTGGGACTGCTGCATCACTGATTCTGTAAGCTTCTGGCCTATCTTGGTGTTATTAGTTATGTTTGAGTTGAGACATGATGCATTATTTGCTCTGGTATTTCCATGTTCTGTTTCAGCTGGTCATCACTGCTGGCGAGGATTGTACATGTCGTGTCTGGGGCTTGGATGGTAAACAACTAGAGATTGTCAAGGAACATATGTAAGTGGTGAGATGGTGTTTTGTCTATCACACTATTCACTTGGTGATTTTGTGGTGGAATAAGACTGATGATTTTTTATAATATGTTTACCATTCAGTGGAAGGGGCATATGGAGATGTCTCTATGATCCTAGCTCATCACTTCTTGTTACTGCTGGATTTGACTCCGCCGTCAAAGTACATCAATTGCATAATTGTGGTTCTGGAACCTTTTTGGGCAATACAGGAGCGAGATCATCCCCTGAAAAAATGGAGTCTCTTTCGGTTTGCCTCCCAAATTCAACACAACATACTGGGCTCATGGACAGGTTCGGTGTCTGCTTCTTTAACTTTTCCCTTACATAAATTATGAAGTAGAGTTTCCTTTGTGTATATTGTTTGTCCATGAATTCATTTTGGTTGGGAATTAAAGACACGGAATTATGTCAGCTATCTGAAGTAATGATTGAAAGACCAGAGGCAATATAAATCTTTTAACTCGGATACATTTTCCTTCCAGAGTCTTTCTTTTTCTTTAAGAAAAAGAAAGCCAGGATACTTTAACTTCTCTTCCATGCAGTTGGTATATTTATCTTCTTGTGATATAAGTGGAAACACGGATGATGCTTTCCTTGCAGCAAAAGTGAGTATGTACGCTGCTTGCGCTTCACACAGAACGATACCATGTATGTTGCTACAAACCATGGTTTCTTGTTCCATGCAAAGCTATTGACATCTGGAAATGTAAAGTGGGCCAAATTAGTTCGCATTCCCAAAGAGGGGCCTATTATCTGCATGGATGTGATGCGTGGAAGAGAGATGCACAAATCTTGTGAATTAGATGATTGGGTTGTTCTTGGAGATGGAAAAGGATACATGACAATTGTTCGAGTTGTTGATGATACGTATGACCCTGTTGTGGGCTTGAGGCAAAGTTGGAAAGCTGGCCCTGAGAGACAGCTCCTTGGCACCTTCTGGTGCAACTCGTTAGGATTTAGGTAATACTTTGTCGTATTTGGATCTTTTACTTCCTTTAAGGCATGTCTCCTGGAAAATTATGCATCATTATATTAGTTCCTGCACACGCCTGAGCTAATGTATGAAGTTGCTCAACAAACAGAAGTTTACGGTTTCTTATGATCTTTCAGCCAGAACTATTCTCCATCCTGTGGGCCCATTGTAAATATGTCCGAAATAATAACCAATTGTGAGGCGTTTGTCTACAAATTCGATCTCGGAAATATGAGATCAGATTTTTGACAAACTTACTGTGGGTGAAAATGCCATGCTACTCGCCTCACAATTGGTAATTATTTCGGACATATTTACAATGGGCCCACAGGATGGAGCCATGTTCATTTTATGAGTTTAAAGTTTGTAATCTCTTTCTTTCAGGTATGTATTTTCGTCCAATCCAAGAGGACAACTGATGCTTTGGAAATTAACTTGTCCTTTAGCATCTGATTCTTCCGATGCTTCTGGGACCTCTGATATCTCTCTTTTGGCTGAATTCTCCTCTTCGTTTGGAATGCGAATAATGTGTCTGAATGCATCTGTTGAGGATGAGGTAAATGATTGTTTCAATAATTCCTTGTTTTCATTTCTGTCTTTATCATTTACTCCACCGGACTTATGGCATTATTGATTGATCCACCTGATCAACTAAGAATCTATCTTGGAACGCAAAGATTGGTCTACTCATGCATCTCTGGGTAAAAATCAGGATGTAAATTGTTTCCCGTCATCATTTTAGACGTTGAGAGTAACTTTTTAGATTGAAAAGGTTTACTAAGTCTCTTTTCTTTTCCTACCTGATATCATAATTTGGCTGGTTTAAATACTCCTCTGTTTTTTACAGGTGCTTGTGTGTGGAGATATACGTGGCAATATCTCACTCTTCCCTCTGCCAAAAAGCATGCTATCTAACTCATCTGTTTCTCCGGAATTGAAGATATCTCCAACAAATTATTTTAAAGGTGCCCATGGGATTTCAACTGTTTCCAGTCTTTCAGTTGCAAGACTTACTTACAACAAAGTGGAAATCTGCTCGGTATGAGTGAACTCTGTATGTTTACGATCTTATGTTCTCCTTGAGTTTGGTAACTAGGAAGAAAAATCACAAAATACTTATCAACTTTTTTCTTGTCGCATTGACAAGGACTTTTTGCGCTCATCTTTGTTTTCTAAATTTTTGCTGTCAGACTGGAGGAGACGGCTGCATATGCTATTTCGAGTATGATAAAGAGAGGCAAGCTTTGGAGTTCATGGGTCTGAAGCAAGTGAAA
The DNA here is from genome assembly GCF_000463585.1 of Tarenaya hassleriana. NCBI lineage: Eukaryota > Viridiplantae > Streptophyta > Magnoliopsida > Brassicales > Cleomaceae > Tarenaya > Tarenaya hassleriana. Next base: position 378,211 of record NW_010967707.1, on the reverse strand, counting down.
GAGTTGAGTTTAGTTCAATCTATCTGTCAAAATTTGAGCTTGGCAAATGACCAGCCAAATCATGAATATGCGGCCGGGTTTGCATCAACAGACTTCCTAGTGTGGAACATAACTAACGAAACAAAGGTACATCTTTGCCTTCTCTTTGTATTAGCTATTTGTACAAACCTTATTTATGCAATGTTGCTGACAACAGGTGGCACAAATCTCATGTGGTGGATGGCGCCGTCCCCATTCCTTTTATTTAGGGGATATCCCTGAGATGAACAACTGCTTTGGATATGTTAAGGTGTATCTTTGAGTCTCTGTTGAAGTCTCTGTTTATCGATACTTGTTCTTTAGCTAATTTTCAACCCCACCACTATTTCTTTTTCATAGGATGATGTCATTCATATCCATAGACAATGGGTTGGAAAACAAGACAGCAAAGTATATCCTCAGAATTTGCGCATGCAATTTCATGGAAGAGAGATACATTCCGTATGTTTCATCTCTAGGGATACAAAAGCAGGATTAGAGGCTGAAGAATGGAGATCGTCTAATCGATCTAGTTGGATTGCAACTGGGTGTGAAGATGGAACTGTGAGATTGACTAGGTAGAATCATTATCTGATGAACACTGATTTTGAATTTTTTTCATTTAAACATCTAAAAGTAAAAGGGTTGACTCAGGTTTGCTTCGGACGTTGAAAATTGGTCAGCATCAGAGCTATTAGGGGAACATGTTGGTGGCTCAGCTGTGAGGTCGGTTTGCTGCGTATCAAAAACTCACAGAAGTGCTTTGGACCTTACTAGTCTAGCTGGCAGAGGTGGAGAAGACTCTCCAGATGAAGATAATGGAAGTCCTTGCTTACTAATTTCTGTTGGAGCTAAGCGTGTCTTAACTTCGTGGCTCCTAAGAAATGGTAGAAGTAATAAAAGGGAAGAATCTTCTGTACATGAAAATGGACACAGTACTGCTTCATTGGAATCGTCACCAGTGACGTTCCAGTGGCTTGCTACGGACATGCCCCGAAAAAGTTCTCATCCTTGTGGAAGAAGTGAGACACCTGGGAAAGTTCCGGGTGTTGGTGGCAAAGATGTCCTGAATTCAGGGTCCAATTCTCATCAAGTCAGAGAAAAATATGAAGATGACTGGAGATATATGGCAGTTACTGCGTTTCTTGTAAAATGTGCTGGTTCCAGGTCAAGTAGTAAGATTTTGCTTGTTTTGTGTGCTCATCTATAATTAGTTTGTTGATGTTAAAATCTTGTCTGTTCATCCTTTCAGGCCAACTATCTGTTTTGTTGTTGTGGCTTGCTCAGATGCCACCCTCACATTACGAGCACTTGTTTTACCACATAGACTATGGTACTCAAGAAGCATTTTCTGTGTTTTGATGAATTGGATCCTTTTGATTCTATGTTCATTTGTAATCTTCTCTTCTTCGTGCGTTTTCAGGTTTGATGTTGCATCTTTGGCTCCTTTAACATCACCGGTCCTGTCACTACAACATGCTGTTGTTCCTCTTTGCCTCCTTCCTGAAGGTTCAGTGACACAATTAACTTCTCATTTGTGCTAAACTAAATTTTATATCGGTTTTAGTAGATGTGGTTGAAAATAAGAAATTAATAAGAAATTTCGGAAGAATTTATGAAAATCTTTCTAAATCTTTCAGCCACAAATCTTTTGAGCATCTTAAATATAACCACTCCTGTGAGTTTGTTTCATTGTTTGGCTTTTTTTATTGCATTGGTAATAAAATCTGACAGGTGATGGTCCAGCTAGTAATGTGTATCTTGTCATCAGTGGCGCCACTGATGGAAGCATAGCCTTCTGGGATGTGACTAAAAACGTTGAAGCTTTTGTAAAGCAAGTATCAAGCCTCCATATTGAGAAGTTCATTGATTGTCAGAAACGGCCACAAACAGGAAGAGGAAGCCAAGGTGGTCGGAAGTGGAAGTTTTCGGGCCCAAACATGTCTAAACAAGGACAAGACAACAATTTGGTTGGCGAAACTTCCCTAGAAGATTCAGCAGTGCATTCTGAACTCACAAATGGTGTTCCTCACGAGAGTGACGTAAGTAAAAACGGTGATTCTCCACCCGAGACAAGCAAAGTAGAACCCTCACATGTTGTCAGGAGAGCTCACCAATCAGGGGTTAATTGCCTACACGTTTCTTGCTCACGGAGCTCCCAAAGTCATGGAAACTGTTTTTCATTCGATGTGATTAGCGGAGGCGATGACCAAGCACTTCATTATCTCTCTTTCGACATCTTTGACTCAGGCAAGAAATCAGAAACCATGATGCATACTGGTCAGAACCAAATCTGCAGTTACAGACTCAGGCTCATAGACCATGGAGTAATGACCTCGGCTCACAGCTCTGCCGTGAAAGGTACATATATATTGGGAAAAAAAAACTCTCCAAGCCCTTTCCATTTCAAGGAACAACCAGAAGTCCCCCTAGTGTGGACTTCGTATATCTTCCTTCATATTCTCCATTGAAATCTGTTGGGGAAATCTTAGTTCTATCCCCATTTTTACAGTAATCCCTCCATGAGAAACTGAACCTGGTTTTTACACATAATAGGTGTGTGGATGGATGGAAACTGGGTATTCTCTACAGGTCTTGATCAACGCATAAGATGTTGGCATATCGATGAAGATGGTAAACTAACAGAGCGTGCCCATGTTATCATCAGTGTCCCCGAGCCAGAAGCGCTGGATGCTAGAACTTGTGGCGAGTAAGTTGCAAGCTTCAAACTCTGGACTTTTACAATCCAAAAAGACCTTTCCTTTGATTTTGCTTCTTGCACGCCTAAGTTTCTTGCTTTAATCTCTCCTGCAGAAACCGATATCAGATCGCCGTTGCTGGACGTGGGATGCAAACCGTTGAATTCTCATCGTAACAGCCCGGTTGAGATCCATTTTGAGGTACAACCTGTTCTAAACCGAAGTAATTGCTTCCACAGTTCTGAATTTTGTCCCAAAATGCCCATTGTACGTTTGGATTGTAGCTTTCCTGTGGTCCAACCGGAATCGAGATGATTACTATGTACCAGCGAGAATGACATGGGAACAACAAACCCTCAATACCATATTGATACCAAACCGACCTTGATTTCTGGTTTGACTAAACCGAGTTGCTGGTTGAGCTCGGTTAGGAGCTGATTGCATTGGTGGGCGCTCCCTGAAATTTCATTTCTGTCGGTGGTGCCACATTAAATTTTGGTGGGGTAGATCTCTGGTCCCTTTTGTTGTGAACGTGACGTTATTTCTGAAACCCATGTGGACCCCGCATGAGCGCAAACCGGAGCTGTGTTCACGGCATCATGTGTCATGTAATAAAAGATGTGGTAATTTATTATTAACTCCACCGACTAGATATTTTGATTTTGTTTAAGGGTGGAATTAATCGTGCATGGGTTTTGCATAGGGGTGTCAAAACGAGCCCGGCTCGTGAGCTGGCTCGTGGCTCGCCAGAAAACGAGCGATCTGAGCCGTAATTTTTTCAGGTCGTTAAAAAACGAGCCTAACGAGCCAGAGCTCATTGAACACGTGTTCAATGAGTCTGGCTCGGCGAGCTGGCGAGCTGCTCAACGAGCTGGTATTTTTTTTAAAAATAAATTAAATTTATATAAAAAAACTCTAATATAATTTTATATTAATTTTTTTCATATTATTTATATGATATTATAAATATACTAATTATTATGATGGTGATAATTGAAAATATTAAATGATATAGGTGTTTTAATAAAATTTTATGTATTTATTTAAATTTATAATTATATTTAAAATAAATATAAATAAAAAATATTATATATCCTTGGCTCAACGAGCCGGCTCGTTCAGATCGGAAAATTGGCGAGCGATCTGAGCCGAGGTTTTTCTGGTTCGTTAGAAAACGAGCCTAACGAGCCGAGTCCAAAACGATCCGAGCCAAATGAGCCGAGCCCAAAATGATCTGAGCTGGCTCGTTTGACACCCCTAGTTTTGCATGCCAAATAAGATCCTTGACCTACCTACTTTCATGTTTAGAATTTTCTCCACTTGGACTTTTACTGATTAGCACTCCCGTTTGACCGGAAAATTTTTAAAAAAAAAATTTAAAAATGATTTGAAAAAAAAAATAAGAAGTTGCTGAAATTGACCGGAGAGAATCGATCCGACGAGTCCAATTCCAATCTTATCGACATGCTATAAAAACACTTGAAATTGTTCAAAATAATTTACCAATAATATAAAATTATTCTTACAAAATAAAAAAAATCGGAGCCAAAAACAAACGCACTACCGACTACCGAGGAGAGCATCTACGACATATTCCCGCCGATAAGCCGAGCCGAGCCAGATAGCTCGCGTGGGAAACCGGCAACTCCCGGTCATATCTTAATTTCATCTCATGAAAAAGAATCTACTGTACTCTGTGCGCGGGGATACCCTTATTAATTAGAATTTAATCCTACAATACCAAATACTATTTTAATGTATTTGGCTTAGTTATTGGTTAGTTAATTTATACAAGTTGCAGGCTCCCAAAAGGACAATATATACTGATTGTTTTTTTAATCAGTAACCATAATTATTTAACCATTAACAACCGAAAATGATTAAATTTACATCAATAAAAGAAATATAAACTCATGTATGCAAGGTGCATGTTTAGCTCTTTAGAGGAGATTAAGAAAGGAATAATGATAATAATCAGTCCTTGCAGGTTTACCTGTCACATAAACAAGTGGAAACCCTTCACCAACCTCAAGACAAATCTAATCCGTTCAATTCATCATCCAACGGCTATTGTTTCATCTCAACAACAACACCATTAATCCTATATATATATATTCACCTACCAAGAGCATCAAGGTTTATGTTTCCACCTTTATGAACATTTTCCACTTAATTATTTGGGTGTGATCTCTCCATATAATACATAACAATTTAAATAATAATAATTGTAATCATAATTTTATATGCCATTAATGATCTATGTAAGAGTATATGCCCGAAGACAAAACTTATAGACTTTGCATTGCAGTAACTTTGTATATATTATTACTATGTGAATAAATGAAGGGGTTTCGATTTTCTATTCCTTAGTCGCATTTAAAACAAGGTAATTTTTTTTCCTACTTGCATAACTTAATCGAATAATATATTAAGTGCTAAAAACAAATACTATAATTGAATAAATTAGAGCTCTTAAAAATTTTGAAGATAAAAGTGTACAAATCAAAGTGTAGAAATTATTATAAACAAATTAAAGTTGATAATGCATCCGAATAATGACAGAGAAAAGTAAATAAATTTTTCTTCAGGCCACCAAAACAGTGAGTGCAGGCAGACTGGTTGAACCGGTGACCAGTAAACAGTGCGGTTGAGCTCTATAAATAGTACGGCCTCCATTGCCACAAATCGCACCGAGTCGTTCCTTGTGTTTTGAGGCAAAGCGAGGGAGATCTGCTTCGTGTCTAGATCTGAACGACGATTCTCAAAATCCTCACTTCAGGTATCTCTCTCTTTCTTCTTATTCTTGTTCGTCCCCTTTTCTCTCTCGATTTATTTTCTTCGGTATGAGGGATTTATCATTTTGACGATTTGAGTTGATTTAAGGGTTGTCCCTGTTGAATCTGCCGTGAAATGAGAATTTGTGTGTTATCCCATTGGATTTGATCTTCCTCGGGGAGTTTTCGCTTTTTTTCCCTAATCGAATCCGCGAGTAATGATACTTTCCTTCGTACTCCTGTTCTGCTGCAATGGCTTCTGATGTTACTCCTGTCGATCCGATGCGAAATGATTTTTGATGTTTTTTCCCTTAGATTTGATGATTTCGGGTATGTTATGTGGTATTTCCAGGCTGAATCTGCGAATAAACTACAATATTGATGTTCGTTGATAGATATAAAGCCTTAAGTCAGTTGAATTGGAATTTGCTTATGGATCTGCGTGGTTTGAGTTCTGTAAAGGCTCTTTCTTTCTTCAAATGATCTGATTTATGAATTCCGACCATTTCCTGATATCTTTTTCGCGGTTCTGTATCGGACTTATGTTTTTGCTAAGATCCGGGTTTTAGTCACCGGACAACTACAATTCAGATCTATGTACTTTGGATGGTGTTCGAGTTTGTTGTTTCCAGATCTGCAATAGTTCCGTCTTGATAAACTATTACACGGCAGGTTCTGAGTATTGAAGAACTAAATACATGAACGTTAGATCTCTTCCTGCTCAAGTGGTTTCATCACTGTTATGGGACCAGATCTTGGTTAAATGTAACGGGATCCAACTTCTTATACATAAATACCCATGACTGAGTTGCAGACAAAGTGAATCATCTAATGAGATAAGATGCGGTGGTGTTGTTCTGATTCTTTCGAATCTGATCTGGAATCTTTCTAGCTTTATGTCAGTTGAGTGGAATTAAATGATTCTTCTTTTGTCCCTGGCTCTTTAGGACATTAGGGGCGTGGTTCCACGAAGATTCTTTCTACTGTCATTGCCTCATTCATGATTGCAAGTGTAATATAATAAATGGCTGAATCGGTTTTACTTCTGTTCTTGTAGCTTGTAAGAAAATGGAGACCTTCCTATTCACATCTGAGTCTGTGAACGAGGGACACCCCGACAAGCTGTGCGACCAGATCTCCGATGCAGTTCTCGATGCCTGCCTTGAGCAGGACCCAGACAGCAAGGTTGCTTGCGAGACATGCACCAAGACCAACATGGTCATGGTCTTCGGTGAGATCACCACCAAGGCCAAGGTCGACTATGAGAAGATCGTACGTGATACCTGCCGCTCGATTGGGTTCATCTCTGACGACGTCGGTCTTGATGCGGACAACTGCAAAGTCCTTGTCAACATTGAGCAGCAGAGCCCTGATATTGCCCAGGGTGTTCACGGCCACTTCACGAAGCGCCCGGAAGACATTGGAGCCGGTGACCAAGGCCACATGTTTGGTTATGCCACCGACGAGACACCTGAGTTCATGCCTCTGAGCCATGTCCTAGCAACCAAGCTCGGTGCCTGCCTCACCGAGGTCAGAAAGAACGGGACTTGCCCATGGCTACGTCCCGATGGAAAGACCCAGGTCACTGTCGAGTACTACAACGAGAACGGCGCCATGGTCCCGGTTCGTGTTCACACCGTCCTCATCTCGACCCAGCATGATGAGACTGTGACAAACGACGAAATCGCCCGTGACCTAAAGGAGCACGTCATCAAGCCCATCATCCCTGAGAAGTACCTGGACGAGAAGACCATCTTCCACCTGAACCCATCAGGCCGGTTCGTGATCGGTGGACCCCACGGGGACGCAGGTCTCACTGGACGTAAGATCATCATCGACACCTACGGTGGGTGGGGAGCCCACGGAGGCGGTGCCTTCTCAGGCAAGGACCCGACCAAGGTGGACAGGAGTGGGGCCTACATCGTGAGGCAAGCGGCCAAGAGCATAGTGGCAAACGGGCTGGCTCGTAGGGCCATCGTCCAGGTGTCGTACGCAATTGGAGTGCCCGAGCCATTGTCGGTGTTTGTGGACACCTACGGGACGGGGAAAATACCGGACAAGGAGATTCTGAAGATAGTGAAGGAGAACTTCGACTTCAGACCGGGAATGATGACGATCAACCTGGACTTGAAGAGAGGAGGTAATGGCCGGTTCTTGAAGACGGCGGCGTACGGTCACTTCGGACGGGACGACCCCGACTTCACCTGGGAGATCGTCAAGCCTCTCAAGTTTGACAACCCTCAAGCCTAATCTAATCCCCCACTCTCTCTCTGCCACCGAGTGAACAATAATCAAATTTTCTTCTTTTGTTCTGTTTTCTGTTGTGTCACTTGAAAGATGGAATTATGTTTTGCCCTTTAGTACTTGTGTTTTTTTGGTTTTTGTTGTACTTTTGCTGCTCTTAGCCTTAAAAGCAAATAATACTTTGTTAAGACATTTATTTGGCTTAGCGAAAGAACACTTGATGAATCATACCAACTTGTACACAACACATAGAGATTTTCCACGTGCACCCAAACTATCTTGGTTTTTCATTTTCATTTTCACCTTTAATTATAAAAAAAAATTATGTTATTATGTTTCAAGCTCAATTTTCATTATTAGATTTCGTTTCATTTTTCAACTTTTAAGGTTGTAGCTTAAGATTTTTTTTTTTTCAACTCTCCCCACCGGCTGTGAGATGAAACGTGAATCTCTACCAAATTAAAGTGGTCGATGGAACATCCGACGAATGATGTTGGAACACAAAGACAGAAGGGGCCCTCTTGATTAATGGATAAACCACCAGCTCCCCCTTTTTCATTATAATATATAATCTTCTTCAATCAACCTGCGTGAGCTCTGTCAAAAAACTTATACCCGTTATATACATCAAGAATTGAATTTCCAATAATAAAAAGGAAGAAAAAACTTTACATTTATATTATAATCAAAAGGAGGAGCCTTTTCCTTGAGCTTCAAAGCAGTGATCGGGGTCGTGAAAGATTGGCAACGCATTCAATAGAAGCAATTTCCATCTTCTCTTCTCCTTTCTTTATTGCAAATCCTCCCTACATATATTACGTTTCTTGTGTTTCTAATATCCCATCAAATCAGTAATATCTTCAATTTCCAAAATTAAAAAAAAAAAGATTTTGAGGGAAAGAAAACGATTCATAAATTACTCTCCAACAGATCAGGTAACGTGATCTTCCCCAAATTGTTGGGATCAAGCTTCTCGAACTGGTTAACGACCTGGTTTATATCTTTATTTGTGATCTTTCCCATCTCCTTGAGCTTCATGATCACATACTCCGACTTACTGCCACAAAAACAAATCTAGGATCAATTTTAAATCCAAACTAGAAACCAAAAGGGACGAAACAGAAGAATGGTTCTTCTCTGGGGATTGTTAGAGAGAAGATATACAGACAGAAATGCAAGAACCTCTAGCCTTGGGTTTGACTTGACATTACTCTTTAGAAAAATGTGACCTCACTTGACTATAATAATTTAATCCCCAAGAGGGTTTCTTGCAAGATATTGCACAACCCAATCAATTAGTCAATGCAGCAAGCAAAGCTGTATTATTGAAATTCATGGCCACACGTATGCATGACTATACCCTGAATAGGTTTTTTTTATATTATATGAGTTGCTTAACTAAGAACGGAAGAAGTCTCCGGTGACACAGTTTTCAATTCATATAGCCTTTGAATCTGAACATCAAAACTAAAGATTTAGGGGCTTAAGTAAGCGGATTAGATCCTATTATCCCACTGATAAGCACTCAACAGACAATCAAGACAGAAGCAATTGTGGCAAAGATCATGAACAGAATAAAACGATCATGAGGCCGTTGTTCATTCACATCAACCAAACCAAACAGAGATCCAATCAAAAAACTCCATGGCTTGTGATAAAGACTTGGACTTTGATATTACCTGATGAAACGGTGCTCGTATGTATCAGCAGTGAGCAGATCATCAACTGTAATGTCTCTATGCAACGCCAATTTCACGGCTTTCCGGTGCCGGCGATCGATCCTTGCCTCTGCCAGGTACAGAAACGCACGCGCCACCGCGAGGGTTGAAACGAGCAGCCAAACCGCCGCGAAGAGCCTCCCTTCCAACGTCTTGAAAGCCCTGTCCCCATACCCGACCGTCGTCACCGACATGACCGACAAGTAGATCGAATCCACCCAATCCAGACTCTCCACGAAGAACAGAACCAGAGATCCCACTCCGATGCACAACACGACCACGCACAACGCTAAACCCACCTTCAACCTTATCCGCATCCGACCTTTCTCCACATCCACTATGTAGTCTCTCGCCGAGAACTTGTCCCGATTTCTCGACGAACCCATCTGGATTCCGGTCAGGATCATGCTCTCCTGAAGGTCCAACACGTAGTTCACAACCCCACTGAGGAGAATATCCAGGAACCCGAAGCCGAACAAGACGAAGACGACGGCGAAGATCTTAGTCGCCGGAGTCAACGGCGCGATGTCCCCGTAGCCGATCGTGCACATGGTGACGATGCAGAAATAGAGCGCGTCGACGACGGGATGGGTCTCGACGCCGGAGTAATGATCGCGGTTGAAGGAATAGATAGCTACTCCGAGGGTTAAATAGACAGCCAGCAAGATCATCGCTTGTTTGATGATCGATTTGGAGACGGGCGATGGTTTTTTGACTTCCGTAGTCTTGGGTTGGAGGTCCTTGATGATAACCATAGCCGGAGCAGTCCGGCACCGGTGAAGAGGCCTCGGCTTCACGAAGAACGGAGCTCCGCCATGGGACTCCGGGTCAGTCCCGGATTGGTCATCGAGTTCTTCGTGAATACGGTCTTGGTGTAGAGAAATCTCCGGCAAGAAGATGGGAGTGGAGACGGAGTGAGGGATTGTGGCGGCGGAGGAATTCGCCGGAATGGGGGCGAGGTGGAAACGCGGTTGGGAAACGAGGAGAGGCTCATTTTCCATTCAAGAAATCAAGAGAATGGATTTCGGCAGCCTCAGAACTCAAAATCAAAAAGAGAGAGAAGCGCTTTAGCTTTTGAGATTTTTTTTTCTCGTTTTGTACATTGGTTGGTGGGGTATATATGCGTGTGTGTGTACAATTTCAGATAAAATAAAGATGACCCTTTGCTTATATCATCAATGAGATTGACTCTTCGTGTGAGCATAAAGGCGAACCAACATTTCCATCATTATGGGAGCATGATCCAATTCAATTCTACTCACCAATCAAGATCATCTTCTAATTCCTGAAATTAACTTTAAAAATTACTGCTACAAATCTTTGATTTTTTTTCTTTAAATGACTAGAAAGTGCAACATTATCATCCACAGTCAAGGAAGTACAAATTTTCCATGTTCCTATCTCATTGTTATGGAAGTTGGGGGTACCATAATTAATACACTCTAATAACATTTCAATAATCGTGGATTGGATACCATCCATGGCATGGGGGCTAAGAAAACATTAATACATGAATAAACTTATTCTTTTATTGTTTGGCGAGGAGATGCTAGTGCTAACGTTAAAATAAGATGTGGGGTTCTTAGCTTGGAATGTTGTCTTTTCCCCTCTTGCAGTTGATGTACTCATCTCTCTCTTTGGATGTACATGTACATGTTCCTCTTCTTAGAGATGAGGCTATTTTGCCGATTAGACTTATATATATATATATATATATATAGTAGAATTTATAAAGATCGATGTGGATATACATATAATGAAAGAAATTGGGTGTTTTTAATTTGTGTGATTTTGTTTTTTTTATGAAAGAAAATATAAACAAGAAAGAAAGTCAGAGAAAATAAAAAAACAGAAGGGGGCAAATGGTATAAGCCCATAAAGAATGGCCCAAACTAGGAGCCCATAAATGGCATAAGCCCATAAATAATGGTTCGTGTATAGAATGCGTGGAAACCCAAGTCCATATCAGAAATCCGAAAGGGTCCCACCAAAAACAAACAAACAAACATACATGCACATATCAATATATACACGCACATACATATGCAGCTTTCTGTTGTTGTTTTTTTCTTGTCGGTTGCCTGATTTAGAACCCTAGAGTTTCTGCTTGATCATGTGGTTTTCAGTCGAAATTCGTGATCCGTGACAGAAAATTCCACCAGCAATTGTGGTGGGACCGTTGTCTGATGGATTCAATTCAAGGATCTCAGCAGATATTGAAAGGTTTCTGAAACTACTTATGTCGGACATTTCAATCGGAAAACACAGTTTTACACGAACATAGAATATGATAATATATCAACACAAGTTGGATTATCTAACACGAAAAAGAAGCTTTGAACATATAAAATAGTCCCTATTTATTATAAACGTACCTAGACAGGAAGCTGTTAACCTCGGCGGCCATGTCGTAGGCACCTTCCACACACCGGCCCAAGGCTACACCCGAGACGTAGTTGCCGCCCAGGAATATCCCGTCGAGCCCAGAAGACGCCAGAGAGGCTTTTGCTGCGTTTAAAATATCAAGATGACCGACCAGAAACTGGGGAATGGCCTGAGGCCACACCCTTACCCCCAGTACCAATGGGTCAGTTGAACTCGGCTTTATCAGCATCTTCCTCAGGTCTCGATCCACCGCTTCCACCAACTCACCTTCTGACTGTAAAGATGTGAACTTTTAAGTGATTGTCTTGTCTTAGAAACTTAATATGCATGGTTGTAGTTAATTTACCTTGGTTAAAATCCCAGGGTTCGTAGCGCCACCGATGTAGTTCAATAGCAAAACTCTGCCGGGTGGAGCTCGATTTGGAAACAGCGAAGAGCTGTATATAGTTCCTGCATGAATGGAAGGAACAACACAGTCATTTCAGCTCACCACTTTTATATAACTTTGCTCGTATTTGCAGAAGGAAGATTCACCAAGAGTTTCCACTCCTTGTGTGCGTGGATGCAACTGCCCAAACCCCTTAAGTTCACCGTCTATTAAGCATTCAGTTCGGATCGCCTCTTCTGGATATGAAACAGATACTGCTGCAACCGGCGGATAGTAAAATTTCGAGAGCGCATCTGCCGCGGAACCCTGACAAGAGAAAGGTAACACTTTCAAGAAGCAAATCAGCGTTGAGATCCCACATTAACCTAAATTGCTTTCTGTAACATGAATGTCAATGACAGGAGGAAGCTGCCCTCTAGCACTTTGCTTTGGTGCAAAACACTGCTTGGTAAACTATCCAGTGATAGGAAATCCAAAGTGTAGCACGAAAATGCATGAATATTTTGTCGAATTGATCGGCGCATCATAAATTAGTAAACCCAAAATGTGTCTACTTAAAATTGAAGGAAAAGTTTTTCCGGGCCATGAGTCGTGACTGTTGGATATTAGCTTCTATTGAGTTAAAAAAAAAAGGCAGAAGCTGGGTCACAGAACCAGACAGTGGGATAGAGAATATAAACTAGACGAGAATGGCGCGTACTTTGGAGATCACGAAAGCAACATGTGAATGTACCAAAAAAAAATTAATCAGAATGAGAAACATACCGAAAGAGGGCGTAACAAACTGCTTGCGACATGAGATGGCACTGTCATGACCACACTTTTGGTCTGTACGGAAACTAACCCTTCTGGAGTTTCGTAAGTTAAGATATATCCTCCACCATCCAAGTTAGAAATACCTGAAAGCTTCCAAGACAACTTAACTTTGCTACCCAACCTGCAAACCATGAAAAAATATGAAAAATTTTAGCAAGCGCTTGCCTATTCCACAGTGGAGAACATTTGACAGAGGGGGAAAAGGGTACCTTGCAGAGATTGCCTCGGGCAACATCTTGAGTCCCTTCCTGAAAGAACCAACTGTTTGACCCTTTGGCTTTGGTAGCCGTCTGCATTATCATGCCAGGTTCAGTCCATTAACAAGAGTACACAACAACAGAACCCACAGAAAGATACACTACTTACGGGTCTCGAGGTGTCTTGGGAGCTTTACTTCTCTCCTGAATTGCCTTAAAAGTACCACCAATTATGCTCCCACCATTCTGCTCCAGTTTCCAAACTTTCCCAAAAGCTGCTTTCATACTTAGTTTTGAAGGATCGCCCGCATAAACACCTGAATGTACAGAATTTGGAGCAGCCAGGGCATTTTAGAATAAGCAAAAAGAGGCCCTGTTGCGTTGCAAGACTGAAGTGTGAAAGACTGGAAGGCTAACTCTATAAATAACACTACCTGAACAAAATGGCTCAATCAGGCGCTCAAAAACCTCATCACCAAGATTACGCCGTACAAACTCTTCCACAGATTCCTCACGACCCTGTCACCTTTGTCAAACTCTAAGAACATGAGTAAATTTTCTCCACATCAACCAGAGTAATGGACAGGTGACAGTCGAAAAATTTAAGGTCTTATAGTGGTCAGAGTACAAACTGGAGGTGGCGGTCGAATGCCGATAGCACCAAGTCCAGCCCTAATTTTCCCTCCAATGCTCATCAAGTCAAAGAACGGCAAGTCAGTTGGCTTAGATGGAACCGGCCTCAATTTTCCATTCCACAAGACAAATCTTGGCGCATTAGGATCACCCAACACTAACTCATCCTTCAGCCCACTATCTACCTGCATTTACAGTACAACGTGAAGGCAAATCCATGAAACCAAACAAAAGCATCCTAGCAAGAACTCCTACACAAAACTACAAAACAGTAAATTTCAAGTTACAGCACATCCACATTCCAATACCATAGTTCTCCTGCAGAAATCACAAGTAAAACGGTACTTCCAAAATCAAACTAGTTGTGAAAAAAGAAATCGGTTCACATTGCTGGTGAACTCCATGCCCCAGCTTAAGTTCCTTATCCATTGATTCCAACTATAGCTAAAGATGTAATAGTAATCAGCAACAAGAACCGACCTAACTCTCTCAGAGAAAATCTCACAGACGAGAAATGAGGGATCAAGAACGCACCACCATAGTGAGCATAGGATCGGACGGCTGAAAACTGTTGGGGCCTTCTTCCCAGAGATAACCGCCCCCTTCTCGGGTGGTGATGTTGCCTCCAACGCGATCCTTGGCCTCCGTCACGATCACATTTGGAGCAACGTCAGGGTGTTTCGTCGCGAGAGCCTGCGCGATGCAGAGGCCGCTAATTCCACTGCCTACGATTACGCAATCGGCCGTAACGGCTATGTAAATGGGGATTAGAGTTGCCGTAACGGCTGGGGCTCCGCCGTCGATACTGGACGAGGCGATAGCCGGACCACCGGCGACCGAGCAACGGAGCTTCAAAGGCCTGTAGGCATGTGATCGCGGTTTAGGCTTGGGGAATGACGGAAGAAGAGACTGCGTCGCCGGCCGGAGGAGAGATAATTCCATGGCTTTCGCCGGCGATATAGAGAGAGATTCTCCGTTTGTCACGTTTTGCGTGCGAGCAATCTGATAGGTGAAGTTAAAACGACGACCAGATTGCGCTATCTAATGAGAAATATTCAGCTGCAAACGATCACACCATACCCCCCCCCCCCCCCGCGGTACGTATTGGGCCGCACGCATTGTTAAATGGGCCCAAATGCTATATATTTATGGACTGTGATTTAGAGAATATATTGGGCTTCTAGTTATCAATAACAAATGGGCCCAAATCTCATTTTTTTTTCTTTTTGGGAATTATATAATGCCGATATTTGGGAATGGATACAAAACAAAAGTCGCTGTCGTTTATGGGATAGGGACATGGAGTGGGTATGGTTTTGCGTCGTCGCTGGATCTGAACCACTGAATGAAAGTATCAGACAGATCAAACACCATGGCGTGTCCGTCACGAGGGTATCACGTGAACGACATGCTTTTTCCCCCTAACTTTTTGGATTTTGATTTTGATGTTTCTCTCCTTCAGCCCCCACATGCTCGGTGGAATAAGATAATGTCTCCCCCCAAGCATGCTTATTTTCAAGATATGGATAAGACCCGATATCTCCCTTTTTTATTTTATTTTTGAAGAAATATATCGGCTACCAATTTAATGGAAAATCATGGACCGTGTCGTACACGATCATATATATATATATATATATCCATTGACATTATCCGGACTGTTCAATAAGTCCACGTGGCATGGAATAACTGGCCACGGGATTCAGCTGACAACTATAAACCGAGTCAGGGCATAAATTCAAACCAGGTTCCATTTTGCACTAGTCACGCAAAAAATTTCCTGCATATATTATTATCATTTTCTTCAAGTCCATAACTTTCTCTCGGATCTTCCTCCATATTTCTCCGATCGATGTGAGTTCTCTGAATCCATCTACGTGTATGTTTTCTCGAATCTAAGTCTTCAGATTTTCTAGGTTTTCTCTCTCCCTTACTAGCTTTTCTTGGTGTATATACTAAAAACCCTAACTTGCAGGTTTGGTCAAGATTTCATGGCACTTCATGATCTGCAACTGTCTGAGATGATTAAACTCGGAAGCAACGAGAAAATGGCAGAAACCCCAAGTGACTGTTACAATTATAAGCAAGGAGGTCACATGAACGAGGACATGATGACGGTCTTGTGCGAGGAATTTCAGACAGATCCACAGATTGTTCCACAACTTGATGATTGTACCAATATGGTTTTCGATCAAGAAGTGGTTGCTGAGAGTTTACATCATGGATCGGCGATGATGGCGATGAAGGGACTTCATCAAGGGCATGAAGTTTCCATGAAAGCTGCAGAAGTTTTAGTTCCCGACCAGCATTCAGAAGCCGGTGGTGACTGTCGTCGTGCTCCTCCGAGGACGAAACACGACAACTCCAGACGCTGTACTTGCACTTCAAGTGATGTATGTGAATACATTTTATGTATATATATATACCCACACACACAGAGAGAACTAACACAAGTTTTCAGTTGTTTATGTTTTGTTAACCTAAAAGCGATTGTTAATTCAGGAGTCTGTAGATGACGAAGAATCATCAGACGGGTTTACGAGAGAGGTTCCTTGGGTGACAAGCAAAGGCTCCAAGAGAAAACGAATCATGGAAGCTCGCGATGATAAGGTAAGATTTTCACTCGAAGAGATTACTTAAGTTTTTCTCTCTCTCTCTCTTTACAGTTTCACTTTGTGTGGGCAGAAGAAGAGACGAAGAGCTGAAATAAATCAGAAGTTGCGTCTGTTACAGAATCTTATACCTAATTGTGACAAGGTTGGTGTACATATATATATATATATATAGAAACAGACATACAAATATACCGTATACGCAATATTTTAGGGCTTTTGTTTATGAGAAAGATAAAATAGAATATACATATTCCGTACATATAATACGGAATACTGTTGATCTAATCAACGGTTCCATACATATGGTTTCAGGTGGACAAAGCTTCAGCTCTTGATATGGCCATTGAATATACGAAGAACCTTCAGCTTCAATTGCAGGTACGTTAAAACCTATGCAAGGACTCAAAAGCTATACCTAATTATCAAGTATCCATACATATATATATATATATATATATATATATGCACATATACACACGTACGTATTGAACTGTTTTATGCAACATCATAACACAAATCATTTCAAATTGTTACAAATTTCACGGAGATGTTTCTAACGATCATTCAACGGGAAATATCACAGGTGATGTCAATGGGGATTAGAGTTTATAAGCCGCCGGTGATAAATATAAACGCATGTACGCATATTCCGTACTTCTCGCCAATGGCGATGTCATTTGGACACTGCAGCATTCCGGTGAACCCAGTGGCCGTACCGTTAATAACGCCGTTTAACTCTCCGTTATCTCCTCTCCTCCAGCAGTTGCCAAAGCAGGCTCTGCTCTCCCCGACAGCATCTACTTCTTTTCCGTCTCTTCTGGGTTTGGTTCCTTCGAGTTTCCATGAGTTTTATCCCACGTGTAATAAAGAACTCTATGACAGATTCAGATTTTTATGAAAATGGCCATCTTCGTACACAAAGATTTCACACCGATAAATCACGCTGCCATAATATTTTCGGATATTACATTAAAACTCGTGACAAGAAATATTGCGAACCGATCCAGTTTATATTTGGACCGTATATTGTAAAGTTTAAAATAGATGTAAAATAAATGTCGATACACTAATTGAGCCGGGCCCTGTTAGTGAGTTTGGGCTCATTTTCACTTCGGAGAAAAAAACGACGATAAGAAGAAAATAGGCCCAATGGGCTTTTTACATTGCATATCTTCAGTTTTTTTTTCTCACACATTAAATAGGCATATATATTATTTTCACAGGTGACAAAATATCCTTTAAAAACATTATTTTGGAAAAAAAATAATAATAAAAGAAAGAACTTTAACGTTTCGGTGAAAACTGTAGCCACAGTTTAGGGCACCAATATGTGATTATGTAGACTTGAAAGCGAATTGTATATATCATTATGTAAATATACTTTGGGAAAAAGCTTAGTGATCAAATTTCATATGATTCATGAATATTAATAATGAACACACTCTTGATTAAACCTTCATTTTTTCCCTTCTTTTGTGCTTCCTATAAAAGTCAGCTTTGCCATGATAATCTCTGTCTGGCATATATATTATTTTCACAGGTGACAAAATATCCTTTAAAAACATTATTTTGGAAAAAAAATAATAATAAAAGAAAGAACTTTAACGTTTCGGTGAAAACTGTAGCCACAGTTTAGGGCACCAATATGTGATTATGTAGACTTGAAAGCGAATTGTATATATCATTATGTAAATATACTTTGGGAAAAAGCTTAGTGATCAAATTTCATATGATTCATGAATATTAATAATGAACACACTCTTGATTAAACCTTCATTTTTTCCCTTCTTTTGTGCTTCCTATAAAAGTCAGCTTTGCCATGATAATCTCTGTCTCCCTATTATTATTATTATTATTATTATTATTATTATTATTATTATTATTATTATTATTATTATTATTATTATTATTATTATTATTATTATTATTATTATTATTATTTCTCAATTTTATTCATCTTAGATGTATTTTGGCTAGATTATTAATACTAGCCGATCTTAGATATCGCAATATAATGTTTCTCTATTAATATCATTAATGTTTGCATATATACGGTGCGTAAATTATATGGCATTAAATGAAATAAAATGAAATGCAAGACTTTTCAAAAGTAAGGGCTGTAGGTAATTAATTATATTACGTGTACATCATAAATTGCAAAGCCAGTCGCTAGGCCATGCTTATTAAAATCGAATAGTAATTATTTTATATATATCTCAAACAAAGCACGATGATCTCTTTGAGATAAAAAAAAAAAAGAAGCCACGTCGGTATAGTTAACACCACATACATAAATAAAGATGTGACTAATGCATGTGTTTATGTTTTCCCTAATTAATTTCATGAAAAGCCCAGCGATTATATGCGTCTGCCTGTCTCTCGATCGTGTCATTGCCCAATTATATTTCTAAATAAACTTAGGAAATATACGGCAAAAAATAAAATACATTTGACTGTTTAGTTTTCGGAATCTCAACAATAGATAAAAACATCAATCGACAACGATATGGAATGATTCTTTTTTATAAAAAAAAATAAAGATAACATTATTGGAGTAAAATAAAGTTAAATAAGTAGCATATAAGAAATTATTAGCTATGGAATTTGAGATCAAGGGTGGGATTGAAGCAATATGTCCATAATCCAAAATTGTTGATCTTTCAAATCAGATGGGTTGTCATCCTCTTCGAAAGGGGCAACCATGGAAAAAGATATGTGTGAGGCAAAAGATCATTCATTTTTATACCAAATTTAATTAAGAATATATATATATATATATATTCAAAGACATAATGAAATCCTCGATATATATTTCCAAATCACATTTGATTATATGTGATCCTAAAGTGATCATGATTTTACTTTGTGCCTTGTTCACTAATATCCCATCAAACATCCCATCTAGACCCATACAAACCTAGTTCCAGTGAAATTATATATACCCAAAAAAAAATTGGTTGCATATGTCCACGACCACTCGCATATACCACTTATAATTTCATTTTCACTTTTGCGCCATATAACCATCCCGACCAATTAAAAAAATAATTTAAAAATAAAAAAAAACCATCCCAACCATATATATACATATATATTCCAAAAAATTAAATTCCCGTCTTTTTTTATATAATTCAAAGGAGAATCATAAGTAATTTCTATATCTTGTGTACAATAATTAAGAAGAGAGAGAGAGAGAGAGAGAGAGAGAGAGAGAGAGATGCGCTGCATGAGGACATGAACCAGCAGTGCCACGTCAGCACAAACTCAGCCGTGTGGACAGCGATGCACCGCAATTTCATATTATTTTTAATACAATGCATATCTATATATACATACTGTCCGCTCAATTGAATGTATATATTGTATCGCGAAACAAATACTCACCGTTTGTGTACAGGATATATATTATTGGAAGTAGTTATAAACATTAGATCATTAGTTACAAAATTCACAAATTAAAAGCGCATACGTTTTTTCGATTTGAATATCCATAATCATTAGATTATACCATACGTATTA
Source organism: Tarenaya hassleriana (assembly GCF_000463585.1). Classification (NCBI taxonomy): domain Eukaryota; kingdom Viridiplantae; phylum Streptophyta; class Magnoliopsida; order Brassicales; family Cleomaceae; genus Tarenaya; species Tarenaya hassleriana. The sequence goes on along the minus strand of NW_010967707.1, from coordinate 358,205 downwards.
ATAAATTTTTTAACCATCGAGAAAAATATCTAATGATGTCGGAAACTTATGATTAGAAAAATGTCATGACAAGCTTTTTCTTGTCGGTATGAGATTATCTGAATAATTAACATGATTAGCGAAAATCAGATATTGTCTATATCATTGGTCGAAATGACATGACGGTGGCAATTTGACAATGGAAAAAGAAATACGATCATTTACATTTGTCCATATCCTTGTGTCTGTGCGTTTACACGGTATATTTTTATTTGTATGGAATTTATAAAGATAAATAAAGAAACCTATAATTTAAAGTGGGAAATGAAATTGAATACGAGACAACAAGGTGTCGCTGTCTAGAGTACGTGACATGGTACACGAGAAACTTGGACGTGTGCATTGACACGTATCTTGTCGTTGGCCCCAACCCTTATAATTTCCAATTCCAAATATTCTCAATATTTTTTACATGTAAATATGTATTTCCAATAATAGTCACCGACCCGTACAGCTATTCATACTATCTTCATATCCTCTATATATTAACATAATATATATATATATAGCTGAGAAATTCATCAAAATATTTAAACAATAATTTACATAAATCTTATCAAAATATTATATGGGGTTCTAAATCACACGGTCCAAAGTGCATTGGATACTTGTCAGTTATCTCTACTTTTTTCCAAAGATAAAACATGTCATTTTAAATTTTTTACATGATTGGATAAAATTGCAATAATAATTGGCAAATGACCTAGTCGGGGCCCATAACGACCCAATTCCGGATCCACGAGACTCCGTCACGTGAAGCTAACCTGGATCTGGATCTGTACGGTCGGAAAATGACGTCAGATCTATAGATGGCTGATGTCGGAGTCATAGGCCCACTGAATTGGACACGTAAGTTTTCCGACACGTAGGCGTTCGAAGTCCATATAAAATAACGGCGTCGGCTTTGTTCAATCATTATGACCGTTACGACATAAATCCTCCGGCGCAGGTGGTTTTTTGGGTCCCACGTTAAAACTTTCCACAGTTACCATGCCGTAAGAAATGTGAAATGCCACAAAAAAAAAAAACATAAGTGTGCTGTATGGTGTGATTACATATACACAGACAAACACGTAAATGTACAAAACAGAAAACATATTAATTCTAGAGTTAAATATAATTATCGATTATATTTTTTTCTATTCAAATAAAATTTACATACCAGTGATTACGATATAAAACAATAAATACAACAAATTATATCATTAAATAAAGTGTTTAACAATATTATGATTTATTAATAAAGTTTAATTTAGCGTATTTGGGTCGGGGCGACGGCAGAAAGTTGCGTTATTAAATATGGGTTTCTTTGCCAAATGAAAGTGGGAAAAAGACTTAGAATCTTCGGGGGAGACAGTTTCTAAAGTGCCAAGACTAATACATAAATATATAGTTTTTATTTTCCGAAATTAGACGAACTTACTTGCTTCCGGGAGTACGGATTCGGACATATATTAGTAATCGTGTTATAAGAAAAATTCCATAAATAATATTACTATGTATCTTACATATCACACTATAATCACATCTTATATATCACACTAATTATTTTTTGAAACCATAATAAATTTAACATTATTATCAATGTGACAACTATATAACCATACGTCGTGCATGGAGAAAAATATGTGTAAAAATAAGTTTAGTAAAAAAAGAATATTTTAGATATTTTCTTTATTAATAACAGCAATTTTATAGTAATAACTCGTGAAGCAGGCATATACTTTCACGTTTACATTGAGAAGGATCGGAGAAACTCAATAACGTTGGTCGCATGCATGCATGCGATTGCGATCATAAAGATTAAAGGTGCAAAAGATATTATGGTTGTAATTTTCCAATTAATTTGACGGAAGTTCGTTGATATATATATATATATATATATGAATTTAGATTTTTTACATATAGAACACACACATTTTGATTAATATTTTAGTTTAAATTGCTTTATCATTCCGTTTGATTATATTCTGCTATATGTACATATATATATATATCGATATTTTACATCAAACATTTTTGTGCAATTCGATACATGACATGTTAGTTCATGTATGTGAAATATTATATATATATATATCCAAAATGCATGATATTTAATATCATAAGATTTACTAGTTTTAACTAACGGAATCCGGCAATCCCATTAATTGGCAAAAACTCACTGTTAGTTTATCGTTATATATAAATAACTGTTGTAATTTTAAATATTCCAATGCGTTTGAGTGCATATATGTTAGTGGTACGAACTTTTTGTTTTGATGGGAGAGATGGGATCATAGGGCACAGATTTTCACCTAACAAATAAAATAATATATCTTAATCAAATGATGGTGAAATTAAAGATTGGATAAGCCAATGAGAAATCGAGTAAAAGAATAAACTTTTGGGATTATAACGCTCCATCCTAACAGTAAATTTGCCCGAGTAACCGCTGACAGATTTTACATTGACATTTTTTGTAAAGTGTGACACCAGAGTATACATATTTATAATACTAATATTTTTTTACATGAGTCCCAACATTGTTGCTCTGCTATTGATTCTAATCAATTTGACAGATTTGTGGTTTTTTGGTACGTACTAAAATTTTGAATGTAATATCAAATCGTAATCATACGAAAGTTTTATTGTCAAGGCGACTGATCTATGAAATTTCGCCGATCGTTATTTGAATTTACAATGGCAGACAGATTAATCATTAATGTCAAATGCGGAATACCCATCATTAAAGAGAAGATTATTAAACTAATTAGTACCCTTTAACATAAATAATTACAGCAAACGAAGGTTTTGCCGACAACCACTGTTCACTTACGTCATTAATTAATATTTTTATTCAATACTCCGAGTTTTGCCCTTTTTCCTTCAGTCTTCACATGAGGTAGTGTACCAATATATCTAAGATATTTATATGACGTCATAATAAAGTTGATGAGATATTTGATATTTTTATTATTCATTTGTATCTATATTTATAAAATTGAAGCTTTGTGTTATTATATCATCCGTCAATCGATTTTATATTTAATTATCGCTTTATCATCGTCTTTATCACATGTTTATGTAACATTTGCGGAAATTTAAATCTTCTAAAATAGTTAAGCATTTTTAAAATTTATATTATTAAAAATAGGTCCTGAAGATTATTAATTTTGCAGGTAGAGGAGGGTCTTCAAAAGAATAGTGGCGTTCGGAAGAATGGTGAATGATGATGATGATGCATAGCGATTCCATGGTTAGTACATCCTTAATCACCACAGCCATCACATCCTTTTTCCTGGGACCCACGTCCGATCCCAATTTTATGGCCCAGTTTCCCTTCCTCTGTCCTCTCTTTATTAACTGGGTCCCATCCTCCAGAAAGTACACGTGTCGACCACACACCGATTCAATCTCTGTGTTTTTTTTTCTTCCTTCTGGTTTTCCCAAAGTTTTCTGAAAATTTCATTTTCGTTCCCTTATTGTTCCCTCAAATTTTTACCCATAATATGTTCTCATTAAAATTATTACGTGAAATCTATTAAAAATTAATGCAATAAATTATGTAAGATTTTCGTATAACGAGAAAATATCCATGCTCGTTTAATACTTTAGGCTATGACCTAATGATCCTATATATCAGTTTCCCGCAGTTACATAAATTTCCTCGTCAAACTATTTGATCGAAACTAGGCAAACTATACATACATCAAGACATTCCTCGCATATATAACTCTCGTGCGCTATATAATTATGTCGTTGTCCGATGCCCAACTCCAGACGTCAGGTTCAAATACTCATCAATAATGTCTTGTTTTATAAACATAACTCCTTGAGAACTTAAAAAAGATAATTAATAATGTTACAATCCAACTAAAAGAATGAACAGCACGGAAGCTTGCATACATACATACATACATACATACATACATACATACATACATACATACATACATACATACATACATACATATATATACATACATACATACATACATATATATATATATATTGAATTTGTGCTTTGATGACTATTTAATACTAACTAAGATTTGATACATTTTAAGTTCTTGGGACCAATGAATGAATACAGAGATCTCCGGCAATCTAACCCATTTTTTATAACATCTCGAAATTCCTGATGATTTCGGTTGTATACACACACACACACACATACCTGCATGTGTTTGTACTTGTGTAAATTAACATGCACCATTCGGGAAAATGCATCACGAAACACGAAGAAAATGTAGAAAGAAATAATAATGACGAAGAGGAAAAGTTTAGGCAGATATAGAAATAAATACCAAAAAAACGTAACTAGCAAAGGACGTTTCCTTTTTGGCACCACATTTGAATACCAATAGCATAGGGCAGAATTATTGAACTCTTGACTCTTTATGTGTGGGGCCTCGCAACTCTTGTATCACTCGTATCATCCATTACATTTGACTTTTTTTTAAAAATAAAAAAAATTGATATCACTATGACTTGTTTGGGGTTTATCATGAATAATTCTCGTTACCATCTCAACCATGCTCCTTCATTATATATCCATATATAAACCATGCACACGTACGTACGTGGGCTATATATAAAGACCAACTCCATGCACATGTATCAGTTTAACATGTGAAAATATATTGACGTTTTATAGTTTACCTTCTGATTCTGAGTGTGGATACACCATTTCGAAATTAGAAAAATATATAAACTCCTTCACCAATCCCTTAAAAGTGGACTTAAGTATCTATTAAATAGGGAAACAAAATTGAGCTTGAATGTACACATGTACGTGTACATCCGCCCTCGTGTACATACACATATATGCATGGTGACCACATACATGCACGCGTATCATACATAAGTACGTAAAACTCCATGGCCCACCCTTTTGGCTGTGATCAATCATCTCGATTTTAATACATAGCGTGCTCGTAGCGTTTTGTAGGCCATGTAAACAAAAATATTAGGTACCGACTTGGGAGTGAAGCAATTTCTCGGGTGTCGATATCATCTTTTCACATCTTCACAAAAGTATACTTTTTGTGACACTTTTACACAAAAAAAAAATTAATACAACTAAAAATCCGTCTGTATACATATACCTGTGTGTGAGTGTATGTTTCGTATGCTTATAGTCGTACTCATGTTACCTTCACGAGAACAATCTGTAAAAGCTTTTACCCAAAAAAAAAAATCTGTAAAAGCACGCATGCACGTAGATTTTTTGGAAATTTAGGCCTTAAATGTATATTTTCTATATTCTTGAAATTTGTATAGACTTGAGGAAAATATATAACCAATATATAAAGGGGAAAGTAGCTATATAGATTCCAATAGTAATGAATAAATGAATTAAAATAACTCTTACAAAGAAAAAACAATAAAGAGAAACGAATAAAATAAATATAAAAAAATCCGGGATACGTTTTTAAATAAATCCGGGCGTACGTGGACTCTTTCGTTGTTTTTCAGACAGCTAAGGGTCCCATCAAAGATGGAGTCGAGATACGTTATCTACAACAGCGAATCACATGCAATTGCTCTGTCGTTCTCCGTATCCATTGGGCCCCGCTTTTGATTTACTGTTTCGCGCCCACCGATCTAACCGTATACAATTATTAACCGCCGTCCGTCGCACATACCTGCTTTATCAGCCGTTCGATCTTTATGGTTTTTTCTCCTCATGGGGTTGACTGTAAATGGGCCCAAGTGGGGTTTACATAAAAAAATTTCCAAAACTATTTTTTTTAAATATAAATATAATCAAATCATCATATGCCCATATACGCTGTATATATATATATATATATTATGTAAGAATAATAAGAAATTCGAAAAATCATAATGGTAAGTCAATAATTTGATGTTGCCTTCATTAGCCGCCTCTCAAGACCTGGCCAATCTTCAATGAAGAAGATTCATTTGCTCTGGTGAAGGCCATAATTAAACAACTATTTATTTGTATAATAGAAATAACATTATATTATTTGTTTAATTAGTGTGACTTAATTGATTTTGTATATAAAAATCTGTATAACCAATAATAGTATATGGAATCATTATGTTTGTAATGCAGAGTAACTAATTAACTTATCATCCAATGGTTACTTTGCTGTAATATTAAATTGGCGCAAACTTAAAGTTTCTCTTGTTTGAAGTAATTAAATATTCAGATTCGCGAGAATAAACTCGAATTATTATGTTTCTCTTAATTAAACTTCAATCATTAGAAAAAAGGATTAAACTAATCATCCTGTTAAATATTCTATGAAACTTGTCTTTAATCCGAATGCAGTATTTTATTCATTGTATGTTCAACATGAAAATAATCAATAGAATATAAAACTGAGTTTACACAGTTGAAAGTGAATTTTAAAATTAATTTCACCCCCTTTTCAAACTCATTTAATTACAATTGTGCTTCTAACTTTCATCATTGCTAAATTACTATAATAATATTCTCTTCTAAAGACAAAGAATACCTATTATTAATGAGGAAAATGAGTTCCATCTCAAATTCAATTTGACTGTCAAGGTATAACCATCATGCAGCATCATCATCACCATCATCCATACATTCAGTAATCATCACCATCACCATCACCATCAATGCTATCGTTTTTTCTTCCTCTAATGCTCTATCACTGCTGTAACTTTCAAACTGATAAAACTTTATATTTGTAGGAAATCTCAATACAAGTGGATTTTGCTATAAAAAGAAGAAAAGATCGAAATGGAAAATAAATATTCCACGAAATTGTCTTTATACTAAGTTCTCACCTAACGGTGAAAATTTCCAAAAACTATATGACAATGAAAAATAAATATTCCACGGATGGAGATGCTCAATGATTTTTTTTTTAAACTAAATACATAATATTTAACTATATTGATAAACTTACCATTAAAATTACAAATGAATGTATTAGGATATTGTTTTAACAGTAGACATTGGTGGGAGCGGAGGCCTTCTTCTCGGGAACTTATTAGTTTTACAGTAAAGCATTTTTTTTATTCCACGTGAAAAACGCAAAAGTGCGTTTCGTGTAGGAAAAAGAGACGGGGAGGCATATTTATTACAAATAATAATAAATATACGGAACATATTCGCTATTGGGTGAATAAATCATGTATATATATGTGTGTGTGTGTTCAGAATCAAGGCCAACTGCATGAGCCTGTCCACATATATTATCAGAATACATATGTATTTGTCTACCCATCTAAATGATATTATTATTATAAATAAAAATTAGATTTCTGTGATACATCTATATGTTTTTTGGTAAAGATTTCTGTGATATATATATATATATATATATGCGAAAGAGACTGTAGCAAGCTCTCTCGTTTGACTCCGTAGCTCGCAACGTACCAAATGCAATCCATTTTTTTTTATTATATATTTAAACCCTTTCTTCCTCTCCTTTTCTCATCTTCTCACTTCGCTTTCGCTCTCTCTCTCTCTCTCTCTCTCTCTATCATCTCAGATATATGAACTACAGATTGCTCAAGAACTGACTCCAAAGCTCTTATTTTCTGGCCCTGAGAGAAACAATTATTTATTTTTCGAGGTCAATTTCGGGGCTCTTTTCCTTCATAAACTCTGAAAATAATAAATATAAAAAGGAAAAAAAAAAAGAAAAGAAGGGATGGGGAGGCATTCATGCTGTTACAAACAGAAGCTAAGGAAAGGCCTCTGGTCTCCTGAAGAAGACGAGAAGCTTCTGAGGTATATCACCAAGTACGGCCATGGATGCTGGAGCTCTGTCCCCAAACAAGCTGGTACTTTCTTAATTTTTCTCCCTCCCACCACTTCTGAAAGAAATCTGCATACAGTATTTCTTATAATTTCTGGGTTTTCTTTTCTACACCAAGAATGTCACTGATGAATTGTCTATAGAGTTTGTTTTCTGGGTTTTCTCGGATTCAGATGGTGTCAGGACACAAGTGTTTCTGGGTTTCATAAGTTATCTTTTTTTCTCAGAAACCCATGTTCTTTTTCTGGGATTATGAAACGTGATGAAATTGCAGGTCTCCAGAGATGTGGAAAAAGCTGCAGATTAAGATGGATAAATTACCTGAGACCAGACTTGAAGAGAGGCGCATTTTCTCAGGAAGAAGAGAATCTCATCATTGAACTCCATGCCGTTCTTGGAAACAGGTAATTCTCAAACCATGCCCGTCTATTTTGATTTTTATCATGTTTAATTACACGTTATCACCGGCTGGTACGACTGAGCTGATGATATCTCTCTCGGTTCGGTTCAGGTGGTCTCAGATTGCGGCGCAGCTTCCCGGTAGAACCGACAATGAGATCAAGAACCTCTGGAACTCTTGCTTGAAGAAAAAGTTAAGGCTGAGAGGAATCGACCCGGTTACCCACAAGCCCTTAACCGAACTCGAAACCGGTATGGACGACAAAACCGACCCCCAAACCGATGTCCAGACCAAACTAAGAGACCGGGAAGCCTCCTTCGCCGCTCAGACTTACCAGATTGAGACAGAATGCTGTTCCTCCACCTCCAGAACCGTTAACACAGGAAGCACAACCACTTGCAGCAACCAGAACAGTGACTATACCGGAAATTTCGGTTTTCATCGGTTGAGCCTCGAAGCCGGTTCAGGTATACCGACAGCTTCGAACCACGGTATATGGTATTCCCCAATCGGTAGAGATCTCGATATGAACATCGAAACCGTACCTAGTGCAGTGGTACTACCGGGGTCATTTTTGTTGTCCGGTTCGACCGGGTACAGGTCTTGTACCAGTACCGGTATGATCCCAACACTGGAGAACTCATTCACCATGCCAACAATCACAGAGCTTCAAAACAACTATAATGGATCATTGTACGGAAACGGGAATCTGAACTGGGGATTGATGGAAGAACAGCAACAAGGACAAGTGATTGATCAGAACCCGGTTTCGATACAGAATCAGAATCATTCGAGTTCGTTATACAATGAAATCAAATCAGAAACCAAATATTTCGGCACAGAGGGTTCGAATGTCGGTATGTGGCCCTATAACCAGCATGCATATGATATGGCCACATTTAAGCCGCATAACTTGTCCTATAATTAAGGTGTGATAATATATATATATTTTCGTTTTTGGTATTTCTTTGGATCTTTTCAAGCGTCCATTTTAATGTTTGATGTATATATAGCTTGTGTTATATTATATACCATTCAACACCATGTTCGATTCCATGTATTCGATGAGGTGTTAATTCATTCTCTTGGGTTTTAATCGTTGTTGGTGGATTAATTAATGGAATTTTTTTTTTCAAATAAATTTTTGGGTATGTATATTTACTTTTTTTTAGAATTGAAATAAAATAATTATCACGACCATTTTGGTCTATACGCCTTTTTCTTGGGGAGGAGGGCATTTATTCCAATTGGCAAATGGAAAAACAGGAGGTGAAGCTTCTTCAAAAGTAATAGTCGCTTTTTAATTTATATCAAGGGCTTTATTACTTTTACCTTTCCCTTTATTTTAGGTTCATTTTCCACGGACTGAACACAAACAGGTTTAGTTGTCTTTTCATTTGAAAATAAAATTAAACAAATAAATAATCCTTTTTTCTATCAACTTTAATTCGCCTTTTATTTCTTTCACAAAGAAAAAGGGAGAACAATAATAAAGCAATGTTCTACGCGTACGTGTACATAACTTCGAATCCTACTTGAATCAAATGTCATATTTTGTGGATATTATAATTTCTGGATGTGAATAAAAACATGAATAAGAAAAAAAAAACAACTAACGACGCACATTCGGAGCCCACATAGCCCATTTTAAAATTACTTTTGGGCCTTTTTATTGGGCTACAAGAGCCCATTATCATTTCTTTATTAAATTTGTAAATGGAACCGACCGTATCTGATAAATTACGTGTCTGTCAACTATATAGTTATATTATTATATAGTACAATTTCTGGCCATCTATTCTCACTGTTCCTTTTAAAAAAAAAAATTTATTTTTTATTGCACATTTGGAGAGAGTTTATTGGTTGGGATTTGAGAATAAATTTTTATTTCTATCGCTTTTGTTTGGCCGGTCTTGGCCTTTTACGAACTCAATTTTTGGTATGTATTTATAAAACACTTTTAACCTAAAAACGAGATTAAATGTATGTATATCATCTAATCACGGCCGTCCATTTGCCATAGACTTAGAATTGATCAACGGTCGGTAAGATTTTAGTAAATAGACCCATCGATTTAAGTTTTATTATAATTTTGTACTGATTAGACAATTCAAGGAACATAACCGATTCAGTGTCACGTGATGGTTTCATCTCGTCCAAAACCATTTCATTCGTTAAGACAATTCGAGAAATCTCGTAAACTAAAATAAACATAGAAACATTTTGGTTTTTCCAATCGTGATTCCTGACCCACACAAAAGAAATAAACTTCAACTAATCGCAATTTAGTCAACAGCTTAGTTTTTTTTTAATATATATTCTCACATATACAAAAATATTAAAAGTTCAATTTTCAATCTCTTATATGACAAGGAAATATACGTGATGCAGTCATTAGATGATAATCATCTATTATTATTATTATTATTATTATTATTATTATTATTTTGCCGAAACGTGTTAACAGAAAAAATACTTACAGCTAAAGAACAAAACTACCTGCAAAGTACATCAAAGTATCTGTCGGGGGCCATGTGTAAGAATGCCACGCTCTCATATCATATTATGATAATTTAGTTTTTCCATAAAAAAAATTGATCGACAACAAAAAAATCAGTAAATATTTATAATATCTTTAATATCTTTTGAGCCTATTTCACGGGGAAATCAGGATTTTCCTTTATTTATCCAATATTTTTTTAATTAAAAAAATATATCTGGCACGAAAAGCCTAAAAGATATTACGAGTATAAATATACACACCTATGTCATTGTGATATTTTTTCCAAATATAATAATGTTACTGCATTTATTCACGGAAAAATTACGTAACCTTATCGTTAACAAAGACATTATCTTGCCGATATCTTGCTTCACCTTTATAAAGTAAATGAATATGTTTTCTCATAGTCCCTAATCAACACGTGTGTGACCGTCCACGCGGTTACATGCATCACGAAAATCATTACATTTATATGTGCATTTAATTATATCCCTCGACACATATACATTACTTGTGTATGTACACACACACACACATGCATTATTCATAATATATTTGTTAGGAATATCTTTTTAATATATAATTATATAAGACCGGTCACCGGTATATCAACGACGAGATTTAGCCACGTTTGTGGAGCCAAGTCGTGCGGACTGGTAATTATCCACGTGTCATTAACCGGATGGTCAGGCTCACTTGTCTCAGCCGACGAGTTATTTAACTGCTCTTTAATGCCCCAACCAATCTTAAAATTTTAATTATCCGTTAATTTTACAATTTTACAATATTACCCTTTTTAGTCTTACCCAACTCTATCCCCCCCTAGTTACAACAAGCGCCAAGTGCCACGTGGGACTGACATAGATTTGACCGTTCCAATACTTATGTTACACTCCATAATTCTACAAACAAACAAACTATATGACTGTGAATGTATGCGTGTGTATATATATGTGTAATGTTCATATATTCCATGGATTATAATAAATGTTGACGAAAAACCCTATAACTATGCTAGGTAACACTCAATATGAGAAATAGGGTAGTTTTTGTTATTAAAATAGGACAATTCATTTAAGAAAACGTTATTTCTAAAAAAATCCATCATTATAAGTCAACACATAAAATTAGGCTAATTTCAAACGCATTAACGGCGTAATTAAACATCCATGCCGCGTGATAGTAAAGAAAGGTATGTTAGGGTTTTTATATGAATTGATTTTGGGAAAGGGTAAATTTGGTATTTCATAAACCAGTGCTGTTTATAAATAAGGTTTCTCCGTCGTTATCTTTCTAATTAAAGCGGAAAATCCGTCCAGAAACCATTTTAGTTCGAACGAACAAGCAACAGCAAAGGAAGAAGAAAACAAAAAGGAAAATTGCGGGCGAGCTATGGCGTTCGATGTTCATGCGAACATGGCGTCCATCACACACGAAGACGACGACGACGAAGATCTTGACCGTAACCACCACCATCCCTTGTCGAGGCTCTCAATCTGTACGAACTATGAAGAAGATGAAGGCGACAATGGCGACGAGTTCGATGCTGCAGACGGATACGCCGACGAGGAGCTTTCCGATTCTGAGAATCGTGGCGGAGAACGGGTACAGAGGTCTGTGCCACTGATTTTCTCCGATTCCGACAAGGAACCAGGTTGTCATTCGCTGCCGGCGACGCCACCGAGAAGGAGGAGGAGAAATCCCGGTAGCGGAGGAGATCCGATGATGAATTCGCCGGTATCCGGAGAGAAAGCGTACGCGAGCGAGAACGAAGCGCAGAAGGGGAAAGAATGGAGGAGGAGGAGGATGAGGCGGGAATATTCGCCGTGGGAGGGGAGTATGCGGCGGAGCTACGAGGGGAATTTCGATCACGGGGGTGTGGTGGTGGTGACAAGGCCGATCGGAGGGGGAAGGGCGTTGTGTATGGATTTGGATGAGGTGAAAGCTTGTAAGGATTTAGGGTTTGAGCTGGAGCCTGGTCGGGTCTCCTACTCGGCCGACACAAGCAGCGGCGGAAACTCCCCCAGCTCCAACTGGAGAATCTCCAGTCCTGGTCCGTGTCCTGTTCCTGTTGTCGGGTTTCCCCCATGAATCGAATATTCGTGTTCTGGTCTGCTGATTGGTGGTTATATGACTTTGTGTTCAGGGGATGACCCGAAAGACGTGAAGGAGAGGCTCAAGGCATGGGCGCAGGCCGTTGCTTTTGTCTCTGCTTCCTCTTATCCTTCTTCTTCCTGACCCTCTTTTGTTAATTTCGTTTGTTCTGTGCATATTTCAAAGAGTTTCTCTTCTCTTGCTTTTGTTGTGGTTGTTGTTATTAGTTTTTGGGGGGTCTTTAAGTGCTATTTGTAATGGCATTGCTTGCACTTTGAGTTTGGCATGCATGTTTTTTTTTTTTTATAATTCGGGAGTTACCAGTTCTGTGGTCTAATTATATCTTCCGAAAGATCGAAGAAATTGGGGTGAATAACCCTCCCAAAATGTTTGGCATGTAATGTTTGATATATTATGCATTACATTTTTTTTGGGCTTACCATTGTGTCTGCATTGTAAGGATCATATTCATGTAAGAAACAGTCTAAATGTCTTAGGAATCACTCTGTTCATCTGTGGAAACACAAATCATTATTGTAACATAAACACACAAATCACTATAGTGGCTGTGGTTTCAGCTAATATTCCGCAGGTCCTACGTTAAATTAAATGGTTGTTGCTTAATCACATCGTATTATACCATCTAATGTTCCATAGATGGAATTGTTGTCGGCCCTACTTTAGAAGAAAAGAAAAAAGAGGAAAACTTAAAAACCATGATTTTTATTTATTTATTTAAACATCTCCACTCTCAATTTCAAGCTCCACTGATAGGCCCATTTAATTGAGACTCGATAACATAACAGGCATCACTTACAAGCCCATTGATAGAAATAAACAAAAGGCCCACATAAATCTAAATAAAGCCCATTTAGAGATGGGATATGCAACCTGAATGGACAGACCTACTTTAGACATTGGATATCCAAAAGAATAAAACATGCGATGATTCGTAAAATATTGTTTCATAAATTTACCTATTTACTAATAGGCTCTGGAAGCCCAACATTATAATGGGCCTACACATAAAAGGCCCAAATCGAAACGTTGCGTTTCAAGTTACTTTGAACAAACACGAAACAAATAACAATGACGAGCGCTTCTGAGTTCTGATGCATCCAGTGGGAGAGGACTACCGGAGCTTCTGCGATGCCGCCGAAGAAGAATTTCAGGAAACGGACCTTCCAAGAGGACGAAGAAGATGACCCCTCGAAAGGAATCGCTTCCGATGAAGAAGAACAACGAAGGTGAGGGCGAGATAGAAAGTCACATCATTAGGGTTTCCTTCCTTTTTTTTTCCCGCATCCACGAAGTGGTTCTAACGCCAGTTCGTTGAAATTGCCTTAAATAACTCGACGGGTGATGTAAGAGGGTGAAAAGCGGATCAATTTTGGCTAATGGGTGGTTTTGCAGATTGGCGTTGGAGGAGGTGAAGTTCTTGCAGAAACAGAGAGAGAGAAAATTGGGAATCCCTGCTTTGCCTACGGCGCAGAATAGCGTTGGAAAGGTGAAGACGACAGAGAAGAGCGAAGGGGATGGAGAGAAGGAGGAGTTGGTGTTGCAGGATACTTTTGCCCAGGAGACTGCTGTCTTGGTTGAAGATCCCAACATGTGAGATATCGTTTAACTTAACTTATGTTAAATCTTTGTGTTTCTATTGATATGTTATAAGGTAACCTGCTTAACGGAATGAGCGACTGAGCTGTCTCTCTATCTAGTGTCCGCTCTCTCTGTTTCCTTGTAAAGTTTCTGCCTTCTGCTGAAATTTCGTTTCTTCCAGATTTGATTAAGGTTTATGGTTTAGGCTCTGTGATCATGAGGAGCAGTAGGATGTATGAAGTTGAAATAGGTTGTTGAAACCTGATGCGCTTTGATGCTGGCTGGCCGTTTAAAGGGTGGTTCTATATAATTGTGTGTGTTTTTTGTTCTGCTCCAGGCTTCTTCATGGTCTCTGCTCGTGTTTCAATTTGTGGTCGGTTCTGTATTTTCTTGATCAAATATGGATTCTGAATCTGGAATTGTCAACAATGTTTCATGCTGAATGGTGCCTTTGATTTCTTCAACAGGGTAAAGTACATTGAACAAGAATTGGCAAAGAAGAGGGGCAAGAATCTCGACACTTCAGATCAGGTTGAGAATGAGTTGAAGCGTGTTGAAGATGAACTATACAGGATACCTGAGCACCTTAAAGTAAGGGTTTTCCATCACATCTATTATTTACTTTTGAGATCTCAGCATTTTCTAATAATGATAGAGCATCATACTTCCATAAAACTTATTCTTGCTTCAAATGTGGCTTGTCTAGTATACATACTGCTACTATCTAACCTTACAACAACTGCTCTGGACTATATTTTCAACTGTTCTTCTGAGCTGCATCTTCCCATTATACTCGCAGGTGAAGAAGCGTAGTTCAGAAGAGAGCTCGACACAGTGGACTACTGGGATAGCAGAGGTTCAGCTCCCTATCGAGTACGAAAATAACTGTGTAATTTCTCTACTGATCCTGGCGTCAGTCAGTTATACATTTTGAGTTGAATCTCTGTTTTAAGTTTCTTGGAGAGGCAAACACGGTTCTTGGTTATGAATAATGTGCAGATACAAGTTGAAGAACATCGAGGAAACGGAAGCGGCCAAGAAGCTGTTGCAAGAGAAGAGGCTAATGGGTCGGCCGAAATCAGAGTTTAGCATTCCATCTAGTTATAGTGCGGATTACTTCCAGCGGGGCAAGGATTATGCTGAGAAGCTAAGAAGAGGTTGGCTGGCTTTTCTTTTATATTATACATATATATATATTATATCATATGCTAAATGGTTAAATTTTTGAATGTGTGTAATAATCATGTGAAGAACATCCGGAGCTGTACAAGGATAATAACAGAGGGAGTAGGGAGGATGGTAGGGAGGGACAGAGACCATCGGATACTACTAACGGTGAGGCGGGGAAAAGCAGACAAGCTGCCACTGACCAGTTCATGTTAGAGCGCTTCCGTAAGAGAGAACGCAACCGTGTTATGCGCAGATAATTTTTAAAAAAAAAAACAGTTTATTCATTACAAAAAAAAAACAGGAGGAGCCTTTTTCCACAGGTGTTGTTTAAGGATTTCATTGAGAGCTTTGTGGTCTGTTTGGGAAGTAACGTTTCCGAGTTCATCCTTAATCTCTTGTCTAAGCTTTGCATCTCTCTCTCTCTCTCACAGTCTATGACATATGTAAACAAGGAATGGTTTTTATTCACAGTTTTTCTGTCTCTAAATCTAGAGATCCAAATGGGGAAAAAAACACTGATTTACCTTGAAGAATAATGGTATGAAAATGACTTGAAATAGAATAGATGACGCTCCTTAAATGATTGTGCCGTCTGATATAATGGAGTTTTTCAAGACAATGGCGATTCCAGATCGGATGTAAAATCCCTCTGATGGCCTTGCTGCCTCTTCCACTCTCTGCGATCCAAAAATATGCGATTATGCCCCCCAGCCCCACCCAAATTATAAGTATTAAGAGAACATTTTCAACATGTGTATAAGAACTTGGACCAGAAAAAAGTACTTACATCAGTGTTGGCAATGACTACGTTCTTGCCGATTCTTGCATTCATGTCAATGATGCAGTTTCTGCGGATGGGGCACACAGACAGAGACTTATTCCGTTTTTACTGGTCCTGAATCGTGTTCTTGATTCATTTAGAAGAACTTACTTGATCTTTGAATCCCTGCCGATACCTATGGGAACCTTCCCCTCTGCCAAAAAAGCTGCCATCTCTGGTTCCGTCTGATAATAATCAGCTCCCATCATCATTGTATCCTGTCCAAAAATTACCTCCCGTGAAATTAGAAAAAAATAAAATGCCTCCTTGATACATAGTCATAGATAGATGATGGATGAAAGGAAGGTGCAACACGAGGAGTTTTTTTTTTTTTAAATTATACCGAGAGCTCAACACCATGCTCGAGCCTAGAACGAACACCCACGATGGAATGCTCGATGCTGCACTCTCTCAAGAAGCACCCGTGAGATATTATCGAATCTTTTATCTGCAAAAAAAAAAACCCAAGAACAAACTTTTTTTCTTGTAACGAAAGACGACCATTGCATGGCCACAGGAATGAATTTATCACGCTCATACCTTGCATCCCTCTATTTTGGATGGAGGAAGAAACCGCGGTGATGTGAAGATCGGTTTGTGTGGATCAAAAAAATGGAATTTGGGAGGCTGGAGATATAATAAGAATATCTTTTAAACTTCAAGAGGAAGAGTAATCCGGAAAAAAAATGAGGCCGAGAACAGAGATAAGCACTGAATACCTGATTCGTGAGAGCTAAATTGGCATCAAAAAACGACTTTATCGTGCCGATATCTTCCCAGTAGCCATTGAATAAGTACGCCTTATAGATGGATAGTAATATTATCGTTAGTGTAAGATTTATATAGTTCAAACTGGTCAAATAGACAGGTCTATTAGGCTTCAACAACGTACTTGCACGTTGTAATCCTTTGCTGCCATGGGCAAAACTTCTGATCCAAAATCATTTGCTTCTGGGTATTGCGTCCTAGAGAAATAACAACAATAACCCATTTTTGAATCTCCCAGAACAAAAATAGAATGATTCTCGGATCAAGAATCTGAAAACCATCATGCATCTCATCAAATTTAAGAGCAAATATATTTGACAAGCTGATCAGTAATGGTATTGTGATACTGGTTGCAGAAAAGGGAATAACCCAGGTTTGTACTTTAGGAACCTTTTTTTTATCAATTTACCTGAGAAGTTTCAGCAGAACATCTGTCCTGAATACATATATGCCCATTGAGGCAATATAGGGATATTTCTTTGCATCTTCATCTGATAATCCCAAAACCGTGGTGTCTACGAGCTGCAAAATCGAGCGTTCTGTAATCAGATATCAGATATCAGCATTAACTCTGTTGGTTTAAAGTATTTCATTTCAGTACCAACGATGATTAATAAAATAACAAGACCTACCATTGTTCTCAAACTTTCACCATTAGGTTTCTCAAGAAACTGCACTATTCTTCCCTTTTCATCAATTTTCACCAATCCAAAATCAGAGGCCCGACTGTGGGAGAGAAAGATATGTAAGCAAAAGTGAAAATGTCACTATTACTAGTAATGCATAATATTCATTTGTTTAAAATATATTTCTGCCCCAAGTGGTGCCTGAATGAAACCAAGACATCTCGATCCACGCAAATCAATGAAATACTATTAAAATTATACAATTAAACCATTCTGTAACTTAAAAGAGAGTTATGAAAAACTTTTGATTAAGCTTTTCATGAAATGAAATTCAAATCTTTTTCTTCTGGAATTCAAGTAAAAAGTTCTGGAATTTCTTTGTTTGCTGCGACCTAAGACAACAGGGTTTGAACCAAAGCTGAATTGTTCACATGGGTTTCACGAAAAACTCAACATTACAAATCCATGGCTACAAGCATTTAGAATCGTACGGCGTTTTCCCTTTAACAACTGTCGACAGGGAAAGATATCAATATTATACAAAAGGTTTGTCTGTCTTCTTCACCTGTTGTCCACAGGGATACAACTAACAGACACGTCAGCACCTGAATCTATGTGTCTCTGAGAATGGAGAGCTTGGTTTCAATAGAGTTTAGGTAAAACAATACGCAAGAAAGGAAAAAAAAATTAAAGTTCAAACCAAGGGTTAAGACCTGAACAAATTCCATGTAATCCATCCGATACAGGTGATCACCAGACAGTATCAGAATGTTCTCAATGTGTCTATGCTTTGCATCCTAAAGAAAAAACAAAAAAAAAACGCATAAAGAATCACTAAATGGAATCTAAATTCTCTAAACGGTAAGATAAAGCTAAGATACTCTCAACATACATACCTCGAATAACCATATGAATTGTCTCACGGCATCAGCTGTACCCTGAAACCACCTCTTCCCAAATTCCCCCGGTGTCTGTGTTGCTGCTAATACCTAATATCAAACAAATAATTGCAGCAACAACTGATCTCAAGGTTAATGAAAAATCTCGATTTAGTTGACTGTGAGATGCAACATACTTCGACAAATAGCATCAAAAAATTATTTTTTTTTCCTATTAAGAAAGAAGAAAAAACGTACTTCAACAAACCCATCACCAAAATTTATGCCATTCCCCAAGTTATACGTCCGTGCAATGTGCTGGTTTAAGGACCGAGAATTGTACTGGGTAAGGATGTAAATTTTGTTAATTCCACTGTTTATGCAGTTGCTCATAGGAACATCTATCAGTCTGTAGCATCCTCCAATAGGGACCTGCATATATCACAGAGAGAATTCAGAACCAAGTGTAGCAGTTCAGAAAGGGATCAAGTTTAGGCTGTAAGAGATGAACGTTACTACATAGTTGCGTGTGACTTACTGCTGGTTTTGCCCGAGTTTCTGTAAGAGGAAAAAGCCGTGTTCCAGCTCCTCCACCCAATATTATAGAGGCAACCATTTTAGGATCTGCTTCTTGTTTTGCAAAACTTCCTGCCTGGAATGTCTGCATCACAAGCAACGGTTCTAAAGCAATACAAGGAAGCACAATGAATAAAGAACAGGCAGGAAAACAAGATGATCTAACTGAAAAGATCTGAGATATGGTTACCATAAAATTATTGGAAACATCTGCAAGAACAGAAGCAGTATTGAATCTCCTGGTAGAGATGCATTTCTTTCTGGGGCTCTTGAAGCATCGAAGTCGAAGCTGATGATCAGACATTCTACTGGACAACAGATCAGTTCCAACACTCCCACAGAAGAATGAATAAGACAGAAGCCCGTCAGGGCAACTAGTCCGGGACTTCATCAAAGGAGCAAAGCTAGAACTCAGCATCTCTCTTTTGAAGGTATACAAACGATATTAATACAGTTCCTCTGACAGTTTCCCTTAGTCAAGATCTACACTTGGAGTTCATTGCTGGAGCAGTTCTCCTGTGCTGTGTTGATGATCTCTAAAACATAAGTGGTAGGAAGAAGAATTCCAAGATCAGATACCCAATACCCAAATCTTTAAAGAATGCATACCAGAGTTTAAAATCCTCAAATCTCTCTCAACAAATATCAATGGGATTATATATTAAGAATCAGAGGTATTTATATACATCAAAGCTTAAGCATGGAAATCAGAACAATGGAACAGAAAACAGAGAGAATCGACATTTGTCTCGATGATAGAGGAAAAAGAAATGGCAACATTCTAAAACTGCAACGTTGGCTTCGATTTCCACATAAACTAAAGAATTCATATATGTATCTTCCCAAGGCATCAAAAAAATCCCTAAAAGCAACAAATAAAAAAATCCTAAATTTCCTGTTCAAAATTGCCTCAATATGGAGGAAGGAATGGCTCCAACAACACGAACAATTGCCAACATTGGAGACTTTTCCCCGTCATATTAAAGAGAAACAGAGTACCTTCCTCCCGAAAGTGGCTAAGTCATAGAGATTCTCAATAGCTTGAAACCAAAGCCATCACCAAAATACTAGTAATGCATAATATTCATTTGTTTAAAATATATTTCTGCCCCAAGTGGTGCCTGAATGAAACCAAGACATCTCGATCCACGCAAATCAATGAAATACTATTAAAATTATACAATTAAACCATTCTGTAACTTAAAAGAGAGTTATGAAAAACTTTTGATTAAGCTTTTCATGAAATGAAATTCAAATCTTTTTCTTCTGGAATTCAAGTAAAAAGTTCTGGAATTTCTTTGTTTGCTGCGACCTAAGACAACAGGGTTTGAACCAAAGCTGAATTGTTCACATGGGTTTCACGAAAAACTCAACATTACAAATCCATGGCTACAAGCATTTAGAATCGTACGGCGTTTTCCCTTTAACCGGGGGTTCCTGTTCCAGGAACAAGAAACACGTGCTTGCAATTGCAACTATGTGCATTTCAATTTGTCTTGGAACCCTAGGAAAAGGAAAGGGGAATACGGGGGAAGTCCATCAACCTCGTTAACTGAAATTCCTTAAAAAAACCAAAAACTATTTAACTTTTCCCCCAGAAAAAAGTGGTTTAACGATGTACCATGGAAGAATCGGCCCGCCGGAAAACCACCGCGGAAAACCACCGCACTTGCTCCGACGAAGATCGAAGGTAAGAGGATCCGCGAACGAATTCAGAGGGAAGAAGAAGAGAATCATACGGTATTTTTCAACCGATTCTTTGTGCGATCTGAAGATTCGGGTCGTCGGCGACATTGTCTCCGATGGAAAACCCACGATTCTCGCCCGCTCCGTTGCGAGAACACAGACGTCTTCCCGTTTAAATACTGAAGAAGAGTACGCAGAACGAATAAAAAAAATATATGTCTGCGTGTTTTTTAAACACGAATGCAAAATATCAATGATCCGTACATATTAACATACAATACTAATGAGTAATGATAATGAACTTTTTATTCCAATACCTATTCACAGACATAAGTTCCATGATTTCATTGAATACATGTAATAATATATACATTACAACGAGGAGGGAATTACATGGATAGGAGCGTTCTGATAAAAAGGGATTTAGGCTGAAGCAACCCGAAGATCATCCAAACCGGCGATGTCCTGAGCCAGGTTCTTGCTCGAAGGTAAGCCAGCCACTGCTTCCTCTTCGATTCCACACTCGTTCGTTCCTCTCCTGATCTTGAAGTAACCATCCTGCATTTTTTTTTTCACATGACAACCATGTTTTTCATTTGTGGGATCAGAAAACAAACAAATGCCCAGCATTGTCCTAATATGGCAAGTTCTGTTATGGGGGGCCAATAAAAAGATGAACAATGGGTTTGGCGAGAATAACTTACTTCACCCCATCCTCTGTTCCATTGATTTGCCATAAGCTGCACCAGTTAAAATAACAAGAATGAGAATTCAAACAGTTTGAAGATGGGTGATATCCAGGTGTGATGTTGGGTTGCATACCCAGTAATCTTCCCCTTCCTCGGTGGTTCCCCAGCCGATAAGCTTAACTGCGTGTCCTCCAATGTTACCACCCGTTATGTGCTTGTAAACTCCAGCCTTGTAATGGGCAAAGTCCTGCAAAAAAAAAAAAAAAGAGACGAAAAGAGCAGAGTGCATGAGATGCAAAATTTCCATTTAAACACGAATCTATTGTCAAAATCTAAACTTCTGGGATGAACCATTCACATCTTACCTCGTAAACAGTAAAGGCGACCTCAAAAGGTCCATTCTTGTAAAGTTCTGCCATTAGATCTTGTGGGTCGGATTTGATTCTGTAAGCACTAACACTAAAGTGTTTCGTTTCCTTCCATAGCTGGTTCCCTCCAACGCATTTCCTCACACACTTTGGGGTATGATAAGCTGGTTCACAGCCCGGGTGGGAACAGCCGGTATTGTCAAAGTATGGGTCGCACTGAACCAAGAACCAACCATGAAAACACTCGATTTATTTTTTTAAGTGTGTGTATTACATTCATCAGTCCATGGTCTAGCAGCTGCAAAAGAAATAGATACCTCTTCAGTGACAACACCACGGTACCAAAAGTACCGCCAGGCAGCAATGGGGTATCCACCATCACAACCACTACCGCACAGGAATCCACAGCATGCCAAGAGATCATTGACAGATAGAGGAACATCCTGCATAGTGAGACCAATTAAAATCAACTTCGATGAATTGAAAAGGTGTTATGAATCATCAAACGAGGCCATATAGTATTTCAGAATACCATGCCAAAATGGATGCAGAATCTGTCGGACAGTGACTCAACAGCAGCAAATGCCCAGCAAGAACCACAGTGACCCTAAACAACCAAAATCCAAATGCTGTCACTGATCCAATTACAGGTCCTTCATGTGGAAACCTAAAGATGTGAGCCAGAAAATTCGGTTTACCTGATCTTTAGTGAGATGATTGAGAAGAGGATTCATCACAAGTTAAAAAGAGTCAGCAAATCATGATATACCGATTGATTAAATATTTGAAAAATTGGGAGTCTAAAAACTGACCCAAGATCCTTCCAATGGTGCTGCACTGGGGCCAAGCAGTTCTCGCATCAAACTCTTTGGGCAGCTTCAAAGATCTGTCATGGCTTACAATAGGGACACCCAAGAGTTCCTTCTTCGGCGTCGGTTTCACCCCAAGGAGGCGTTTAAATTCTGCAACCTGCACACACAGAAGCAAAAATACAAAAGCTAGACACGTTCAGGAGCAGGAATACGTAGATGGATTTCATTGCTGATAAGAGAAAGTATCACGAACGCCAGTAAACTCACGGTGGTATTGGAAAACCGATCATTGATGGCAGCTTTCCACCCAGCATTTGGGTTCTCATTCACTTGCTTTACAATCTCATCCTGGCAAAGAATGCACGTTGATTAAGTAAGCACTAGAAAGGACAAAAACTACAAGCAGGAACAAAAATAAGTGGAAAATCTTGACAAAAGAAAAAAAAACACTGAGAGGAGAAACACCTAACACTACCAAGAAAAGTACCGAGTCAAATTCCTCAGCCATCGGCACGATTCACAAGCAAAGAAAAATTCCCAAACTTTTCTACCCCTACAAACAGTTGCCACTTGATGTTCTCCAAAAGACTAAAGATAATCTAATCTAAGTCATCCAAACCTTCAATCAATTCAAAGAACAGTTTCTCGCAATGTATACAATCAAGAAGGTATGGGGGGGTACCTGAAGAATCGGTGAGTTGAGTTTCAGCTCGGAAAGATTTTCCGCTGCAATACCCTGATTAAGACAAAATCAGAAAAACCATGTAAACACTCCCAGAAAAAACATAATAGACTGAATTTGACTCTCCCTTTCTACTTTCTACTAATAATGAATTCAGTTGCCCCATAACTCAATACATTAGTTTCATTCAACTCACGGAAAGAAGAATCCATCCACTTCCTGATTGATTACCACACACGCTTGCTTTGTCAGGAAAGTTATCGTTTTCCTTAGAAAGTTGTTGTTTTTAAGATTCAGAAGAACAGGAAAAATATTATTTTCAATACTGTAGTTACTTCAATTTTACACTTTGCTCTTCGAAAGTCAAAACCAAACCAAACTCAGAAGCGACGGATAAACAACTGATCGACCCCCACCCCCCCAAAAAAAAAACCCCGTAAAAACAAATCAAACCCGGTGAATCATATATCGAACTGAGCGTATCACGAACATCCATCATAATGTTCGATCATCTCAAACGAATCAAACCCAGGGGGGAAAAATGGCAAACAACGAACCAAAAACAAAGTATGAAGCTACCTGCAAGCTAAAGCACGATACAAACCCTAGAAGCAGGAAGACAGACGCCAATCGGAGCCTGATACTATGAAAATCCATGGATTTTTTCCTCTCCCTCCAACAATTCGACAAAATTTTCCGGGAGCGTCGGAGAAAAAATCTCTCTCGTGGGGATAGAGAGAGAGACAGCTACGGAAGGAGAGGGGCTTTATCTTTTACATTTCGTGAAAACCGAATGACCCGTTGATATTTGAAGGCCCGGAGAAATATTGTGGGACGAGATCGTGGCCATTGATTGGTTCTTTTCCGAAACAATCTAGGCCGTTCCTGCTATCTAACGCTGCCACGTGTCTTAGATATTTTCATCGAGTTATTGGTGGTTCTTCGTACACGCATCGTTGGAATTATCTGCGAAATTGGTGATTACATGACAATTCTCGTTTACAATAATAATAATAATAATCACATAAAGGTCCGTTTAATAAATAGGACCATACATTTTTCTTTTTTATATTTATATTGGTAAATCTGTCCAACACTTCGAGTCGAACACCGGACACCGTAACACCTCACATCCCAATGGATCGGACGAAGACGGCATCAGGACAGCATCGCGGACTAAGAAAAACCTCAACCCTACGCGCACGAGTCTACAACACACACGTGGGTGATAAATCAACTGTAACTGATAGACGACATGTGACAGTTTAAAGAGGCGGCAAGGAGTCGAACCCCTGACCTCTTGGTTTCCCGTCATACCCCTTAACCAACTTGCCTGGATTCCCAATAGAACCATCCATTGTTGTTATTATTTTCGATACAACACTAATCAATTTATTCATAAAACGAATAATACCAAGATATTCATCAGATTAGTCCACGTGGGGTCTCGGACACGTTAATAGAGGAGCTGTAAAGCATGGTTCAGACACTTGAAGGCCTTGTCGTGCGAGACAAAACCCATGAACCAAAACTCAAACCCGTCTTGCATGACCACGTGTATATATCTTTCAGACGGCTTCCCTCTGTTTGCCGACGGACTTATGCTCCTTATATCCTCCAGCCGAAGCATCACCTGCCATTTTATATTACACAAATTACATCTTTCTTTGCATCACGAAATGCAGATTTCAAGATTCCATATACTGCATGGTGGAGTGAAGAAGCTTTAGTTTGTTTATTATATTTAATATGGATATGGTTATGATCAAGGGGACTAATATATTATTACCTTGTAGTATGCAGATGGTGGGTGGCCGGAGGGGGAGGGGTAACGTAAGGGATAATCGCTGCAAAAGGAAACCCTTATGCTGGATACGTAAATGGTTCCCATGATTGGGCCAGAAGTGGTTGAAACGTAGCAGGCGAATGAATCTAAGAGCTTCTCCCCTGGGAGGAAGATCCCAAACTCTTGCTGAAACACTCTATGATGCCCTTCCGTGATCAGCTTTGTTCCCTGAGCAAGCCTTGCCATGGCCGCATCTGCGATGCTAGGGCTGAACTTTACTGTTTTTCATAAACACAATATGTAACGTTTAGCCCGTCAGAACGAGCCAATCAAGTCTACGTAAGGCCACATGCATGCATGCATGCATCATCAGAAGAAAAAACATCTGACTATATACTGTTTGATCGATCTCATCAGCTCATTCGGTAATTGGGTGGAAAGAAAGGAACTCGGAAAAGATAAAACGGAGGAGGAAGAGAGGAACTGACGGTGATTACGGACGCCGTCGGCAAATGCCTCAGCCTTGCGGGTGGCATCCTCCATCTTCTTCCCGCACCGATTCAACGTGTCGAAAACCCTGTCCGTCGCCCCTGAAACAAAACCCTTAAACTCAGACACACAAACAGCAAACAAAACCCTAAAACTCAAGCCATATATATATGTATATACTCACTCCTCTCAGAGGACGGGGTGGAAGAGATGAGGACATAGGGATTTGAACCGATCGTGTGGTGCGACTGAGACTCTTGAGAGCTCATGATCGATGGATGACGCCTCTGAAGCTCTCACTCCGATTCTCCTTTCCATATTATATGACTTTGTCTCCTTTTTGTGGCGTGGTTTTTAAGCTACGCCTTTTCCATATCAACGTGGAATATATATATATATATATGTGTGTGTGTGTGTGTGTACATATATATAACACTTAATGAGACGTTACATGGCCTTTTTTTTAATTTATATCGAGGGATCATATGTTGTATAAGCGTAGTCGTACGAAGGAATTAGACATAAATGTGCATTTTCGATATAAGAGATGATTGAAGTTGTAATCCTACAAGGTATCAGGCGTTCTTGTTCAATCAAGTCTGGAATGAAATTGTCTTGCAAGTTGTAAATGGAAAATATACATTTGGGGTCCTATATTACTGATTTAAAAGTTTTGGGGCAAAAGCGTGATTTTTAAAATATTTCACGAAGGGTAAAGAAGTTCCCTCGCCGCCGACGTGTCGTTTATCACTCATCAATTCCCACTCTTCTCCGCCGCGCCGTTTCTGCGTTCTCCTCTCTGCCTGTCGCTGTCGCGCCGGTGAGTTTCTTTCTTGTCTTCTTGAGTTTGGTTGCCCTTGCGCCGTCAACATCGGTCGTTTGGTGCCTAGTTTTGTCCGTACATAGGCCGGCACTTTTTGCCCTAATTCAAACGATCGGGGGGGGGGGCACAAGACTC
>NW_010967707.1:316680-331412 GCF_000463585.1 Tarenaya hassleriana | reverse complement strand
GGGGGGGGGGGGGGACTAAGAATCCTGGACTATCTCGCCGGTGTAGGCTTTCTTTGCCGCGAAAACCACCGGGAAAATCGGAGTTGTTTCACTGCCTCTTTTTTACCCTGTTCGATCGGCTGTGTAACATTTATCAATCCATGCCCTTGCTACGAACAAAACGCATCAACACTCTTCCATTTGTAGATGGCCTTCAGGGGTCGAGGACGAGGACGGGGATTTGGAGGCCGTGGCGGTGGCTTTGGCTATGCGAAGCAAGAGCCCTTTGAGCTTTTCCCCGTAAGTAGCTTCTCCCACTCTCATAATGTCTTCAGTAGCCTCTATTAGCTCATATAATCTGCAAATTATTGCCCAAAATACTCCTCTTAACTCGGGAAATAGTTGAATTGGTCTTGTAGTTTACGCAGAAGTATATTTCATTTGCTCGAGAAAATGACGATTTGTGCAGGAAATTGAGTTACCTGACCGGAAAGCTATCACAACCGACCCGGAATTAGTTGCGGGTTACTTTAAGTTCGAGAAGTTCTGGAGAAACTCTCCTTACTATCTGGGAGATGGCGTTTCAAAGAAGGGTACTACTGTATGCTCCAAAGTTTTCTTGTACTCTGTCTTTAAATGCCACGATTTTTAAGGCCTCCATCTTCTGTTTGAACCATTGTTTCAGAGAACGTGAGTGTCGACATAGAGAGGTATTCGGACTGGTCGAAGCCAAAGAGCAAGTCTAAGCGTGGATCCTTCTATGATTATCTGATTCTGAGACCCGATAACTTCCCTAAAGAACTTCTTGGAGGTTTGAATCTCAAACATTTTCCTCCCAGTATATACGTTGCCTAGTTCCCCTCCATTCATTGAATTGGTGCCATTGAGCAAACTCCTCTGATATATTTGATGAAATGCCAGATTCCAGAAGAGAACGGCCCGTCAAGAAGGCACGGTGGAGTCAGGAAGCAGGTTTGGTTTTTATAGTTTCGCTTTTTTGAGTTTAAGCCGCCTTCTTTCGGGAGTTATTCGGAGTTGAGATCATCTGAAACTGAGCTATATATATTGGGCAAATAATCTTTTTTGTTTATATATGCTCTCCATTTCTTAAAATTTGATCTTCTCATCAATAGTTTCTCTATTGTTCATTTACTGGGTCATGTTGAAACATCAACCATGGACCATTTTTTCAAGAAACGCTGTTGTTTATATGGCAGATATCAAGAAGTTGGACATTTTCGAGAAGCTTGAAGAGAAGTACAAGGTAACCAACTGCAGTGCTCATTCTCTTTTTCTGCGAATCGATCGAAGAGCAAAATGTCTCATTTTGCTAGTCTATAGAATTTCATTGCAGTGTCTTTAATTATTCTTGTTGGCAGAAATCTGGCAAGGAAGATGAAGTGGGTGAAGAAGCAGAAGAAGAACCAGAGGAAGATGAGGCTGAATACAGTGATGACGGGGACTATAACCAGGTTATACTTATATCTTTACACGTATATATGCGTATATATATGCATCATTTCTGGTATCAGTGAGTTCCTTCACAACACATATTTCCTAGGGAAGGGATTTACTTTTGGTTTCAATGTTGCAGAATGTGGACTTTGACGATGATGATGACGATTACAACCAACAAGATGATGGTGATGGTGAGAATTGCCGTTCTTTGACACGTTGTTACATACATAAACCAGGCCACATGTATACTAATTTATGTTCTTTGTTTAAACTATATTGTTGCAGATGAACCTACATTTTAGGTTTTGCATTTCTGCCGTACGGATGTCAATTGTCAAACCAATTTTGTTGGTTAATGGACTGGTTTGAGCAGAACCGGACTTGAACCAAGCAGAGTGTTCGATGGTTAAGCTTATTAACCATAATTTCTTGTGGGTTTAATACTAATCTCTTATTGACAAGAAAGTGTAAGTCGCATTTCACTCACGAACGATGTGCTATTTCGAAGTTCGCTCATACATGTAATTTTTTTACGGGAGTTTTGTATTAGTTAATATTTTTGTAAATGAAATTCGGAAACAAGTTCCCAATCTTATAGAGTTCCAATAAAAAAAATAATTCAACTTTAAAGTGTACCAAACCGAAGTCCTGAATTTTTTTTTTACTACAAACATAAAAGTTACCAACTTTTTTTTTTACCAAGTGCGAAAATGTGGAAAATTGAACATTCAGAAGGTGAAAATTTGATGTGGTAAATCGGGGTCACTCCCTGCGGAGGGGAGAGAATATAAAAACACAAGAGTGGCGATAAGGTCATCTTCGGTCATCTTCTTCAAACGAAACCCAAAACCACACAAGTTCACGGAGAGACGAACTCAGGTACGTTCTCATCCCCCTCTTGGATTTAGGGTTTTAGGCAGAACCTCACTTTATCCATTACTTCGTGGAAAATTTTCATCTTTGTTCGGTTTTACAGAAGGCAATGGGTTCTATTGTTCGTGAATGGGTCGGGTTTCAGCAGTTCCCGGCGGCTACCCAGGAAAAGCTGGTCGAATTCTTCTCCAAACTGAAGCAAAAGGTTCGCCCTTTATCTCCTTCCTCTTGTTTTCTGGGGACAATTTCATCGAAATCCCCGCCTTCATGTTTGAGAATTATTGCCTTTTGTCGGGTTTTTTCGGTTGTAATCACGGTGATGTATTCGGAAATTGCAGAACATGAACACTATGACGGTTCTTGTTCTGGGAAAAGGCGGTGTTGGGAAATCTTCCACTGTCAATTCTCTGATTGGGGAACAAGTGGTCAGAGTCAGTCCTTTTCAGGTACTCATTAGTTTCCACTTCGCTAGTTTCGTGGAACTGAGAAGCGGAGATATTGATATTATTCGATTTTGCAGGCTGAGGGGCTGAGGCCGGTAATGGTTTCACGAACAATGGGAGGATTCACCATTAATATTATCGATACCCCTGGACTTGTGGAGGCTGGATATGTTAATCATCAAGCCCTCGAGTTAATCAAAGGGTTAGCGCTTATTCTGCTCATTTTATCAGGAATTCATTTCATTGTGGTTGTGGTAAACGCTCTAGTTGATATTTTTCTCCGCAAAGGTGTTACCTTTTATGGTTAACTAGGTCTGTAGATTGATGGGTATGACTCCCTTTAGTTTTATTGCTGCCGCCTTTTATTACATACGAGATCTTCTTCTACAGGTTCCTCGTGAACAAGACCATAGATGTCATGCTCTATGTTGATCGTTTGGATGTGTATAGAGTCGATGAGATGGATAAGCAGGTTGTTAGAGCTATCAGCCAAAGTTTTGGGAAGGAAATATGGAGCAAGAGTTTGCTTGTTTTGACTCATGCTCAATTCTCCCCTCCTGACGAACTTTCCTACGAAGCTTTCTCCTCCACGAGATCAGAATCTCTCCTCAAAACTATCCGGGCAGGCGCTAAGATAAGGAAACACGAGTTTGAGGTAGTGATATGATACCCATGTTGGATCACTTTTATGACGACTGATTTTTTTTTTTTGGTATGAAATATTCACCCTTTCAAACTGTTATGATGATCTCTCATACTTTCGCTTGCCTGCTTGCTTTGCAGGAGTTTCCCGTTCCTGTTGTCTTTGCTGAGAACAGCGGAAGATGCAACAAGAACGAGAAGGAAGAAAAAGTAAGAATCTTTCAATCCTCGACTTTGATAACGATTGCGAGTAAGTGGCTGAAGTCATAATTGCTTCTTTGATGTGGGTTCAGGTTCTGCCAAACGGTGAAGTGTGGATTCAGAACTTGGTTAAGACAATAACCGATGTAGCAACGAATCAGAAGAAAGCTATTCTGATTGACCAGAAAATGGTAGATGGGTCTTACTCTGACGACAGAGGAAAGAAGCTCATCCCTCTCATCATAGGTGTTCAGGTAAATATCATTCCATGAGAGAATCCTGCACAGACCCATTGCTTAATGTTTCATTCGATTCAGAGCATAATCAGATTCTCCGCATTTGCAGTACTTCATCGTTAAAATGATTCAGAAAGCGATCAGAAATGATATCAGGACGAGCGGAAGGCCCCTGTAAGAGCTCTGCAGAACCCGGTTTCTGTCAAGTAGAATGAAGAGTTATCTCTTGATCCGGCTTTTATCTATCTGTGGTTTTCCTTAAGACAAATGTGATTTTAGTTCTTCCAGATAATTTTGATTCTGTGGCTGTTCAAAGTAGCAGCTCGTGTCTCTGACTGGATGATAGCATGAGTTAGTAATGGTTTCAAGCTTCTATATGATGGTCACTAGGACAGGATACTACGTGTCGTTCACTTATCCGTTGTGAAATAAACAGCGGGAAGTTCATGTGTCTAATGGAACTCCTGCACGTAGTTCTGTCTTTTCTTTTAGTTTCTTGGCGTGTGTGTCGGATGGGTAGCCGTGAAGGAAACGACGTGCAGTTTCCTCCTCCGCGGGTAAAACAAACAGCGAGAAGTTCATGTATCTGGCCAGATGCCGGCGCGTAGTTCTCTTAAGACAGCACTGGACACACGGGCCGTTGAGTTTGGGAACCGATCCTACACACACACAAATATGATTATTTTGTGGAATAAGATTCCGATTTCTATAAAAGAAGATTTTCTTGACCTGTCAAAAGGCGAAATCTTTAATCTTTTCCTTTCTTGAACGGAGAGGGAATTATTTCAAATGTGAATATTTTGTGGATTTCTATAAAAGAAAAGTTTTCTTGATAAAAAAAAGGCCGAAAATCTTATTTCTTTTCCTTTCTTGAACAGAGAGGAAAGGCAGTACCCGTCAAGAATTATTCAAATCTTTTTCCTACGCAGAGAGCAAATCACAAATGTCGACGTTTTCACCGTCATTAGCCGTTATCCCGTTTCTTCTTCTTCTCCTGCCTCTTCTGAATCTATGTCTGATTTCTGCGGATTCCGCGTTGGGAGGAAAAATCCGGTTACCCTCGGAGAGGAGCGACGGCGGATTCTGCGAGGGGAAGGTTGAACCGGGTTCGTGCCCGGTTAAGTGTTTCAGGGTCGACCCGGTCTGCGGCGAAGACGGCGTCACGTACTGGTGCGGTTGTGCGGACGCATTGTGCAGTGGCGCTCGCGTTTCGAAACGAGGGGCATGCGATGTCGGAAACGGAGTTAGGCTGTCGGTTCCGGGCCAAGCTTTGCTTTTGATCCACATCGTCTGGCTCATTTTGCTTGCCTTCTCTATGCTCCTCGGCCTTTTCTGATTTCAAACAACACAGTTGCTTTTTTTTTGGTGTTATACTGCCATTGACGAATGTTGTGACGAAGTTCTTGTATTTTCCTTTTAACGGTCGTTGTCGTTCTTTTCAAACGATGTCGTTCCAATCAGCACCATATATAAAACGGCGTAGTTTGGCTTTTACTGGACGGATCACTGATTTTTTTTTTTAAGAATTCTAAGCCCAAGCCCAAATAATAAAAGCCCTGGATTTTGCTCCTCTGGTTTCATAAACCCTAACGTTCACCTTCGTCTTCGTCCGTATTCATCGATCAGCCAGTAGGCAGAGGTTTCGTCGGTCGGAAAATGGGGAAAAGGAGGAAGAGTGACGGTGAAGCTATGGAATATGAAGACCGCGGGGAATCTGGTACCAGTAGGGAGGAGGATAAGAAGAAGAAGCAGAAGCAAGAGATACTTCCGTCGATGATAAAGAACAAGGAGAAGAGATCTCAAGTGTACGCGAAGCTCAGGCACGAGAAGAAAGTCGAGAAGAAGAAGAAGATTAGATCTCGTGACGCCGCGGAGAAGCGAGCTGTTGAACTCGGCGAGGAGGTATAGAACTGAAGAAATTAGAGCTTCTGCGTTTCGTTTATAATTTGTTGATTTTGATCAGAGGTTTCGAGTTCTCGTTTTCTCGTGCAGCCGCCAGAGAGGATGATCCCTCGGACGATTGAGAATACTCGAGAGCTAGACGAGACTGTTTGCAGACCCGATGACGAAGAGGTATCTTCTACTAGTTTTTGGTGTGTGTAATTTGATTCATCACATGGTTTGGCTTCAATACGTTGTAAGCATATCGCGTCACTGAATTTTGATGGTGTTTTGATTTGCAGCTTTTTGCTGATATTGATGGGGATGAATTTCGTCCAATCCTGGGGCGTGAGGTTACACCGAAGATCTTGATCACAACATGTCGTTTCAATTCTACTGTAAGCTTTTGCTCATCAGCCGTATCTGATAATGCCTGGCACGAGGAGATCTGTAAAGATTTTGTTTTTAACCATTCCCGATTCGTTTTGTTGCAGAGGGGGCCTGCATTTGTATCAGAGTTACTCTCGGTGATCCCAAATTCCCATTATCACAAGAGAGGAACGTATGATCTGAAAAAGGTGGTCTGTCTTTGCGTGTTTCCCCATAATACATTAGAACCACTAAGTTTCATGTGAGGCTAATCATTTGTTCTAACGTTCTGTAGATTGTAGAATATGCGAGGAAGAAGGATTTCACATCTCTGGTTGTAGTTCACACGAACCGCAGGGAACCAGGTTAGGTTTACTCCATATTTCGTACGTACACCTTTATATCCACGTATCTGTTTTGTATGATCATCTCTGTACAGGTTTGTGAAGTCTTCTATTCATAAATTTTGTTGTTAATATGCAGATGCTCTCCTTATCATTGGCTTGCCAGATGGTCCTACTGCTCATTTCAAATTATCAAATCTTGTTCTACGGAAGGATATAAAGGTATAAGCATTTCTTCTCTGAGGGTTTATTGTTATGAGCTTAGCTGAAGGTAAACACTGAATTTAAAAGTTGTTTACCTTGTGTATGTTTCTATTTGTTTAGTTTTAACTTTTAAGCTGTGAATTTTTATTACAATGCAGAATCATGGGAATCCTACAAGCCATGAACCAGAGCTCGTGTTAAATAGTTTCACGACACGTTTGGGTCATCGTGTTGCAAGGTAGCCAAAACTTTCAAAGTTTGACGTCACTGTAGATCTATTCTTGACTTTAATGCTGCAAGGATGTGACCCACATGGACTCGATCTTGATTTCTAATTTTCCAGAATGATACGATCACTCTTCCCTCAAGATCCGAATTTCCGTGGGCGGAGAGTTGTAACATTTCACAACCAACGGGATTTCATATTTTTCCGACATCACCGGTATGCATTTTGCGTTGCTCGAAGTGTAGCTGCTAATATCCCACCCTGGGAAAACTCATTTCTAATAATGCGTTTTGTTCAGTTACATTTTTGAGACCAAGGAAAGTAAGCAAAACGAATCAAAAGGCAAGGGTGCTGGTGATAAAAACGAAAAGGATGGCATAGCTCGAGAAAAAGTAATAGCTCGCCTTCAGGTCAGCATACATTTTTTACCGCCTGCTTTTGCGTGTGACATTTTCTGGTTACATTCGCAACACCAGAAAACGTGATGGGCAAGTTTTCTCTGTCTTTTGAAAATTCTTGGTTCAAAGCAACATAAAAACCTTTTGTTGGTCAAAAAATTTTGCACAGGAATGTGGTCCTCGATTCACACTCAAGCTGATAAGTTTACAGCATGGGACTTTTGACACCAAAGGTGGAGAATATGAATGGGTTCATAAGGTAATCGCCTTGATATAACACTACATTTTATGGACTATCTTGAAAAGTACCATTAACCTTAAACATTCTGTCTTGTTTGCCAATCTCAGCCTGAAATGGACACCAGCAGGAGGAGGTTCTTCTTATGATTGGAGACGTTGGTTTTTTCGCAAGTAATTTCCTTTCTTCTTTTCTTATAGAGGATGGGTTCTTCAATGAAGCATGCTCTTGATTGCCGATGGAGAAATGACATTGGTTGTTCATTACAACTTGATCCTTGTAAACCGATTTTTTATGTGGCAAAAGGCAATCCGACCAATTATGCCGACCTTGATCGGAAAAACTCTTCTAAATTATACACTTGTTTTCAATGAAGAATCCAGATATCCCCATCTTATAATATACATTTGCTTCCTCTACCTCTAACTTTGTTTTGCTCTCTACATTTTGTTTGCCCTGACATGTTAAATGCGTGTGTTTGCACTCTGTCTCTCCCTCTTAGAGACCAAGCAACATAACTTTGCAATTACATGCAAACAAATCAACAAAAGAACAGAACCGAAAACGTAAACCCTAAACAGCATCAGCTCATCAACAGGAGATCTGACGGCCAGGTAAACACCGTCTCTTATCAGTGAAACCCAAGCCAAGCCCTCCACTGTAATTCTGATCAGAAAGATCCTCTTTTTCTGTGCTTCATCTCTGCATAGCCTGCACATAATTCTCATGCAGAGAACTCCTACGACGAGGAACGTTGTGGTTGACCATGCCCGGTAAGCAACAAACTTCCCTCCGACCACCAAAGCTTCTTGTCTGCAGATGCAGGACTTGCAGACACTGGAGAAGGTAGATGCGATCAAAGCATCAAAGCCGGTGTAATAAGGGAGAATCACTGCGTCTAAGTACAAGCTGGCATGAAGAACCCCGGAAATAGTTGATGCTTCGAAGAACACATAGTTTACTTCTTTATCTATCTTGTTTTTGAACACAAGTGCAGAGACTTGAACCAGCTGGAGAATGGCTGGGCCGAAGCTGGAAACTGGGAAAAGGGTGTTGATCCTTTGACCCTTTGCAAGGATGAGGAGGATGACGGGAAGAAAGATGGGACCAGATGGAAGTAAGTACCTCTTGGCTTTATTCTCTCTTCTTGATAGTACAGTTGAAGTGATGATTATGATTAGAGTAGCCATATAAGCAAACGAAACGAAAAAGAAAACAAGAATGTCTGTGATGGGAGGGTAGTCGCCGGCGTAGATGCTGTCGCAGAAATAGTGGAAAGGGCAGTTGATGGGATCTAGGGTTTCTTCAAGCTGCCACCTTGTGCATTTGAAGAATGTCAACTGAGAATCCTCCATTTCCCATTTAGAGCTCATCATTCCAGGGTTTTCCCAAAATTCTTGGGTTTTTTTCCCCCTTGTGTTTGCTGTTTTCTTGTAGGGTTTCTTGCAAGCTAAAATAAGTATTCATGGTGGATTCCCTTTCATTGTCCGGTTTAGATGCTTGTGCTGCAGGCGAATTGGATAATGAAACACCATCTGAATGCTAACTATCTTAGAATATTTATTGCTAAGCTTTTCTTTTTTTTTTCAATTTCTCTTGCTATTAAAATATGCTTCTCTAGTTAAAATCATTCTCTTGTCTTTGCTTAGCGAATCTTTTTGTTTTTCGGGGATTAGGATAATTTTCTGTCCTGGGTTACTAATAATCGGGATCCGTAGTAGTTTAGTTTCCTTCTTACATTAGACCCATTAACCAAAATCAAGAACCATAACCTTTGGTAAAAGTTGTTGAAACGTTAAAAAAAAAAGGGGGCAAAGTTGAATCTGAACTCCCCCATGCCTTGCAAACCATTTATTCAGGAACCCAAAAGAAAAATCATAATCGGAAAGGGTGGTTGAAGGGATATTATACCAGTTTAGGCTACAAGGGCTTGTGTAAGAAACTTGATTTCTAAGGGAAATAGCAGTTTGGTGGGTGATGATTGTTGATGTCTACTGATATTCCACTGTTTTAAATTTAGACAAAAGCCTATCGTAACCTAAGACTTTCTTAAGCAGATATGTTTTATTCATTCGTTTTTTTTTTTCTTTCTTAAGATAAACCTAACCAGTAATTAGACTGACCCTTGAAGATAGGGAACCAAGGTCAACTAACATTGGTGCAATCTGTTCTGCATAAAAGTAGGTAGGGTCCAATATATATTTGGGCTGGATCCAAGTGGGCGGGCTTACATGTGATATTCGGCCCACAAGCCCATTTCCAATACAAAGATCTCGTGGGCTTTGTTCTCATAAAACAAATAAAAAAACATCACCGTGATCCTTGGATAATATAATCCAAGATTAGTTGAATAAAACAGTAACTGTCCGAATCATTGAGGAGGTATATCAAACTAACGGTTCCGCTCCGCACACAGAAATTAGAATTGATTGGTACGGACCGTTAGTGGCAGACAACCGACACCTTACAAGGACGCGGTTTCTTCTCCTCTGCCGACATTGTGCTCCTCGTAAGTTTATTTTATTATTTTCAAATAACAACATAATTACGTAATAAATAAAATAATTCAGTCTAGAAAATTAAACATAATAGAATTCTGACGAATTAGATTTGGAGTATCTTGACATTCTCAAATATATATATATATATATATATATATATATAATAAACCTGTGGGATTTAAAAAAAGAAAGAAATAGGTCGAATATTTCAGTTCCAATCATACCAATTGCAGCCCCACCGTAATCCTACGGTCCAGATTCTTCCGTCCTTTTCCCACCTCTACTCCTCCTCCGTTTCTTATTCCTCCCTGCGATTCCTCTGTCCATCTACTTCTTCGGTTCACTGTCTTCGTTGTCCCTACGGAACAAGCCAGATTTCGATATGGTGCATGATTTTTGACTTCGAGCTTCTGGTTCTTTTCCTTGTTTAATTTTTTAGTATTGTTTGAGATCTGATGATGGTGACGATGGCGTTTATGGCGATTGTGGTGTGCAGAGACTGAACTCGAGTGTAGCTACAATGGCGGAACCGAGTGTTTCTTGTACTACTTTCAATATCCTAGCTCCTATTTATAAGCGGCTCGATCAACAGGTTTGTTTTTCTCGCTTCCGTTCCGTTTCCTGATTGTATGCTTTGTTGATTCCGTTGAAGAATTTTCTTGTTCGATTGTTTGTAAGTGAATTCAACTATGGATGCGGGTTTTTTTTTTCACCGGAACTTGAAACAGAACCAGAGTATTCGAGAGAGTGATTTTCGCCCCAGGTGGTTCACTAGGAACCAGATGATTTTGGATTGGTTACTCCATGATCAGTCTTCGGTTATCTGTCTCCAGGTAATTTTCATGAAAGTGCTATCTCTTGTGCCTTTTCTATGTAAGTCAATACGAAGTCCCAAAAGTTGAAATTGAAAAGCTCTTTGTGGGTTTGTGATCTTTGTTGACTTAACCCTCCTAATGCAAATGCTTTGTTATTAGGAATTCTGGGTTGGGAATGAAGAATTAGTGCAAATGTACAAGGAGAGGCTGGGCAATGCAGGTTACACTACTTTTCAGCTAGCCAGGACGAATGGGCGTGGAGATGGTAAGTTTCTTCTTGTTCTTCTGCTGCAATTGGCTCAAGCTGTAGTTAGGAGGGAAACCATGCGTGTCTTTGTGGTTATTTCTGACTTGTTATCTTTAAATCTTTCCTTCTCATAAGGACCAAAATCTAAAGGTGTCTACTTAGCACTCTGCAAAGTAGCCATTTCTAAAACCATAGCTTAGTGTTGCTCGATATGCTCCTGTTAAAGGGTATTGGGTTCTAAACTAGTACTATCACGTCTTCACTAGGAAAGATGCATATGTCGGGTTGCTCGTTGCTGTTGCTATAATATTCGACACCGTTGTTTGTAGGCTGTCGTATAAGCGGCAACCTTATTCTCAATGACTGTTTGATGGTGGGTGGGGTGGAGTGGATGTAAGGACCCCCTCCAATGTCAAATTCTATGCTATAGGTTTGGACATCCTGTATTTGACTGGCCGCCATGTTCTTCAGGTTTACTCTTCCAAGCTGTCTGACTGGAGGGTTTGCATTACTCCTTACAGGTCTTTTAACTGCCATTCACAAGGACTACTTTGAAGTTGTGAATTATGGGGAGCTGCTCTTTAACGACTTTGGAGACCGTGTTGCACAGCTCTTGCATGTCCAATCTGTTATTCCTGTTATGCTTAATGGAAATGAGAAGGTTCAACAAGAGATTCTTATAGTGAACACCCATCTGTTGTTTCCTCACGATTCTAGTTTGT
Source organism: Tarenaya hassleriana (assembly GCF_000463585.1). Lineage (NCBI taxonomy): Eukaryota > Viridiplantae > Streptophyta > Magnoliopsida > Brassicales > Cleomaceae > Tarenaya > Tarenaya hassleriana. The sequence goes on along the minus strand of NW_010967707.1, from coordinate 319,635 downwards.
CGATTGTGAGATTGCATCAGGTACACCTTTCTTTCCAGAATTTTGCTTACCTATACCATTTCAACGAGATCTTGAGGCTTAACTGCCTAGCAATTTCTAATTCTGTTATCTCGGCTCCTCTGACAGGTCTACAAAATCCTTGAATATCTGGAGACATACCAAAAGGAAAATAAACTTAACAACATGCCCATTATTCTCTGCGGGTGAGCTTTTGGTCTCTCTTTCTGTCAAGTTATGTCCCTCCAAGCACGCAATGTAATCTCTGACTCTGTACTATGTTATCGCAGTGATTGGAATGGAAGCAAACGTGGACATGTCTACAAATTCCTGAGGTCTCAGGGGTTTGTATCGTCATATGATATTGCACACCAATACACTGACAGTGATGCAGATTCTCACAGGGTAGATTTCTTAGATACTTTTCTCTTGTCTTGCCTCCTATTCAGTACATGTATCTTTGATAGCCTTGTCCATGCATAAAGTCCTTCTCCCATTTCTTTTCAGTGGGTTAGCCACAGAAACCACAGAGGGGACATATGCGGAGTCGACTTCATATGGCTTCGTAACCCCAGCAAGCCAAGAAAACCATTGAAAACAAGTTGGGCTGAGGCAGTTTTCGGCATAATCAAGGTTAGATTTTCCATTGATGTCACATAATTCAGTTTGGTTTATCTCTAGTTTGGAATGTGACAGAAACCCGTAAGTTTACTTACACCTCCCTCGATGCCAAAATAACTGATGTTTTATTCATATGATAATTTGGCTTGATATAGAAGCTTACAGAGTACTAACAAACATTAGTCATTTATATTCCCTTTCCAATATTCTTCCCCATTTACTGATGTTTGACTAATTACATATAAATTCAAATCAAATGGCTCTTGGAATTCCATTTTAGTCAAATGGATCCCTGGATTGGATTCTACCTCCGTTAATTGCGCCTTGGTTCCCCTCACCTGGACCCAGTTTGTATCTAAATCGAGGCATCCGAATTCAACGCGGAAGTTAATAATATCTTGAGATATGACCCACATACCGAATTATATGGTCATTATCTACATCGTGTAGATACAACCTTTTTGTGATTGAGACAGCCGAATCTTTGGCTGGTTTGAACTTTGAACCAAGTCGTACACGGCATGCCCCATTCTTTACAGGCTTTTTTTTCAGCTGATATTTTTATTTTCATGCCTTTTTAACTCAAAACGGCAGATTTTTTGTTTCTACGGTTGGTTACAGTATCAACTCCAAAAAGCTTCTATTACTGAGGACAATGCCTTCGCGTCTCTAAGGGGCAGTAACAGCGATCCTGTGACTTACCCTGACTTTTGTGAGGTCCTTCAGAAGGTGAACTTCGTTTCTCTGTGGAAATAATTAAAAAAAAAGGGCCCAAGAAGATCTGTGAACTTGTACAAATGTTAGGAATATAGATTCATCCCATCAGTGTGGATATCTTGTGTTACAGGTAAATATAACGGGACTTCCTTACGGGCTGAGCTTCGAGGACACAAAAGAGCTGTGGCTTGGAGCCGATCTTGATGGAAATGGCCTTCTTGACTGCGAAGAACTTAAGGTAAGACCAATGAAAGACCACATTTGGACCCGAAAACTAAACCCTAAAAGCCTCATTGGATTGGTGTGGTTAATCATATAAACAGAGGATTTGGGACATGACATTGGCGGTGGATCAGACAGAGTTCTGCCAAGAGAGCCTCGAGGAGGAGAGTACAGAATCTGTAGAAGCGATAGGTTTCGAAGTGAAGAAGGCGGTCCTGTTTCCACTGGAAGCCGAGAGAGGGATGTGGCCGGAGAACTACACTCTGTCCGACCATGCCCGCCTCACCGTCGAATTCTCGCCTTGTCGGAGTTCTCTCTCCAGTTAAAATGCCTTTGAGCACAACAATCACACGATGTTTGTTTGTAGATACGGCCAGGACAGATGAAGGAACAGAAACCAATCCTCTTGTCATCCGTATAGTTTTTGGAGACAAGAGAATCATCTAAAGAAAAGTTTGCCATGGTGCTCACTCTGTTACTTGGATCTTTTGATTCAGTTAATCATCTTCCAAGTCCCATCATGCTTTTGCTTTAGTTGCATATTCATGAATCATATGACCAACTGAACAATGTCAATATTGTTATTATTATCATCTTTTCAGACGCATAAGTCCCCTCTGTTCCCCCAAAATTAATGGACAGATTTGAGTGTTTTATTAATTCAACATTCCATTCGGAATTGTCAAAGGGGCAAGACTGAAATCAAACATATGTACACATAATTGCTACAAACGTCAAGCAATTTTCGCAAACACGATCTTACACTGCGGACCCTCTGCACCTACCAGCGTATCTACTACGCCCCTCGATATATATTTACATTTTAAGTATTTTTCTTTTATTCGAATTTACTCCGATTCCTTCCCCTCCAAAACAAAAGAGCCCTTTGCTGAAACCATCGAAGCAGTTCTTCCTCTTCCCAACATCTTTCTCAGTCCTCTGATTCTGGGGTCTGTGTGAAGATGGATGGTATCGTGGGATACGGATTCCGTCCGTACGATGAGGAGCTGATCGACGATTACCTCAATATCAAGACTCTCGGACTGTCTGAGCTTCGATCCATGGGATCTGCGATGTAAGCACTCTACTTTCCTTCACTCGTGATCAGATCGTCCCAAGTTCCTGGGATCATGTTTTTTTTTCCTTCCTCCTCGGGTTTCAGTCCAGTCGAGGATTGATACGAGCGGTGATTCCGTGTGGTGTTTCTTCTCTCGTCTGGAGAACCAGAGGATGCAGAGCAGAAAAACGAGTTCTGGGTTCTGGAAAAAGACAGGACCTACTTTGGATATCAAACGCAGGAGAGGAGTTCGTGACAAGATTGGTGAAAAGAAGGTTTATGTGTTCTATTTACGTACAACTACGAGCCCCGTAAGAACTGAGTGGGTTATGCACAAGTAT
>NW_010967707.1:312860-315360 GCF_000463585.1 Tarenaya hassleriana | reverse complement strand
GGGTTTTCCCCTTTTTCCCTGTGTGAAAATGGCGGCTGTGGTGGGATTCGGATTCCGTCCGTACGACGAGGAGCTGGTCAACGATTACCTCAATGTCATGACTCTCGGACTGACTGAGCTCGTCGACAACGCCATTAGCGAGGTCAACATCTACAGCTTCGATCCATGGGAGTTGCGATGTAAGCACTCTAATTTCCTTACTCGTGATCAGATCGTCCCTAGTTCCTGGGATCATGTTTGTTTTTTCATCCTCGGGTTTCAGTCCAGTCGAGAATTGATACGAGCGGTGATTCTGTGTGGTATTTCTTCTACCGGCTGGAGAATAAGAAGCTGCAGAGCAGAAAAACGAGATCTGGGTTCTGGAAAAAGACAGGACCTACTTTGGATATCAAACGCAGGAGAGGAATTCGTGATAAGATTGGTGAAAAGAAGGTTTTGGTGTTCCATTTAGGCAGAACTCCGAACGGTGTCGGAACTGAGTGGGTTATGCACGAGTATCACACCACGTTCTTCCCTGCTGATCAGGTACTCTTCATCAATTTCTCAGTTTTTCTTTTTGGGGGGTCCTGTTCGATCGATTGCTGCAGTTAAATGTCTGAGTCTGTGCCGAGTTGAAGTGTTCTGCCCTAATATTCGTGTATCTCCGACAGGAACTGCAGTTACGATGTTGTTCCTGTGGTTGCTTCGTGTTTCTGCATGATTAGGTTGAACATTTTCTGGAGCTTGGGTTTATTTAGGATTGTTTGTAATCTATATGCAGAGTTGCATAGTACAACTTTGTTAAAGCTTGGAATTCGCAGTCCATTATAAGGGTTTGAAAACGTTAGTTTGTGATGAAGAATTTATGTGCTCCCCCTTTGAAATTGAACAGAGGACCTATGTTATATGCAAAGTGGAATTCAAGGGTGAAGACTTGGCAATTCCATCTGCTAATGGAGCTGAGCCAAGTCGCTCTTTGAACAATGTTGGAGATTCGAGTACAGGCTCTGTGGTGAGTCGGTTTTCTACTCTTCTTTGCTCTCTCTCATCTCATACATTTTGAAGAAGTTGCATCGATCCACTCGAACTTTGACGTTTCCCCGATCATTTGCCTTGCAGGTTGTCCAACAAGATCACGGAAATTCGTGGCAAGCGGGCCAATCGCAGGGTTCAGAACAGTTTGGTGGCAGCCTTAGCAGGCAGCCACAATCTCCTAACTTGGATTTTGAAGGCATGAGAAACTTTGTTGGGAATCTAACAGAAAAGGAATGGAATCTCCGATTTAAAAACTCCGAGATAGATTCTTACAATGTTATGCAGGAGGATTACAACGGTTACAGGCCACATAAGTCTTTGACAGGTTTATGTTCCGATTGTAGCAGCGACAGTGACGATGAATCATCATCTCCAACTGTAAGCACCTTATGCATAAGAAGAACATTCAGACGTTCGTTTTTCTTTGATCTTTGGACAAACTTGTTGGATTATTTGGCATGACAGGATCACAAAGAAACCAGGGCTTGGAATGTCGATGGTGCTAGTACTACGAATGGACAATGTCAGGCTGAAAAGAAGAACATTCGGACACCAAGTACGGACCATCAGGCAGAAGGGCATCCAAGGCGGTTGCAGTTGCAGGGTAAATACCAAAGGGTGATGATGCCTCCACAAGAAAAGGTTAGCCTCTGGATGAGAAAGAGGGCTCTCCTCTCTGCGTTTATTCATGGGTAGAAACTCAAACAACATGTATGGAGTAGAAAGATGATCGATGCACCATTATGTGTATTTATATACTGATTTCAGGGGGAGAATGATTACATGCAACAGATGGAGAAGGAGATGAAAACGGCTCAAGACACAAGTATCAAGGGAAAATCACATCGTAAGGGATGTCTTGTCTTTGAGGGAGCAACGGACAAAAGTCGAAACAATAAACTCATCAACACCATCGTAGGCTTCATCCTCTTCCTTCTCATCATTCGTGAGCTCACATCCGTTCGCTAAAGCCCTTTTTTTTCTTCTTCTTCTCTGTTTTCTTGCCCATTTTGTGTCACTTCATGTTCATATTCCCTCCCACAAAAAATTTAAAAAAAAATGAAAAACGAAAAAAAAAAAAAAAGTGTAAGTGTGTAAGTGTGTGTGTGTGTGTGTGGAGTTGGTGGATGTTATGTTTGGCGGCGGCTATGGAAAGTAGTGAATGTAACTCATTGTTACTTATTTTATAATATTTAATTATTCCATTAAACACTCCTTCACGTTTCACAATTAATATAGATCAAACGTGACGGATAGTATATATGTACGTATATGCTTAGAGTTTACATGTCACCAATATAAGGATGCCTATTGATCCATATTTTTTTTTTATGAGGTTTCTGTTACTTTGGTCTTTTTTTATTGTAACATTTTTATATAATTGTATATAGTTGTTGTACGTGAACATAAACACACGCACATACACATTATTATTTTTTGATGAAGATACGCATTATTGTTGGAAGCCCTCCCCCCCCCCCCGCTT